>NW_028288821.1:303030-606060 GCF_059628265.1 Tinamus guttatus
TCTGTGTTTCGTTTCCTGTTACTCTAGATCTGCACAGGTTTCGCTCCAGCTAAGTTTAAGCCATGTGAAAATAGCAAAGGAGCTGGAAGGAAAGTAATCAGAGCTTCAGAAGAATCTAATCCAAAAGGCTGTCAAAAAGGAAAAGGAGAAGGGCTGTGCTTTTCTTTTTTTTATTATTATTATTATTTTTTCCTGTGCATTGTTCTCCTCATGGCCATGAGTATTTCATGCGGGTTGCTCAGAACTGCTCCCAGCAGTGACTGCAGAGAGGCACAGGTTGGTCCCACGGGATCTGCTGCCTAACATTCTTGGTGCTCAACATGTGCAGCAAATCATTCTCACAAGCTGCTGCACATTCCTTCCCGAAGGCACACAGGATGCACCCGCCACCCGTTTCTTCCCAATGGATAAACCTTCTGCATGCGGCCGAGCCTGGAAGCTGGCAAGAAGAACAACCCTGTAGGCGTGGGCAGAGTGCTGCCACGGTAAAGCTCATACTCCCAAAGCACATATTTTCCCATAAATGGCCAGTCACTAAGACACAACATGAATGCGTAAGGACGTGGGGAGGAGCTCTAATGTCCATTTATGATGAGGGTTCAGCTTTGTGACATGTTTGGGCAGCGGTATAAGATTTTAGGTAGCTTCTCAGCCTCTGTAATGTGCACAAATGGAGTTTAGGGGCACTGCAACTAGCACTCAGGGCTTGGGACCTTTGATGACAAGGGGGAAGCAAACTACACTGCTGCAAGCGTTTTCTCCTCATGGGTCAGTCCTGTTCACTGGCCAATATGCAGTGAAATCGAACAACAAACAGACTTCTGCTGATGTAGGTTGCAAACCAGAATCCTCAGAAGACCTGTCCTTAAGTCAGGAACCAAAATCACATGTCTCCAGCATCCAGGGAACTGCTGCGGTTCAGCTGCACTCAGCAAGAGCTCAGCAAGAGGAGAAATAGAAAAGATAGTGCTGGTGAGGTGCTCATTTTGATTGGGAATCAAACCCTGAGTTTTCATCTTTTATTCCATCTGAGATAAATCAGTCATAGTGCAGACATACTCCTTCCCTCTCAAACCAGGTGTATGATAGCCTAGACAGACAACAGCGAGAGCAGCCCAAAGGAAGGCTTATCCCCACACTGAAAGTGGCTAATTCGAGGTGCAGAAAAGCATGCAAACGCAAAAGATGTGTTTCCAAAAGCACCAAACCATGGCCAAATAGTGCGCCTGAGGTGTTTTCTAACCCTGTCTGCCTGACTAATGGTGTCATACAAGTCTGTCCTGCAAATGTTAGCACAACTCCAAGTTCAAGCTGGCTTTAAAAGATCTTGATGTTCTCTGTCCAGGAAGGGTGAGGGTATCAGTGGGAGAAATCACATGCACTGTTGTGGATTCATTTTTCCCAGCCTAGCAGCAAGACCATGCAACATCCCATCCTAGGGCAGAACAGCCAGGCAGTGGAGGAGTTTTTGATACTTGAGCCTTGATTCTTTTTTTCTGTTTACCAACCTGTCTGCAAAAAGCTTTTCGCTCAGCAGCATCAGTCATTTTCTCCTCAGCTGTTGCAGGACCTTACAGACTCACACACAAACCTCCACACCTCAAACAGAGCAAAACAGATGTTTGAAGAACACCTAGTCTCCACCTTCATTGTTAAATAAAGGGGCCTTCTAAGTAGCAGTCCCAGAACAGGGTCTCTCCTGCTCACTTGCACGGGGAGGTAGCTGAATTAGCCCTCTCCCTTGGCCTCACATATGCTCCCAGACATCTTCCTTTGCATCATACCTCCCTTTTTATTGGCTGGGGTCCGTGTAGGATCACAAGCTCAGGGTAAGAAAAAGCGATAACTGGAAAGTGCATGGAGATGCATACCTGAAATGATGGTTAAGGGGACTCCGGTAAAGAGGACCGTTTAAAAATAGTCTTTTTGACCTGAGGAAGGAAAGAAAAAGGAATATCTGCTTTTTGGAAACACATTCCTTTCAGCAGCCTTCACGCTCTTCAGAGATGCTGAATCATTGCACTGATTTCCTGAAGGTATTTTTGGCCTTGAATGAAGTTACAAACCTTCCCTGAATGAGGCAAGCAAACAGGATGCCAGCGAGCCCTGCTACAGGAAGTGGTATAAATCAGGAGAGGAGCGCACAATGCGTATAGGATGTGTTCATTCCGTTGTAGGAATCAGCTCAACTTTCGGCTTGAGAAGGAGCTCCAGCATGGGGGAGCCACATCAACAGCATGCAGGGATGATGCGATGCGCCACCCTCCAAGCATCAAAGGGTATCCCTGAAACTCAGGGCACAGGAGTAGACTTGTGTAGACCTGATCCATGGCCCAAACAATGCAGATTCTGCCCCCAGCTGTAGCCTGTGACTTCATGCTCCAAAGGAAGGAGGAGCTCCCCAGGGCTTCAGCTCATGGCAGCGTTGTGATAGACACAAGGCAGTTTCATGGCTGATCTCTGCATTTTTTTCAGCTGGGAAAGGTTGATGATAGAGGTTGTGGAGTCTCCATCCCCGGAGATATTCAGAACCAAACTGGACATGTCCATGGGCAGCCTGCTCTAGGTGACTGTGTCTGAGCTGGGAGTTTGGACGGGATGATCTCCAGAGCTCCCTGCTGACCTCAGCCATGAGATTCTGTGACAGGTCCGCACTGCATTTTGAAACAACTCCATAACCAGCAAAGTGACCAGCTGTGTGTTGGAGTGCAATCCCTTGGCTGATCCTTTCTTTTGTCATGTAGATAGGGCTAGAAATGTGGGACTGGGTCAGTCTGAAGTGCCTCCCATGTGATACTGCACAGCTTCCGACTTCCTCCAAAGCCCAATGATTTGGAATAGCTATTGCCAGGCAATTTATCTTGAGAACAAAAATCTTTTTTTTTAATTTTTTTTGAATGACTCTTTTAAAACTTGCTCTGAAGGATACGGTTGATCTTGATCTTTCTGCAAATGGGCTTCCCTGCGGAAAAGCTGTTTCAGTGAGCTCTGACACTGAGTGCTCCTTTTAAAGACACCAGGGGCCTAGAGACCGTTGATGCTGTCAGGTTTCCAAAACTGAATTCCTCCCCATAATACCCAGGCTTGAAGCCAATTTGTCGGGCTTGGAGCAGTCATATCTTTAAAAAAATGCTTTATGTGTATTAACATTTCAAAAAAAGGAAAAGGAAAAAAAGATGAAAACCCCCAAAGCATTGCAGAGTGATTCAGAAAGACAGGCAGATGATGGAGGGGAGCCACAGGGTCGCATGAAAAGGCAACCCAGGTAGAGATGACCTTCTCAGACACCATGGCACTAATTCTGCTCCATACAGAGCCTAACAGCATTTATCTTCTTTTTCTGGCTTGGTATATAGATTTGTTTTTTCTATGTTTGATCCTCTGCAGAGCTGCTGTAATACCATAAAACAAACCGCTCTCAGAAGACAGCAGCCTATCACTGAGCCCCTTCTTATGAAAATTAACTGCTCCTCAGAAAATGGTTGTTCATGGGTGTTTCTTGGACAGGCCAAGGGGAGGGGAGATTTTTGTCCATATTTGCCTGAAAATTAGGAGGAAATTTCTCCTGTTTATCAGTGCACTTTGCTGGTCTGTAAGATAGATATCCTGGTACCCTGTCACTGTGCAATGAAGAAAAAGAAATGAACTCCATGAAACTGAGAGGCTCCAGCTCTTTGTTTAATTAATATTCAACTTGGAAGTTACAGGAACTTGCAACTCTCAGGAAAGCCTTTCTTGCTATCTAGGTTAGGAAGGAAATATTAGCATTTGGGAGAGAAATGTTCAAAAACTTGTATCTGGAGAGCTCCTCTGGAAAAGACTGTGCCGTTTCCTTATAGTGGTGGTGTTGTACATGGTTTGTAATATTCTATTAATATGGGCGGTCCTGAGCTCTCTCCATGAACGGCACAGGAGTGAAAAGCTGGATGCCCACCCCAGCAGGATGTTTCTAATGGCTTCCATGATGGCTTTGGCAATACAGGGGTGATGTAGGAATAAGTTCAGGGAGGAATATGCCTTGTCAGTGCATATTTCAGTTGTTTTCTGTAATAATTTCTGTCCAGCAATTGTGGCAGGGTTATGGAAATAATGCATGACATTTCTGTCTAGCCAAGGACCCAGGAGTCATTGAGCAGCTACAGTCAATGTGGTGACCGTGACTGGCAATACTTGTGACCATCTCTGTAAGAACACCAGGGCTCCCAGCACAGAGATAGCCCCATCCTGGAGATGTCCCAGCCACCAAGCTTGGTCTTCCAGGAAAGCAGGAGCCCCATCCATAGGACCTCCAGCATCAGGCCAGCCTTCCCGTAGCTGGTCCATGCTCACAGGCTCTTGAAACACAAGAGCTCCCAGCAGCTGGACCTTTCTGCTCCCGGCTCTTGCCCAAGTCCCACCAGAAGACATGCCCAAATGAACATGCTTCCTCCAAATGTGAACTGATCACTGGCAGTCTGGGGAAAAAATCCATTGGAAAATTTCTCCCCATTATTTTTATATTTATATTGCAATAAGTTGCTGTTATTGGAAGAATGTGGGTCAGGACGGGATTGGATCCCAGCGAAACAGCCGCAGTTTTGTTGGTTCCATAGAATCTGGTGCCCCGCGACGCGCACGCTGGGCTGTGGGGGACCCTGTGCAGGGCCGGAGGGTTTTGACCTCTCCGTGGAGCGGGCAGCGAGGAAGGATCGGAGGGTTCTGACCTCTCCGTGGAGCGGGCAGCGAGGAAGGATGCAGCGGGGCACGGGCAGGGCCGGAGGGCATCGCTGCAGGGGAAACCCCAGCGCCAGCCCGGGAGGCTCCCGGGGACGGGACCCCCCCTCTCCGGGACCGGGGCAGCCCCGCGCGCGCCCGCGCAGCCCCGCCCCGCGCTCCGCGCCCCGCGCAGCCCCGCCCCGCGCTCCGCGCCCGCTGCCCGGCGGCCGCCGCCGCTCCGCGCCGCTCCGCGGGCATGATCGCCCCGCGCCCCGCCGGCGCCGCGCAGCCAGGCGAGTAGCGGGACGGGGCCGGGGCGCTGCGGCCGCGGGAGCGGCTGGGCTGCGCGGGGGGCTGTGCGGGGGCTCCGCGCGGGGCTGTGCGGGGGCTCCGCGCGGGGTTCCGCGAGGGGGTCTGTGCGGGGAGCTCCGGTGGGGGCTCCGTGCGGGGGGCTCCACGCTGGGGCTGCGCGGGGCGCTCCGTGCGGGGGTGCTGCGTGGGGGTGCTGCACCGCAGCAGCACGAGGTTTTTAGTCTTTCTGGCTCAAGGTGTTGGGGCAGTCGGAGCCGTGCGTCGTTGCGTCCTTGGCCGGCTGGTCTTAGAGACACCTGGGTTTTACCTGAGAGCCTGGGGGGATGGGGACACGAGAGGGGTCCGTTCCCCCCTGGCCTTGCCTTCCTCTCCTGCATCAGACCCTCCTTGGTGTCCGCTTCCCCAGAGGCTCCTCCATCGCCCATGCCTTGGTTCGGTGCAGACACTGCTGCCATGCCAGCCTTGCTGTACCTGGGGGCAGAAGCAGAGGCCTTGGAGAGTGTCCCTGTGCTGTGGCGGATGGTGGCTTGGCCATCCTGGCGCTCCGATGGGAGCCCATTGGCTCTCATCAGCCCTCATCGGCTGTGGCGCCAGGATGCAAGGAAACCCTTGTACTAGGCAGGTCCCTGAGCTGCTTGTTGGTTCGTCTAGCGTGGCCTTGAGTTAGTTAAGCTGCTGGTGCTTGATGGGGGCATGTATACATGGTGGAGCTGTAGGTTGGGAGTCAGCTGCCCTGCGGAGCTGCCGGGACCTGGCCCCACTTGTGCCTGCTGGAGTGGAAGTTCCCTGTGGAATTTCTGGGCACCTCCTGCTGTTCCAGCTGGCCTGTGCTTTGTGGGACATGCCCAAGGACAACGTTACCTAGGGAGCCAGAGAGGAGATGGTTAGGAGGCTGTTTATATACACATAGATCTTGGGGGAGAAATACAAGGATTGCAACTAAGCAGTTTTCTCCAAAATCTCACTGCTCATACACTACGTGTACCTTTAACTGGATCAAGACGCCTATTTGTGTAACGCCCTCTAGTGATGTTTCAAAAATTAACGTAGATTCCTTTTAAGAGGAAAACAAGCATCTTGGTTTCTATTGGTTAAAAGGGTACACGTTTTCTGGAAGTCAGATGCTTTGGGGAATCCCTGTAGAACATCAAACCACATTCTGGCAACAGCATAATTGCATTTTGGAATGGTGTCTCTGGACAGGGAGATAGTGACAGTCCCTGCCAGCCTTGCAGATCTCAGTGTTCATCAGTGCCTCTGACAGCACCGAGCGCAATTGCCTTTTCAAGACCTGTCTTCCAGTGCTCCTGGGTTTGAACCCAGCCACAAATCACTTAATGCAGCTCTGATCCAGGTGAAATTTGCATTCCTATCAGATGCTATTTCTGCTTCCTGGTGCTCCTCTTTTCCTCACTGTTCAGCCCCAGAAGTGGAGGTGTGTAGCCTGGGAGCATCCAGAGGGTAAATCAGTTTCACACCATTGCTAGGACATTTGACTCCAGAGCATCTGTGTGGTCAAGCTGTTTGCTCTCCATGGATGGGTGAGATGTTCGGTAGTGCCACAGTGTGGGTGCGCGTGGAGTGGACGTTTGCTTGTGGCAATCAGCCAGGAGGGATCCCAGATGCCTCCTTCTCTTTCATGGGAGGTTTGCATTTGGTGGAAGTCTGTACCTGAGCACACCGGAGCTGCTTGGGAGCAGGGCTGGCTGGTGGCTCCACGCTGTTGAGACTGCTCCTGTGTGCGCAAACTTCCTCGTGCTGTGGGACGTGAGGAGTGAGTACTGGTCCAGGGCTCCTGTTTGCCTTTCCTGGGCCGGCTCAGACAGGATGACTCCACATACCTCCTCCTGCCTCCTTCTGCGCCCCAGGGTCACTCCTCCACCACATCTCACCCTCTCCCACAGACCCCTCCAGACCCCGTGATCTGTTCCGGCTGCCTTCATTCCTGTACTGCTCCCTCCTCCGTGCTTGGCAGAGCCACCATCCCAGCACATTGCTGTTGTCTCAGTAGGTGCACATACATTTCTGCAGCCCCTTGCAGCAGTACATCTGCCCGCTGCTCGCACCCGCCCACAGCACACGAGCACCTTGGCAGCCTCCAGGGAACCCGAATCCATCTCCAGTTTGGCAGTTGGCTGCTCACAGGCAATCAGGTCCATCTGGCTGGAAGCTGAGGTGCAAGGGTCATCTCGAGGTGGCACCCAAGCACTGGGCACCTCTGATCCACATGGTCTGGCCTGAAGGTCCAGCCTGCCAGGTCCACCCCTCCTCCTCCTTCTGGTTGGGACTTTCCTTCCATTATTCTCTTTGGCTGTGAGAGCAGCTTCACTGTGGTTACTCAGACCTCATACAGCATATGGAAAGTCTGCATGACGGCACCTTCTCCACCTCTGTCGAAGACTAGGCTTGTGGCACTAACTGTGCCATAACAGCACAAAACAAAGCAGCTTGTTTCATTTTGCACTTCTTCACACTTTCTTGAGCTCAAGGAGAGAGAAAGGAGGATGGGTACGGAGGAGCGCAGGGTGTCACTCCCCTTGCTTGTCCCAGGACACTGGACATTCCCTTCCTGCGTTCCCCTGAGAACAAGCGGCAGGACAGATAAAATGTGTGTGTGCACAACCCAGTGCCTATAATTGGCCCCTCTGAAAACAGTTAGGGTGGAGCCGAGCCTGGGGCATGAGAGAGAGAATCTGGAGCAAAACAGGATGTTTTTGTAATTAAGACTTATTTTCATAATTCCTGTTGAAATGTTTGTTTTAGTTTGGTTTTGAAGTTGCCAGCAGATTTTTCTGGGAGGTTTGGGTCAGAGAGCTCTGTGCATGTGTGTGTGTGACAGCATGTGCATGCATACATGTGTGTGTGTGTGCACGTGCTTGTATGAGGAACGTTAATGAAGAGGCTACTGTTCAGCCTCCGGACACCTGTTCTTAAAGAGCAATGAAACCAATAGGGATGATCAGCTGAGGAGGATAAACCCCAGTCAGATAGCTCTTGTGTCAATCTTATGGGATAATTGTTTTCTGCTTTTGACCTCTCAAAATCAGAAAGGTTTTATAAAATTGTAAGGTACCGATTGAAACCTGTAAAAATTCTTGTGCCTATAGGGACTGGTTTGTGCACAACCTTGTGCTGAGGAAGGTGGTGGGAAATAGGTTGTAAGGGGCAAGTCAGGAAGCGTTTGGGACCTTCTATACTCTAGCATGGGCCCTATATTTTGCCTATTTTCAACTATTACTGCTTTCATACTCATTCCCGTGAGAGATTTAAGACAGAAGCAAAGCAGAAATACTGGAAAAATGGAGCACGTAATAATATGATATAAAACAGAAGTAGAACTATCTTTAGAGAGTTTCTCAGAGTTTTCCACCGCCAGCTGCCCCAGGCCACACCAAGAGCAGAGGCACAGAGGGTGTCATCTCATAGGCCTGGTGGCCCATGGCTGCTGCTCCCCCAGTGCCATGGGTGCTGGCTGCTTCGAGGAGAAGGTGGGACCTCCTCCATGTGCTACCTGCTCTGGAGATTGCCTCCCTGACTGCATCCTGCACCTTGCAAGGGGCTGTGCAGAGTTTGCATCTAATACAGTCTTTGATTCACTGAAGGTGCTGTACCCATGCCTATAAATCCCCAGGGTGAAGCAGTGGCACTTTATGACTGACTGCAATGGAACAAGAAGTTTTCCACTGTAAACTTTCTCCTCCTTGATTGATCCATGAGACTCTGCAGTGGCCTGCAGCAGTTGCTGCCGTGGGATAATTTTTACAGTCTCTTACAAGGGACTTGGTGGGAGTAGGTTGGTTCTGCTGCTTATATCCTTCCACCCTTTGTTTCATCAAACTGCCGTGGGTTCTCCAGGTGCATGCAGTATAGCTTGTGTTGGTTCAGAGCAGAGGCTTCATACTATAATATTGTGTGTATTCCCCATTAGAATCCCATTAGGCAGCTCTTCTTTAAGCCATCTCCATCCCCTGGCTGCCAGGCTATTTGATCTTCCAGGTCCTTGTCCTCAGTGATGGGCTTTCCTGAGCCAGATTGCAACTCTTTGGCTGGGTTTTCAGGCCCCTGCTTCCCACCTGCTTTTTCACAGGGACTCAGCGATCGTAGTGATGTTACAAGCTCCTGACCTCTGCCCCACTGCTCGGCCATGTCTCTCTTGACCTCTCGCACTCTTCCACCCTGGACATCTTCCTTGCAGCTCCCAAAAAGTTGGAGCAAAAAAGTTTATAGCTTCAGCCAAATTCTGCTCCTATTTACCCAGCTTGTGAAACTGTAGATGTACAGCTCCAGTGATGTAGGTGCTGTCTGGATCCTGGCTGGAGGCTGAGGTGCCTTTTCTTTCATTTCCATCACCTGCACAGTTCACAGGGAGACTGAATTGGGCTGTTCTGTACGCACTTCAAGCAGGTTTTGAGGAGGCCATCAGAGTGGGAGTTGCTCTCGAGTGTGTTGCCGGTCCTGGTGCTGACGGGCGGATGAGCAGCAGAGAGAAGAAGCTGCCTTTCATGGCGCATGTTTGAACAGGAACTCTTGGTTAACTTGTGTGTTGTTTTGTTTTGATTTTTGTTTTCTCTGCCAGCTAGCTCTGAGAGTGCCATTTAGCAAGGCTGTGCATTACTCGCTGTGCAAGCGAGGCTGTGCAACACTCACAGGACGCTTAAAAGGTATAAAGGGATTAATGTTTAGCTCTAATGAAATCCAGATGCACAGAGCTGCTCTTCTCAAGCTCTTTTTCCACTGCCAAGTTGTGAATAAAATAATTTAATCGTTGTAAATACATGAGGCATAGCAGACTCACACCATGTGCTAGGCTCTTACATGTGTCCGCACCAAAACTGTTGGGTTTCTGCAAGCAGTCACCTGTGGAGGGGGCCGGGGCACCTCAGACCCTCTGCTTGCAACATGGTCATCCATGAGATGGCAAACTGGGACCTTTCTTGGGGACTGCAGTGCCTGCATGTGTTTGCCCAGGCTGCCTTGGAAATAAGCTGGCTTCTGCCTCAAGAGCGAGTCACGCAGGTACCAACATGATGAGCCTTTGGTCCACCTCTGCCAGGGATGTGTTGGTAGTGCCACCAGCGAGACACCAAGGCCTTGGCAGCTATGGCCAACACGTGTTGTCCTCCACAGTGGAGACGAGGGAGAGGTGAGGGTTTGTTCTGCCACGGCCCACTAGAGGTGCATGTCTCTCGACAAGCAGCCCTGACCCGTGGACCTGCCTCATGAAGGGCTTGCAGTTGGAATCTTCTCTTTCATCTCCACTGTATATTTGCATCACCTGCTGAGGATGGGTGTTCTGCATGCCCAACCCTGGCAGCAAATCTGGGCCCAGAAAGAGCTGGACCTGAACTCGCACAGGCACAGTGGACTGGACTCTTTTCTGTTTTAACAGAGAAGAAATAGGAGATCTGAAACAAGGATATGGACAGAAAAGGAGCTTCTTTTAAAGACACGGAGGAACATGTTACATTCTTTTGTTCCTCAGGTTTGGCTGCTCTGCAAGCTTTTCATTTTGCCAGAGCTCAGTTCAGTAAACCCTTTATTTGCATTAAAAAAAAATCTCATTTCTTAATTTATTTTGGCCTCAGTGATGAGTTTTTACACTGTGAAATCCAGGAAGTTCCCTCACAGTGCTATAAATACATCCAGCTTTACAACAGAAGCTTCTGCTGCAAAGTACCAGCCTTCATTAAATGGCCGTAAGGGCATCTTAGCATCTCCTCACACTGAATTCCCGTGAGCCTTATCATCAGCTGCCCTTTACTTGTTTGTGCTGTATTAATTATCAGAGCATGCTGCAAACTGACACTAGAGATCTTAAATATGTGTAGAACTCTTTCTGAGAACTAGGAAAGCAAGGAAGTATTCTGTGTGGAAAGTTCCTTGGGTAACTGGCATTTGCTCAAAATAAATAATGGTCTAGAAGAGTCCCTTTGCTGTTAGGAGAGGCTATGAAGTTCTTCTCAAAGCTCTTGGGTCCTTCTGAGGAACCTGTTCTTCAGTGTGGAGCCAAAGCAGCCCCAGCAGTGCTGTAGCAAGGGGCAAAACCCTGCACGGATCTCCTGTGTGGATGGATAGTCTTGGTGGAAGGGAATGCCATGCAAGCGGTCATATGTTCAATAGCCAGAAATGCGGACCCAAGCCTGGGCAAATATCAGGTGTCTTAATGTTGAGTTCAACCCCATGTCATTTAAGAATATGGACCATTATTACAGCTGCTTTTGGGAAACATCAGCTTACACTTGGAAGACTCTATGGGACATCAGACCCTTCTGCGCTTTTGAGAACAGGCTTCTCCTTTGCTATCCTTTGCCAGTGTCGTTCCGGGAATCCTGGGGAAAGGAGGCTCTGCAGGCGCAACTGACTCATGGACTCAGGAAGCAAAGGCCGTGGGACAGATTAATGCAAGTCAGACTAATCCCTAGTCACCTCTGTGTGGAAAACCTGGTGGCCATCCAGCTCCCTATCCCCATCATGGGATGCTGCAACGTAAACCATCAGGCTTCATTTCTTGGAAGGAAAAGGAAGCTGGCTTCAAAGCGTGTCCTTGCACACACAACTAGTGTTGTCCAGCTCTATGTGCTTCAAGTGGTGTTTGAATTTACTTGGAGCTGCTGTTCAGCAGGGAGCAATTAGTGAAACAACATGTGGAGAAGAGCTTGTGCCTAACAGCTCAGATAAATATTTACACCCAAGTTTCTTAGCTCTGAGTTTGCTCTAAGCCTAGATCCATCTCTCTGAGGGGGCTTCCATCTCCCAGAAATACTGGGCTGTGGCCACCCTGTGGAATTTATACTGCCTCCTCCGAGGAGTTAAGCTATTTATGGGCTTCAGGGAGGTCAGAGCAGTGGCTGGAGAGGCAAAGGTTCACCCTTACATTTGCAAGGAAATGCTGCTTTGCCATACACCAGTGCTGGCAACATCTGCCCTAAGTACTTTGAAACACTGCACTTTTCCTCTCATCAGTGCCCTGAATATTTGCCCTTTTGGGGGCCATGTGGAGTGTTAGAAGGCAAAGGAGCAGCCAGCTATGTCCTTACTTGGCTCAAAGCAGAATGGGAACAGGCGACCGCGGGGTCTGAGCTGTGGAATATGAGCCAGATAACGCAATGGCCGCTAGGTCCCGGGCACAGGGGCTGGTCGGAAGCTGGGCTGGCCTGGAGGCTCCATGCCCTGTGCGGAGCAGCTGCAGCCGGCGAGCCAGGAGCCGGTGGCAGGGGAGGCAGGAACCGGCCCTGGCCCCAGCCAAACCTGTCGCGTATGGTTTTGTCACCTGGACGTCTCACCCTCGCCTTCGCCCGCCAGCTCCCTCCTCAGCCGCGCGCAGCCTTGCAGCACATGCCGCAGGTACTGCCTGCATGAGACACCAGCCCAGGTATTTTGGACTCTCACTACCTGTGCCAGGTTTCCTTGTGCAGTGAAAAATCTCCTCCTTCCTTGCCTCTCTTCTGTTCAGGTTTCCTAACCAGAGGTGCCCAAGCAACGCCTACCAGAGCTCTGCAAGTGTCTCCTGCGCTCACGTAAATGAGGGACTTGGCAGAAGTTTTTCACATTGTCACACACTAAGATACTTGCAATGCTGCTAACGTAAACTCGGGAGGGTAGCAGTGTTTGTTTTCACTTGGATGGATCTGAGCCCAGGCTGTCTGTTTCTATACTCTTGAGTCTTTTTTTTTTTAATTGCCTGAGAGCTAAATAACCATGCCATGTGTATGCAGTAACTTAACGGTGCTTAAGCAAATCACTGAAAAACGTCCTTTTACTAGAGATCAGTTATCAATAACAGTGATCAGCTACACAACATGCCAATAGCACAGGGAACATAGGAGCGTTTTGTAATGTTTCACAAAAACCCACCAGAGAAGGAGGGTAATATCAGCCTTATTGGCTCTGAGCTCTAAACAACCAGGATATCATGCTCTAAATAATGCTCTAAATAACGAAGACATCATGGCCCCGCTCTGCTTCCCTCTGCAGTGCTGTGAACAGCATGACCATCCCAGAGTTAAGTTAAGCACTAGCATGCAACTGACAAAAAGTCTAGGCTTAAGCACAAATATGCTGCAGATAAAACCAGTATATGATATTCTTTCACAATCTTCACATTAGAAAGTGTCCTGTATGTCTTAGACTTGGCTAAAGTGACACTGAGGGACGGATTTTCAATATTAAAGAGTTAAGTATAGTGCAGGCCAGACTGGAAGAAGCAAATTTCCACGTGGAGCGTGTGCTGGATGCCCCAGCCACATAGCAGCACTTTGCTAGGCTTGCAGTGCTTTTTCCCCACTTAGGAGCATGCAGAGAACTCATTGCAAAGCATCACTTTGCAGTAAATAAGGGCAGGCCTGAAGTAACCCTCTTCTGTACTCATTGTATTGCTTTTAGCCTCTCTGGAAATAGAGAGGCTAGTACAATGTGCTGCAGGGTGGCATGGACCTACCACACTGGTCTTAGAGCTGCTAGGCAGCCCCATGGCTTGGCCAAGCATGCTGGACTCTGCAGGGCTCCATGCTGCTATTTCGACACTGCTACTTGTTTTCAAACTAGCTGCAGATCTCTCTTTCAGTGAGACGTACGCAATGGCCAAAGCAGACCTACTCCAAAACTTTCCAGTGGTGTGTTTTTTTCCCTGAAAAATGCAGATTCACTGAAAGCAAACATTTCATGGAAATGAGCTGCTTTGGAGGAGCCTTCCAGTAAAATAAAGGGATGTTAAAGCTTTCTGCCAGGCAAATTTCCACTGGAAAATGCCCTTGTTTCTTGCCAGCTTCCCCATGCAGCTCTGCAGAAGCCCAATTGTATGGATTGACCCCGTGATTTTACATCCCATAGATCTGCTGCACCTTGGCTTCAGACAGGCAGCCCGGGGTTGCAGACAGCCAAGCCAACAACTCCTTGGCCACCCTGCACCCATGGTTGGTCTAAATGCATCTGGGTCTCTGTCCTGAGATAATCTGTTCTGTCACAACCTGCCACCCTTCATAGCACCAACAGCTGGTGAGCAATGGAGATGACAGGGCCATGTCCATTGCTGCTTTACACTGGCCCCAGCAATGGATGAGTCTAACCAAGATGTAGCAGTTTCATGCTATTAGCAGTGTCCAGGTCTGGTCACCTCCTCGCAGTCACCATGTTGATGAGAGCACGTTGTGTTGTTTTGGAACACCACGTATTGATGCTTCTACAACAAATATGTCAGATAGCGTGTGTTTTGGAGGAAAATTGGACTATTAAAGCAAAAACACTTATTTCCATTTCTGAATGTAAACTAAAGCAAATGCCAATATTCCAGCCACACAGATGTTATAGGCTTTGAACAGCTCTCATTGACAGGAAAATTCACCTCGTACCAGGCAGGTGTCGTTATTTTTCAGTTCCACCCCACTTTAATAATAACATTCAAGTGCAGAGGTCAGTGGGGTTAAAAAAAAATGCTCTTGTTGGCCAGCTGCATCCATGCCGTAGGCCATACATGGGTTGGGAATGAGGGGCATTGGACTCACAGCCCTCCCCGTGCCAAGAAATACACAGCTAAAACTGGCAGCTCGGGATGAGTAATGCACAAACAGAGGCGAAGCGTGGCGAGCACTCGAGCACTTCCAAACGTGTTGGGTAAACTCCGCTCCGTTCCCAGAGCAACAGCGCAGGGAGAGGTGGGCTGTGTCCCCGGGCCGGGATGCAAGTGCCTGCTCCGTGCAAGCCCTGCTGTCTTCCCGCAGGAGCTTCCCCGGCAGCAGCGCTGCCGTCTTGAGTGCAATGATGCTGAGTCCAGGCTCTGGGGAGCCCCGGGAGCAGGGCACCAAGTGTCCCCGCATGCAGGGAGGGCAGGGGGCCCCCGCGGTGTGGGGCATCATCCTGGCCATGCAGCAGCCTTGCAACGTTTCGCCTTGCTCATGAGGCGGGAGGTAGAGGCCAGAGCTGCCCGCGCCGGAATGGGCTGAAGAGGGAAAGGAGAATGAGGGTGGAGAAGTTGTGTGAAGGGCCGGTGCCTCCAGTCTAGCTGATGACAACCTCTGCCAGGGCCAGTGCAATGAGATACTTCAGGCTGTTGGAGAAGTGATGTCTACAATCATCTCATGTCCGTTAGTAATTAATTGACTGGTGGTGTGATTGGCTGAGGACTTGGGAGGATATTTCCTAATTTGTCTGAAGTCTATTTTGAATCAGTCAGTGGGACCTCCATGCAAGAGGTAATCTCAGTGTTTTATTTGGAGATTGAAGGCACAAGTTACTCGCCACACTCAATCACAGCTTTTTGCAGGAAATCCAAGGCTCTATAGAAGAAAATACTCACCAGAACTTTTTTCTCTATCATCTGGGCAATGAAATCCTGACTTTGCTATTTTTCCCTGATGTTTGTCCTGGGTAAATGACTTTCCACAGGACACTCACATTACGTATGTGGTTGGTGTTCCTGACCTAGTTGTACAGCAGAGGAAATGGTTCCTTTCCTTACAGGAAGATTTTTACGTGCCCAAGGATCTTAATCCAACTTCATCCCAAGGATTTTTGCAGTGCCACAGGGTGATCCCACAGTGCCACAGCCCATTGCTGCTACAGGTCTCTGCATGCCCACAAGCTGTTTCTGGTGGCCTTTGCAGCTGGTGCTGGCCCAGGGTTTCCCACCTGCTTCTGTCCCCAAGGTACTGCATGACACTGCTTGCCTGTGCCATGTGTCACAAGGATGTTGTGTCCCACTAAGGCACTAAAGCTGGATGTTCCCGCTCACTATGGACTCGTCTTTTCTGAAACAGACATTTTTGAGATGGTGTTATTTTTATTTTGCTCTTTCTGAGAAAAACCCAAAGATGAACTCTTTGCCTGGCAAGGTCAGATCATAGAATGAGGGAGACATTGCTACCGTCTGCCTCCCAGTCTGCATGTCTGCACGTACGCAAGGAAACTGCTTAGAAGAATATTCCTGGTATTGCAAATCTGAGTACTCAGGCTCGGAAATGACTTATTAGGTTGTTCCTGTGACCTCACTCAACTTTGAGTTATTTTCTCGTGCTCTTTTTCACAAGGTCGTCTGTGTTTCGTTGTGCAGACAGACCTGATCCAGAGATGACTCAGGGGCAGTGGTATGGCCGGCTCTTGCCCATGGGAGTCTCTGGACCATAGTTGCAGAAGCCAGAGGTGTTCGGTAGAGGAGACAGGACATGACTAAGAATGTGTGGTGCCTCCCTGGCAGCTGGATTCTCACCCACTTCTTCCACAGTTTCCTTCCCAAGGCCTGGTAAATCACTTCCATCAACTTTTCAGATGGTCACTAATGACCTGCTCTTAGTTTTCTGGATCCCTGTGGCATAAACCCATGGAGGCAGATTTATAGCAATGGAGAGTCCCTCCAGCTCCAGCAGAAGAGAGTAGGAACCGTCCTTCAAACAGCACCTCTGTCTGCTCAGATACTCCAAATCCAGTGGTTGAACACTCATGTTCACCGTGATCATCATCGTTGTTCCTGGGCTTTGTGTCCGGGAATGGGGATGACACCTTCCTCCAACATCGTAAGAATGTCATAATAACATGGTTAATATTTAAGGTACTGAGCTGTAATAACATAATGTACGCAGAGATATGCTCACATGCAACGAGCATATTTTGCACTCAGCAGAGTCTGAATAGTCAACAGTTAATAAAAAGAACTTTTTCTCATTCTTACAATCCACCATATTTCAGTATGTTCAGAGGTTGAGAGGTTGGTAATTCATGGCATACTCTCGCCTTTTCTCCTCTTAAAGCTCCGACAGGCACATGCTGAAATTAGAAATGAGCTATAAAACAGATCATCCCATGGTTACTTAGCATGATGTCTTCCTTTAGGGATCTGTCCTCTGGGGTGAAATCTGTCATTTTTCTCCAGCACAAAATTAATTTAGTAAACAAAAGGAGACCTGTGACCTTCGTGTGTATATGTTGACTTGTGTGCTTACCATGTCTCGGCATTAAGTCACCTCATCTGTGCATTGCACGGGACTGTCATGAAGACCGTTAGAAAAAAAGATGAGTGTCTTGAGGTTACATAACCTGGAGAGGGGTTTAATAGTAGTCTGTTTTCTGAATCTGTAAGTCATGGAAATTAAAGATGGAGAGAAACCTATTAGGTAATTTCATCCATTGCTTTAGCCTATAAAGTACTGCTCCTGCAGTGTTAAGTGCTGCCCATAACTTAGTTGAATCTGGTTTTAAATGGGATTTCCATGCCCGTCCTTAGCAGACTGTTCCACTGTCTATGAGACAGGAGTGTTAGGAAATTTTTCCTGACCTTCAGCCTGAGCTTTTTTCCTGCTCAGTCTCATGCCTTGGCTTTGGGATTTGGCTGTGAAAAGGGGAAGCATTTCCAGGTAGGAAAGTCTGGAGCATCTCGCTCAGTGTGAGGGCCAACGAGCGCTGCAGCGGTAGGGAAGGGAAGGAAGTGCCCTGTGAG
The DNA here is from genome assembly GCF_059628265.1 of Tinamus guttatus. Taxonomy (NCBI): domain Eukaryota; kingdom Metazoa; phylum Chordata; class Aves; order Tinamiformes; family Tinamidae; genus Tinamus; species Tinamus guttatus. Next base: position 320,462 of record NW_028288821.1, read on the forward strand.
CACGGAGCGGGACACGCGGCACCGAGGGTCAGGGTGTGCCAAAAGGTGAGACAGAAACGTGCAGAGCACAGCGAGCACGGCTGCATCGGGGTGGCTGTGCTAATGGGAGTGTGCTTTTCTCTTACAGAAAATGAAGCCCATAGTCCAAAGAAGACGATCAGCCCCTTCTGCCATTACTAAAGCTCTCAGCAAGTCCAGATGTCATCCCAGGTAGAGGAGATATCTTTTTGACCCCTTATTTTTGTCTTTCTGCATGTACAGACCAAACTCCAATTGCTTTTCTTCTTGAGTTCAAAATATCTAGGAGAATTTTTGTGTGGACAGGTAAGGAATATTTTCTGGTTTGCTGGAACATGCTTTAAAAATGCGTCACAGAGAAAGCACAGTGCTAGACCTTAATCTCCATTACAGAAATGTAAGCCAGAATAACTCCAGTGAGCTCTGTGAAGCTACTCGGGGCTTTCTTTGCAGCAGAGATAAGAAAATCTCACCCATATGGGAAAACAGCCATAGCGAAGGTGAGCTCTGTGCCTGCTGGCTGCACACAGGACACTTCTCTGCTGAGACACAGTGACCGGACACTTGTCATCGTCTTTGCAAACGCAGGCTGTTTAGCTGTTTGGGAAGCTGTGCCTCCCGAAAAGAATAAGAAACTTTCCTTTAAATATATCTCCATCCGCTATGCCTGTAAAGAGCAGAAATAGCTGTGTCCAGCTCCTCTGCTGGATGCTTCCTTGAGGCACTCTGGCTGGGCAGTCAATGAACGTTTAGCTGATGGATTCATCACTGTTTAGTCTACCATCTCACCAGCAATGGACAGTGGTATGAGAAACAGAAACAGAGGTGCCCCGAGAATGAAACAGCTGATGTCAGAGGAAAGGGAGACAGAAACAAACTGTGGAAAGAGGTGGCCAGTGCAGAGTGAAGGGCTGCTGGGTGCTTGGGCAGCGGTGCCAGCAGCACGTGGCTGTAGTGAGGAACAGGGCTGGGAGAGGACTGAGATGGAGAACAGCCCTGTGTAGCCCTGCTTGGGCTCTGCCCGCGTCAGCTCTGTGGCAGGAGCAGAGTCAGACCCATCCCCTGTGCTCTGCCTGCAACAAGGCAGATTGAGATTTAACGCTGCCTCCATCCCCAATGAGCATCTGGCTGTTTCACCCCAGCATGACGGTGCAGGCAGGAAACACAGTGGGAACGATGGGCTTTTTACAGCTGTCTCCCCAGACACAGACCCCCGGGAGCAACACTGGGGACACCAGGGAGCCTGTCGGCTCTCCCTTAGAGCCATGTAGCACGGCATCGGTTCTGGTCCTTTGGTGGGAGAACCACCAGGACCTGGCCCTGCTTTGGGAGTTCCAGGTCTCCTGACAAATGATAGCAGATTTCCCTCACTGCCAGCTTCTGTGAATGGGCTCAGTGGTGACCTCGGTGGGAAAAGCTGGTTCAATGGATTAACATTTTGGCCACAAACATCTACTTTTCATTCTCCGTAGGGAATTGTTGCAGGTGCCAGGGTGCATCCTGCTTTTGTGGATCATCTCTGCAGGACCCAGTCTCATAGGTGAAGAAAGAGCAGAGCTTACTTTCATTCTTTCATTCAGTTTTCTCCTGGCCAAGTGATGGAGCCCTTGTCATTCTTTCCTGCATCCAGTTTGCACAAAAAATAAAAATAAAAATAATAAAAAAATGACTTTATTTGGCCAGAGAACATCCCTATGAAGGAGGGGAGTTCCAAGTGCCTCTTTTGATGGATTTGGATTGCTGTGGCGGAAGCTGGTTTCATGCCATCTTTGCTCAGGCGCCCAGAGCCCAGGGAAGGTTTTTGCTGTTGGCTGCTGTGCACACGAGCTGCGCAGCTCCCCAGCCCTGGGCGATCCCCTGCAGCGGGGCCTGCGGTGCAGCGCTGGTGGTGCAGAGGAAGAGGGGATTTCTGGACCTGCTGCTGCAGGGCATCGCAGGAGGCAGGGGGACCAGTGGCTGTCCCAGATGAGGAGGGGACCTGTCTGGGACTGCTTGCTGACTTCAGACAAAGTGCAACAGCCGTGGCCAGAACGTGACTCAGTCTCAGAAGAAACCCGAGTCACTGGATCCCAGCCAGGTGACCCAGAACGGGATGCTGGGATCTGCAGAGCCCTTCTCTGTGCCACAGCCCTGTGCGGTTCAGAGCACATAGCAGACCCGAGTCAAGATGCAAAAGCCATGCGTCCCCTTGCCACTCCGTGTTGCATGGTGCCACCAGCGAGGGATCCTGGTCATTTTACATCTTTTTTGAATCACAGCTTGTACACCTGTGCAGAGGATAAGTACTTTGCTTGAGTGAGAATGGCTCAGGAATGAAGATTTGAGCAGCCTCATCCCTCCAGCCTTGGTGTAGGTGTTCACATTGACTTGAGGCAGATGGAGTTAATCGAACAGAGGCTGCAGTGCAGTTTGTAGCTGGGTCAGCACTTGGAGAGGTGCTAGGTGGTCAGACTGCACCAGGACACCACTTAGCACGAACTGTATGGGAAAGGATTTCTGACAGTCTTGTGGTTTCTTCTCCTCCCACAGGGAAGTCGCCCTCTCCTCCTCCCACTCGGACAATGGGCTCCCGAGCGGCTTGAGCAGCAGCCCAGGCTCCGCTTTCATCCTGGATGAGCGAGTGCAGCTAACTGTGGGCCTGCAGACTCAGGAGAGACACCTGATCCTGTTCAGCGATGCGCTCATCGTCGCCAAGTCCAAGTAAGAGGCATTCACTCTCGCTCATCCTCCCAGTCCCTCCAGCTGAGGCTGGACGCTGAGCTATTTGTGGAGCAGGCATCACAACCACCCTTCTTTCCAAGCTTGTCCATAAAATGTGGCATCCTCTCATTTCCATCTCCAGAAATACCTCTTGGTATTAAAGTTCCACAATATTTTCCTGAAGGGAATTGTTGTCTAAGTCATTTTGCCCTTTTACTTAACTGTCTTCTTCAAGAAACAGCATGAGGGCAGGAGGCAACAAGTGCAGACAACTGATTCCTGCTCTGGTCTCTTCTGCCAGCGTTTCATGTAATACCTAAGTGAGCAGCTTGAGTAGCTTCAATTATTAGAAAGACAGCATAGCTGGTGGCTAGTCTGAGCCACCCTCTGCCTGCCCGTGGCGCTCATGAGCCACACTGCTGTAAGCCACAGCTGTCCTGCCTCAGCCACCAACCCCAAATCAGCTTGCAGACCCTTCTGGTAGTGCCTGCACATGCCGAGGCATTTCACTTTGGGGCTGTTGCTGTATCTGCAGGACTAGAGGATGGTGTGACCAGAATGTGGAGGTCTAGGTGTTAGGATATGAACTAAGAAATCCATGATTTGAATTGCAGATCCTCCTCCAGCTTGAAGCTGAAAAAGCAGGTGCGCCTGAGTGAAGTATGGACCAGCCCCTGCCTCAGCGAAGTGACAGAGAAAAAGATGAGTCCCGAGAATTCGTTTGTCATCGGCTGGCCTACCACCAATTATGTTGTCACCTTCAGGTATCACATCAGACCCAAGTCCTCCATTTGTGGCCCAGGAGCTGCCCAAGTCCTCCTTCAAGCCAAGAGATGACTGAGAGTGTAGGGACTGCACCCTACTATACTCACTATCCCATTGAGTATAGGACTGCTACTAACATTTAGCAGTGAAGGGAAGTTAGATCTTGGGAGGCAGTCCTGTTAGAATTATACTTGCAGGTTGTCCCCTGAGAACCTTTTAAATGTGAGGGCTGAGCCTCGTCCTAGTGAGGACTGATCCTGCAGAGCGTCTTGGAGCAGCACATCCAAATCTGCCACAGAAGCCAGCTGGGCCATTATGTAACCTGCAAGTGTGTTGTTTCAGCAACTGCCAGCAGCCACTTCTCTACAAGATTAGCCCTAGACTGAGAATTTTTCAGTGTGAAGAATAGGTTAGTCATGCCCATGCCAGTGAGATTTTCCAGGTGGCCTGTGCCAGGATTAAAGTCTTTATCCATCACTAGCATGCCCTGGGCAAACCTTCTTTTTGCAATTGTCTGCCAGGCTGTCCCAAACCCACAGCAACAGCTCATAAAGATGGAGAGGTCCTTTAGGATGGGCCTACACAAGCAGCACAGCCCAGAACTTGCTATGTCCCTGCTAACTCCCCAGATAGAAAAGTGAAGGACCTTGGGACAGACTAGAATAACCAGATGATGTCCAAATGTCATTAAAAAGGCTAATCCAGTGCTGTGCCTGGAGACTCAGGTCTCCACCAGCTCAGGCATCTGCTCTATCCTCTGCTTTGTCAAGGAGTGAAGCCATCACTTATTGGGGTCCTTCTGTCCCCCTGCTATGGCTGGACAGTGGGGCTGGTCCGGGCAGCTCCTGCTGCTTTCTTGAGGCAGCTGCCTCCTTATAAAGGAAACGGGAATCACTATCATTTCACACTTGCTGTCTCATCTTCAAAATCCTGGCTAATCCACCCTGTGTCACTGATTCTGGCCTTGGGGCTCATGCTCTCACACATAAGCAGGCGTTTGTGTTTCACTCCAAACCCAACAGCATCCCCATTTCCTTCATGTTGCTGAGACCTGAGCAGCCTAAGCTGGTGGCTGAAGCTTCTAGGAACTGCAGATGCTGGAAAGGAAATAGCAGTAGAAAAAATAGTAATTAAAGGTCATTGCAAAAATATTAAAGACCCACAAGATGAGTTACCTCCAGCATCACAAAGATTTTCATTTCTTATCTGAACACTTGTCAGCCAAGGCAGGAAATGTAGTTCAGTTTGTTGCTGGGATTTTTTATGATGATGATTGTTGTTATTCATCAAAATAGAACAGAACCAGGAAAAGACTGTGCTTTTGTTCCTGGGCTTTGCAGGAAGGAACTTTGACTTACAGCTATATATAAGTGAAACTAGGTAAAGTTTCCAGAGACCATGAACCACTCAGCATTTTTTTGATGATCTGCCTCTTTCTTTATCTTCAGCTCAGCCAACGTGAAGGAGCAGTGGCTCTCCACATTACTCTGGTAAGTGACACTCCATCATCATTATTCTGGGTGTCTCTTCTGCAGCCCTCAGAAGAAATAAAAGATGCCAGATATCAAAACACTTCTGATTTTCAGGACACTAAGTGCCTGGCTACCATTTGAAAATTGGATGTAGAAACCCTTGGTGAAAACAAAATCAGTTTTGACAGTCCAGAAAAGATTAAATCCACTAGAAGATAACATTTTTGGAGCACATTTGGGTTTTGTTTTGTTTTGCTTTTGTTTTCTTTGGAGCTAGATGTTGGCTTTGCTAATCACTATGGAAATATCACAAATTATGTTGATTCTTCAGATGATTTTTGCTTTGATCAAAAGTTTGTATTTCATGGCATCTAGAGACTCCGTTTTTGTTTTGTTTTGTTTTTCTAATATTATGATTTTGAGTGTTGTTTCCAGTTACATCCAGGCAGAAGTGTATAGGTACAGAGAGGGGAATGGTCTCCTGTTTTGTGGAGAACATTACCATAAGACTACTGGAAGCTGTTACACTAGAGACATCTGTATTAAAGTATTGCCATGTGGGTTGTTTGTTTCTTTTCTTTTCTTTTCTGGGGCCTCAAAGAAAAATAAGCCAGTAAGAGTGTATGACCACACTGTGAACTTTGCATGTTATTATTACTGACATAATTAATCCTTAGTATTATAGTGCCAAGGAGCAGGTCACTCAGACCTCTTGGATCCAAAACTTAAGGTTGTACTTGAGTTCTCTTGGCAAATTATATTCCTCCGCTTTCCTTTCAGGCATATCAGTGAGACAAAACAGAATGAAGACCTGAAGACTCTGGCCCTTCAGATCCTTGTGCTGGATGCTGATAGCTGCTCCTCTGTAAGTAAAACTAGGAAACTGTTCATCAGACCAATAATACATGGAGATCTGTGAGGTTGTGGAAGGCAGATAGCATTGTGATGCTGCTGATGATATCCCTGTTTAAAACACATCTCCCACCTGCAAAGGTTTTGGAGAGTGTGCAGCTGCATGGTTCCTGCTGGAAACTCAGTCAGAGGAAACTGGGAGATAGTCAGACCCTTAGCAAAGAACAGTTAATTCTTAAGATTATTCTTGGCCTCTGGCTTCTTCCTTATTTTTCTTCTGCTTTATTTCATAGTAATGATGGTTTGTGGTTGGATGCCCAGCAATTCCCATTTTCAATGTCATAAACTGGGGGTGCTGATCATGAAAGAGCCACAAGCGTGTTCTCCTGCATTCATATGCTGCAATGTGCTCCTGTCTCTTCATTTCATAAGCATATGTTTCTAGGCTTCATGCCAAACTTCGAGGGTTACCTTCTCCTCCTAGTGTCTCTTCCATTAGAGAAAGGCCCCAAACACCCTTGATTTTTTAGTGCCAGAGATGAGCCCTTTGGAGTGACAAGGGCACAATGATCAGTCACTAACCACTGTGATCAAATGCAACATCTGAGCACTACTCAGTTTCTGTGATTCCCACTGGCTGATGCCTTTGAATGTTATAGCAAACCAGTGATAGAAATAGCTGGGAAGAGTTTTCACACTGCATAATGATTCCAGTGCAGATTGAATTGGCACAACTATTCTAACCATCAACAATTAATAAAGGCAGTCTGTAGACAGATTAGGGACATTTCCCCCCACCAATTTTCGAGCTACAAGAAATTGCAATGAAAATTCCTGGGTTTAATCAGCTTCCTCTATTTTCTTTGTTTTCATTTCTAGACTATCACAGTCAACGTGTCCAACATGGAAACTGTAGACAGTGTGATCAAGAAGACACTGGAGCAGCTTGGACTTCCTGTAAGTGGCAATTGTATAGTCTACCTGGCCTTCGCTTAAGAGCTGGCCATGTCTGGTTTATGGAACACTGCAGATGTGAAGAACCATAGATTTGCTCCAGTTAAACTTTAAGGCATTAATATTCTCTGGGCTGCTGAATGAAGCAATCTGTTTACATGGATACAAAAATTTACACATGCTTCCATCCTGCATTAAAGCCAGCCCTTGTGCAAGGAAGTCCTGTGGATTTCAGAAGAGTTCAAAACTTATGCTCAAAATTAGTCTTGAGCTGGGTTTGTCAAAGGATTATTAATGTAGCAATGAAACTGAGTAAATCAGTGGTGTTATCAGACAAACCTTTTTCATTCCTACATCCCTTTACCCAGAGTGGTCCATAAATCACAGTATTTAAGAGAAGGCACTGATACTGTCCCAGTAGTTTAATACCAAGGAAGGCTGAAATAGTGCTGGGAATATTGCTGAAATAGTCCTGGGAAGCCTCATTCTCACCATACATTAAGAGAATCACTTCTGTTATGCCATATGCTCATGTGTAGTTTTATTAACACAAGGCTGATCATCATACTCCGTAGCACCCCAGTCAGAGAAAGATGAATCTTTCTCACCTTTCTGGAGCCTGCAGAACACATGAGGTCAATACATCACGCCCTGTGACTGTGCTTTGGCATGCAAGGGACGTAGGAAATACTTGGGATGGTAGGAATTCAAATAGGCAGATTCCTTGCCTGACCTGACAGCAGTAGCTGAATGCATTGGTCCGTTGAGGTGGAAGATGGTATTGTGCCTCACAAGGATGCTGACGTTCCTGAGCAAGCATGGGGACTCCACTGCTGGGTCTTTGCTCAGCATGTCAAGGGATTTCCTGAGTTATCGCCCACGGGTGGACATTCAGGAAACCCTAGTGTGGGTTTGCATCCTGCCAGCTTCTAATCCCTCTGACTCCTGAACCTTTCCCCCTCTGCCACTCGCCTGTCCCTCCCAGCCGCACTGCGTCCCAGAGATGGCCACATGCTTCCCGTCCCTTGCCCACTCAGCCCTTAGCCCTATCCATTGCTTCCTGTCTGTGCAGCCTTGTGGACCCTCTTCCTGGCTTCCTTGACCTAATTTTTCTCTCCTCTTTCTCCCTCCAGGGTAGAACAAGTGATCACCACCTCTGGGTGATCTCCGGAAAAGACGACTCTGCTTACCCTCTCATTGGTAAGAGCTGTCTAACTTCTTCCCCATGAACCAAGGCCTATTTGAACTTTTTATGAAATTTGGAACACTTTAGTTCTTCTGAGAATGTTTACAGTGCTTTAGGTTTGCTCTTTTTTTAGGTGCTTTCTTGAGAGTTTATAGGTTTGTCAGAAACCAGCCAAAAGATAGCGAGGGCCCTTGTCCTCAGGCCCTTTCTGCTGAATCAGAGCAAGGGAACACTAGTGGTCTCGACAGGCAGCTCATATCTGCACTAAACAATCGCCTGTAGGATCCAGTCAGGTGGAAGAGAGAAGTAAGCTCTGATCTACCCAGCATTTAATCCAAAGCCACTGCTGCATGGAATCTGCTGCTTGGAGCTCTGACAGGTGATCGATGGTTTGGCCATTGCGCAGACTATTTTGTCCTGCAGCGTACTGCTTAGTTATACCAAAAAAACAAAAAAAGGAATCTGCTTTAATCCCACGTTGTGTTTTCAGTAACAGCTGAATAAATATTTCCCCATGCTTTACAGGGAGTTTCTGCATGTTGCTTTATTGAAGATATTTTGCTCCAAGTAAGCTGTCATAAGAACACTGTTATTATGGGGCTCATTACACTGCACATTTATTTGTAGGCAGTGATATTTTCCAAGTGGTTCTAGCACATGATTATTTTCTGTATCCATCCATCACAGACTAGACCATTACTGTAGGGAAGTTCCTGAGCTGAACAATGCTTACAGTATTTTCTTAAATAGATCTCAAACCCTAATAATGGTGATTTTTTATGTAATATATTTTATATAATATAATGTTACATATAGAAGAGTGGCTGGCCAGGTATAGCTTCATATACTTGTTTGTATAACAATATATACTTGTATATATAACAATATATACTTCATATACTTGTTTTTTATCTGAGCCATCGGATGTGGCTGCTTCCTCTGCCTAGGTTTGGAGCTGCTTTTTGATAGTTCTGCTGGCCGTTGATGCCCTTCTTTACTCAACAGGGCACGAGCATCCTTTCAGCATCGCATTGAACTGTCTCCGAAACTCTGCCAACCAGCAACAAGGAACCGACAATAACATCTTGCTGGCTGATGGGACAGAGGCTTCCCTCTTCGATCAGCTCCCGAAGGAAAAACAGTGCCAGTTTGTCCTGAAACCCAGGCTCCAAGCTTCCATGCAGCTGAGGAGAGGTAGGGGCTGAAGCAATGTCTTATGAGACAGAGACTGCTGCTCCCCATGGCAACTTGGAAGTGCTCCTATGTGAAACGCTTGCACCAAGTGGCTCCCACACCTGGGTGTGTGCCAAGTCCTTGCCCTGCTAGGAGGCTTGTCTGCAGCCGTAGATCACTTGCTGGTCAGCAGGAAGGAGCGGCACATGTAACGAAGGTCTGTGCTTTGTTTCAGAGTCATTGCAGAAACACACCAAAAGAAAGAAGTCCTTGATTGACTGGGCCCTGCGCCGCAGTACCAGCACACCCACAGGCAGCCCTCCTTCCCAGTCACCCACCACCCCACGGAAACTCTTCGGCCTGTCTCTTTCCTCTGTCTGTCCTGATGGGATCCTTCCCAAGCCTATCATGGTAAGCAGCAGCCCATCCTGGCATAAATTTTGTGCGTACTACCTGTTTAGTCAGGAATTTAAAGTCACTTGTGGTATTTACAGGATTGGATAGGGATAAGAACAGCATTTTCCTGTGGTTCAGATCTAGCTGAGCAGCAAGGGTGAAAGATCCCTTCCTGCATCCCCTCCTGCATTATCTATATCACTTCCTGCACAGATGTCCATCCTGTTTCTGTGGGCATCTCCACACAGGTCATCACAACCTAACAGGGGCAATGTCAATGCTGTGTAGCCTAGACCTCCTTCACTACAAGAATCAACTGACCTCAGCTGGTACTTGCGGCAGGATAAGATCACTCTTGTCTCTGGCTCAGTCCTGATAAGCCTTATCTGAAATTGTGTTATAGTATGTGAGTCATAATACACTCTAATGATACGGTAAAACATTAAGCTTTTAAGTATAACTGGACTTTTTCTTAGGATATGCTGCTCCTGCTTTACCATGAAGGTCCCTCTACCAGGGGCATTTTCAGGCGCTCTGCCAATGCCAAGACTTGCAAGGAACTGAAAGAGAAACTGAACTCTGGCGATGATGTCCAGGTGGATGGAGAGTCAGTCTTTGTGGCTGCAGCAGTCATCACGGTATGTGTGGCCATGTAACTCAGCTGTCCAGGCTAGTCGCAACTTCTTTCTGTTAGTAAGGAAGCAACATGAGCCTTTATGGGGAGGGAAGGTTTGTGGGGTAGCAAGACATTTTCCAGCCAAGCATGTTCCCTCCTGATGGTTTGGTCCATCTATGTCCATCAGACCTGACGGTGATTGTTTTAACATTCAGATGTGTGCATTCATCCTCAGGCCGCTGTTTTATTTTGCACCTTCCTGTACAAAGGCCACAGAGTGTGGTCATGTCCAACCTCCAAGATAACCATGGTATTCATTCATAGGTTATCTCAGTGTGAAAGAGCGTGCCCGAGTCTGGACTCCACAGTTCAGGTGCTGTGCTCACCTCGGTAGGAGGCTTTATGGGGCCAGCACCAGAGCTGTCCTTTCTGGTCAGAGAGGAGGCTGCAGGGAGACACCACAGGAGTGTGACTCCATCTGCATGTGTCTGCCCTGCATCCTCCAGCAGAGCCAGGAGCAAAGGCAAGCTGAGCCTTTACCCACTCATCAGCCAGCAAGTATGAGCGAAAACTTCCCCCGAATCCACATGGAGGGGTTGTCTGAAATTCGGATAAGAGCCAAGCTTTAATAAGGAGAGGCCTGGCAATTAGATCTGGCTAGAGCAATTCATTAACCTGAAATATCAATAAACATACTTGTTTCTTGCACTTATTGGCCTAGTACAGCAACCTGCTCAGTGGGAAGATATTCAGGCACTTTTCAACACAAGTCACATGTTAAGTTGTTAAACAGTCCCCTGAGAAAAGTAGCAACAATATCCATTGCTAGAAATGTTTAGAATAGGACTGTAACGCTTAAATATTAGTTGTTTACTGTTATAGTAGAGAGGACAACCCTGTTCAAAGAAAGGGCAGGGCGTGGGGGTTGACTGTCCACCCTCCTCCAGCACAAATGCAGACAAGACTCTGCTGTGCTGCAGATGACAAGTTTTATTGGAGCGGAGAGGGGAGGAGAAATGTATGTGTATATCTCATTTTATCTTGTGCTTATATGAATAAACACTGACTTTATGCATCATGAAACCAACACAAGAAATTAAAAACTGACCAGACTGCTCTGCATATATATATTTAATTCAGGATTTTCTCCGAAATATACCTGACAGTGTTCTATCCTCAGACATGCACGGACTGTGGATGGAAGCTGTGGATACAGAAAATCGGACTCATAAGATTGAAGCCATCAAAAGGTTTGTAAAAGCTTTTGTAAAAGCTTCTCTTGGTGGGAAAAGGGGAAGTATGTGGCCTTAAGCATAGTCATCGTGTTCTGGGAGACTCCAGGCCACAGCAGAGCTCCAGCTGCTTTTTAGTGTCATGGTCAGAACATTTTCCTTTCAGTAATCTTTTACGAACATTGTTAACATTTCTGGAAAAAAAAAAAACAGTCATTAGAAAATTATTTTCTGGTGACCAGTTCAAATTACCAGAACCCTTTTTTCAGCAAACTTAAAAGGCACAGTAATCCAGCCACCAGAAGTACATCAGATATTAAGAGATTTACATCTTTAACAATTACAAAAATTTTTATGTGCACAAAACAAAGCTGACTGGGATAAATCTCATCCTGTAGATGGCTCAGCTCATTTTTTGAACTGGATTTCTGAACCTCCTCCGTTATCTCTATAGCTGGAGCATGGGCAAGAGCATTGTCTGGGGTGCATTCCCACATAAATACATCCCATTTACATATGGTTGTAAATTTGTGGCTCCCAAGTTTTTGGAGGAGAATGACAAAAGCCAGAAGTGGGCAAAAGCTTTGGGAAGCAATTTCTGATATCCAAAGACCAGATTTTTGTGAACAACACTATTTCGGTTTGCTCCCTCTCTCTGCACAGTCTTGTCAATCAGCTCCCAGAGGCCAACTTCATTTTGCTCAGACACCTCTTTGGAGTCCTGCATCACATTGAGCAGAATTCGGGCGTGAATCAGATGAATGCCTTTAACCTGGCTCTTTGCATCGCACCCAACATGCTGTGGCTACCCAGTCCCACTGGGCCTGAAGAGGAGAGCAGGTCTACAAAGAAGGTATTTTTTTGTAGGTTTGGCCTCATGATGGTCTTTCCTTCATACAGCTTTTTTATGGGAACAGTATTCCTTTCATAGAATAAGAGGAGGCCTAGGGTCAGAGAGAGCTGAGCAGCTTCATCCTTTCCTCTCCCCAGCAGCAGCTGTGCTGGAAGGGAACTTGGCCGCTTGGTCTATCCAAAGCAGAAAGAGCAGCTGTGCCTGCTCTATATCAGGTGAGCTTGCCTTCTGGGCAAGCATTCACCAGAAGGATGGAGCACCTTTTGTTAGACACTGCCACTTTGGCTGGACCTAGCACTGAACAGGGCAATACATCAGAGGGGGAAAAAATTACTTGTTGTTTATGAGATGCTGTGAATAGTAAGGAAAAACACAGCCCATGCTACACCAGGCTCACCTCACCAGTTCATGTCATTCAGCTTCTTGGCCAAGGTTTGGTTAATACAGAAGTGTTGCTGCATCCCTCAGCTTCTTGACCAAAAGGTTCTGTGGGAAATTACATCTTCATCTAAGAAAAGTCATCTCTGAGGTGCCTTTCAGGTCTGATTTGACTTGGTTTGTATAATTGGCTGTGTTTCCTTGAAACTAACTCCAGGAATTCATGTCTTTGGCAGGTGGCCATGTTAGTGCAGTTCCTGATTGAAAACTCAGCGGAGATTTTTGGAGGTGACATTGCTTCCTTGTTTCAAAGAGCAGACAAAAAGAAGTCCAAAAGCTCAGGGGACTCCCTAGGTAAGTTGATGGCACGGTGTCTTCCAGGAGTGTTCCTTACTAACAGAAACTCATATGAAATGTTTGCTTTACCCTTCACTTCTCTACTAAGGAAAACCATTGTAAAACAGTTAGTTTTGGTTTTCCCTTTCCCTGTCAGGCACAGACAGGAAGGGGAAGGCTGAGGGCTGAGGTACACCACCTTCAATGTGTCCTTGAAAGTGGTTGTCTTTCTCCTTGTCTGCTGTTCTATCTACTCCAGGCCTTCCATCTTAGAGAGAGAAACCACAGGGGTTTCAATAGCCATAGCAATACATAGCTCACCAACTTTTTCTTCCTAGTCAGTTTTCTAAAGTTAAACCAAATAGTTGAATGTAAAGAGATCTAGTCACCTATTTTAACTGTCCTATGAATGCAAACTAGCAGTGAAAGCTCAGGTCATCAAGCGAGACTTTTTGGTGGTGTTCCCAGTAGTTATCTAGGCTCTGAGAAAATCATGAATCTTTGTTTACACATCTTCAAAATGAAGCTAATAATATTTCCCTGCCATGGCTGTAAAGCACTGTACTGGGTTGGGAGGGCATAGGCAACAGATTAATTTGCACTGTCTGCCCCAGGCATAGGCTTGACTCAGCATGATGATTCCTCTGATGAGCTGGAGTTTTCTGCTTGTGACCCAGAAGGACCAAAGCATCACCTGGAGCCTGAAACAGATGCCATTTTTGAACCATCCAGCAGCTTGTTACTGGATGAGGAGCAGAAAGACTGGGACTTGTTCAGTGAGATCACAGCTTGCTACCAAAGCAAAGCTCAGAAGAACGCCAGCGCAGACAGCTACGACCTGGAAGATGATGGCTCCTTCTGCTCCATTGGGTCAATACGTTCCCTCAGCCCAGCCCGGGAGCGGTGCTCATCAGAGCCCAGTGTCTGCCTCAGCTCCCAGCTTCCTGCCCAGAGCCACGAGCCAGTGGCCCGTCAGTCCAGCTGTGATGCCACCATCATGCACAGCCACACTGACTACATCCACCGGCTCAAGCAACTGCAGGTGGAGAGCCAGAAGCTGATTGACGAAGGTCTAAGCCCTGGAGTCAATAAGGCCAGGCAGAACCTCTGGCAATCACCTCAGACCAGCTGTACAGTGAAGAAGCTGAGCCTGCAGAAATCCAGCCTGTCTAATAGGTCTAGCTTTTCTAGCTTGTCCTCTACCACCACCTCCCCATCTGCTTCCTCACTGAGCTCCTTGGACAGTGCTTTCTCTTACTGCTCAGAGTCATCAGCTATTAGTCCCACAGATGTCTCATCCCTGCCTTTCATGTTCGGGACATCTGCCAGGCTCCATGCTGTGTCCCCCAGGATTGCCAGGAGGTCCCTAAAAGAATGGCATAAGTCCCTGACGTCCCCTTTACCTTCAAACCCCTGTGACCTGGACACTTTCCATGAGTGTGAGCCCAAGGTTGCTGAGAACAGCCGGTGCTCTGGGGAAGGAAGAAGTTCTGCGTCTGTCAGCAGAGCAGCTGTGGGAAACCTGCTGACTGACATTGACTGGGAAGAAGAGGAGAGGCAGCTGAGGTGCATGGGGTCCCCTGGAGCAGAGCTAGGGAGCCTGGGTTATTTCAAGGAGTCTGAACAGGGACCAGAGTGGCCAGCTCCCAGCCCAGCTGATGAGAAATCTCCAGAGATCAGCCACCAGCAGCACAGGCAGAAGGTAGTGAAGCACATTGAGATCAAAAGCATTGATGCCTCCCCTCCAAGTGAGGAAAGCCTGAAACGCACCAAGATAACTTTTTACATGGCCCCAAATAAAGAAAGCTCTTGTGGGTCTCTGGTGGAAGAGGAAAAGGAAAGATTCCCGGTGAGCACCAGCAGCAGCAACTCAGCCAGCAGCAGCAGTGAGCAAAGCCTGTCCAAGGGCTTACAGACTGTAAGGGTCCACATTCCCCAGACAGTTTTCTATGGGCAGAATACCCCCCTAGTCTTGCAATCCATCTCCAGGCGCTACCACCACAGATCAACCACCCCATCCCTGCAGACGGAGCATAAAGCCAGCCCCCACAGTGCCTCCACTCCCCAGGAACCAGAGAGCAAGCCAGTGGAAAAGGCGCAGGCGCCATCCCAGAGCAAGGGCTTCAACACGTTCAGCCACACTATCCGCATCATCCTCCCAGCTTCCATCCGAAACACTGTCAGGGAATATTTCAAGCATGATGAAACCAAGAACTGCCGTGTGACGGAAGCAGAAACAGTGGAGAATGAACTCCTTCGGAGCAGGGTGGAGTGGCTCAGGAACCAGCCACCAGCAGAGGTGGCCACAGAGGAGTGCGATGCGGTGGCACTTGCAGAAGAGACATTTGTCTAGGGAGGTATGGGAGAACTGAATATTTTGTGTGTGTGTGTTTGTGCATCATTAGAAAATATTCTGTAAGATATGACTAAGGTGTGAAGAATCTAACAGGCTGCAAGAGGCAGTAAGTGTAAAGTGTAACACTAATGTGTAAGTAATGCTGGGGGTTAACATTTGTCTGGGTTTGGGTGGGTTTTTTGTTCTTTATTTTTTCTTTACGTCCTTTTTCTACTGAAGATGCTTAATTGACTTGAGTACGGAGTTGCCTGAATACCACCAGACGCTGTCCCTGAATTAGCTACCTGCAGAGTCTTCCTCCATTTCTTTTTAAAGGGGGAAAGGAGAAACTCTGCTTTGTTTTCTTCAGTTATTAATGTGTGTGGATGACTGGAGAACTAGGGTAGCTAAAACTCTCTCGGAATAAGATAACGATGTCCTTTAAGCTTGCACAAAGTTCTCCACTGTTCACTGTTCATCACCAGCAGTCATTCAAAGGAAAGCCCTTCACCTCCACCCCAGAAATCCCTACTACTTTCTTGTGTCACACGGTGGTCTAGCTCACTACTTGTGTTCATTATTGCTTGAAGCTGTGCTCCAGAAACACCAAATGGAGCCCAAGGCTCATCTTCCACTCTCAGAAGTTACTGGTAAACTTTATACTCCAAGATTCCTTTTTTTTTTTTCCCCCACAATTAATTATGTGTTATTTCCCTTTTTACCTACCTCTCTCAAAGCCAGTATTTTGCAGAGCCACAGCTGATACAAAAAACTCTAGCTTGGTCATTTCAGCAGAGTGATGAACATTTATCTTCTGTGGTCTCCCCTGGGAGTAGGTAGTCCTAGTTCTAGGAAAGATATTATTTTTGGTGATGGTGCAATTTCAGAAGACTCTCTTCAGAGAGAGTATGAGTGGAGAACCTAATCAAATCCCTATCAGGAGTTATGACGAAGGTGATAAGTAGGATTTGGTTTTAGCAAGAAGTCAAGGAGCTGTGGAAGTAGTTGAGAGTGTTGTCGAGTGGCTGCTGAAGCAAAGTGCCATGTGTCCAGAAAGCTGTCAGGCCATAAGGATGAGACGATCCAGGCTTCCTCAGAACTAAAGCTGTATTGGAGTATTAATAAATTCCCCTTCAGCTAAATAGATGGTCCAGCATGCTCCAGCCATGTCAGGTATGGACAAGTTCTATACAGGGATGTGCTAACAAGGCAACAATACAGCCAGGGAGCATCCCTATGAGTCCACTCAAGGAAGCTCTCCCAAGAGCTTCCACGATGGGACTTGCTTGAAGGGCTGTGATGCTGCCAGCTGAGCTTTATAAGAAAGGTGAGGCAGCCATATTAGTTTGTGATGTGTTAAGAAAGCAATGGGAAAAGTCTCAAAGGTTAGGAATGGTTCATTTGAAAGTTACCTGAAAGTTTTCTGAATTGACTTCTGTCAGAGGCACGTCTTTTATTCAATTAACAGTAAACCGGTGAAGGAGAACAAAAGAAATGTTTGAACCACAGTGCCTGAGAGCTGAGCCTTGTGGCACAAGTGCCCTTGCAAGCAATATAGCTATTCTTGGAGCCCCAGACCTGCCCTGGCTCAACTCTCGCATAGTTGGGGAAGCCACCTCTGTACAGCAGTCTAGTGAGCACCAATTGCACTGATCCTCCACATATGTCTGGCAGTTGATGGCTGGAAGCTGGGCCAGCACCCCCGCAGTTCATGCCATTGAAAATCCCATCAGGGCTGAGGGAAACTAGAAGTCAATTTGTTTTTTAACTTGCCAACCATGGCACCCTCTGTGTCCATTCACACTGGTGGCCTTTGTATGAGGAAAGGTGTATATAGTTGTGATACAAACCGCCTGCCGTCATGTCCCTCACGTGTGAACACTAAAGAGGCATTCACAAGCTTTTCTCCAAAGTTACAGTTGTAACTATTTCAATAAAAGTGACACAAGTGTGTTTGTCAGTGTGGTCCTTGCTGCCCTCACTCCTGTTTTCCCTTCTGCCCTTGGCTGAGAGATGCTGGCAAAAGACCTTCTGACCATGGGACCCCAAAGGGAGATTGGCAAATAACACTACTGCTGCTCTGCACAGAAAGGGCTGGCTAAGTACTTATGAATCTCCTTATGGCTCTCCTTCCTTCCTGCTGCTTGAAGGAGTGTGGTCTCATTGCCCTGACAGTGTTGCAAGCAAGGAGGGGGTTTGCTATTCTGCAGCTGAAACTGAGCGTAAGATCTGCCCCTGTGGATGCCAGAGACCTGCCTGGCTGGACATCTTTGAAAAGGGACATACCTACAACATTGCGCTGCTTGAGATGAGCTGTGGGGCTATGGCAGCAGCTGTCCCGGCAGGCAGCAGCCAGGTGCTGCAGATTGCACCTGGAAAACCCACCTGGAGCCATTCCAGGGATCTGGAATCACAGAGGTACCCGCACCTTGGGGACAGCAGAGCTCCTCACCCCAAGGCTGGTCTAGACAGGGTAGGCAAACCAAATCTGAGGGGGTTTTAGGAGCTGCTATAAAATGAGTCATCTGCAGTCGTTAATCTTATTTGTGAATTTCCAAGAGGAGAAACTGCAGTAAATATTATGAGAAAAGTCTATTTGTACTTGGAAGAGAAATGAATCTGTACTCTAAACATACTAAAGTGTTGTGAACTGACTCAATGGCTGGGCTGGGCTCGGTTCAGCCAAGGAGAACCTGGACCAAAGGCAGAGTAGGAGCTCCCAGTTTGCATCACATTTCTTTGTGAACTTCAAACTGCTGCCTTTAATCCCAAGAAAGCCAGGACCACAAGCATAATCTGGCAACTGGAGAGGCCCAGAATATGAATTCTGCATTAGCCAGTGTGCAGGCAGCCTGCTTCCCTGTCAGTCCTGGACAGGAGACACCCAGGGAGATGCAAAGGTTCACCAGGGTATCCACATGAAATCACACTTTGCCTTCCCAGTATTTGATTCATCTTCTGTCACGTAGTTGGGTCTGCACCACCTCTCCTGGGAAGCCTTGGAGCACAATTTCAAAGGGGCTTAAGGGTCCCCTTCCCCAGCTGCCTGTGCTCAGAAGAAAGACCATTTAGCTAGTGGGTTTTCTGCTCCAGAAAGGCCGTGTTTTCCATTAACCTACAGCCCTCAGATTCGGACACAAATGTGTTTCCCTTCTCTCTGCCCTTTTCCAGATCAAAAGGAGAGGTTTAGTTCAAATTGGCCCAAAGCCAAGCGTCCAAGCTGGCGCCTGGCCGGACGCAGTCGCTCAGGAAGACGCGCTGTGTGCTGGCTGTGCAGGAAGCGAGGAGCCTTCCCGACCTGCCCCGGGGTAGATGAAGGCCAGTCGAGCCCGGCTTCCTGGCTCTGAGGAGGCCATGACTCAGGGACTGCAGCCCTGCTTGGCCTGCACGCTTTGTACTCCAGCCCTGCAGGCCGACAGAAGCCTCGATGGACATGCTTGGAGCAGCAATAGTAACTTGCTGCTACTGCCCTAATTTGATTTCTGACTGCCCAGCACAGCCTGAAAAGACATGATATCCTCAGAAAGGATCCCACCCCAACACGCTCTGTCTTCCTGAAAGCAGCAGTTTTGTGCAGCCTTCTCTGGTACCTCATGTCACCTGGTGGGACAGACCTACCATGGAGAGGTGTAGGCTGCTTTTCCTACCTGGGTAGCAAGTGAAAGAGCTCACCACAGGAGCTTACTTTCTTAAAAGCAGCCATGCTCTGAGGAGGGACATGCCATCATGTGAGCTCTTCAGTCACAGCTGTCACTCCCACTTATAATCCCACCAGGACATGCCTTCGTACCTGCATGCAGAGAACTGACATCTTTCAGCAGCAGCCTGTGGTTGAGGTTGGACCTTGGGAGCAGGATAGGGCTGAGAGTGCCAAGTGCTTTGCAAAGGGATTTGGCAGATTGAGGAGTCCGGAGATACATGAAGAAGCACCCAAACTGGTGGATTTACTACTGTTATTTACCCCTTCTGCAGCCTACAGTAAGTCCATAACCCTCGTTGTATTCTTTTTGCTTTATTATAGTAAAGCTGGGGCCTGTTAGACAGAAGAAGGATGAATCATTCATTCTCCAAGGAAAGCTCAGGTCTCGTTCCCTTCCTCTCTGCTTGCTTGGTGGACTAAGAGCTGCTGATGAGCAGAGAGCTCCATCTTGTGTCAGACCAAAGCCCTCAGAAATTGCCACTCTTTAGCCGTGGCATTCAGGCAAAACCCAACACCATCTGCAATGCAAACCTAGCAGCGATGTTATTTTATTATTCAAGATCTGTAAGCCTGGAGGCGATTGTGTTATAGCTTTGGCTCAAGTGGGTCCTGGATTCAAGCTCAGCACATGCAATTTCCAAACTTAGAGGGTACTGGGGAAAAACTGGGCAGAGATCCCCTGCAAAAGCCATTAGCATAATTGCATGGATCCTGATTTTTAAAAGGTACCATCCAGTTGGTACCAGGATGCTTAGAGACGCAGTGAACCTTTTAAATGCCATCTATTTACTGTATCAATGCTAAAAATGCAAAAAAGTGTTGCTTCACCTAGGCCTGCAGTCTCTCAGGGCGTCCCCATCCCAAGCATGGGTCAAAGATCTAGAAAGAATCTACTGAAAGATTTCTATGCAGGATTCAGTTTGGAAAACTTGTTAAAATGCCATGAGTTCTCTATATGACTCAGATAAAAAGCTTGAAATAGCCATTCAATACAGGGTTTAAAAAAAAAGAGTAAGGTAAGCTAGAGCAACAGGGTATTATACTTAAAAATGTATCACATTCCAGCTATTATAACCAGACCTATGTTGCCAAAAAAGTGCATCCCACACGTCTAAAACCCTGATTATTAGAATTTTATTTGACATATATGGTACTACAGAAATGAGAAAATTTGAGATTTAAAGAAACTAGCAAATCATGGTACATAATCCAGTGACATATAATATCTCATATTGCTAGAAAGTGGCTCCCTTTCTGAACAAAATGCTGAAGCCCCTGTCATAAAGCCAGTCCTGATATACAGGCATGTGTTTGGGACAACCACCTCCTCCCATAACTTAAAGAGGGAAAAAGGCTCTCTGCAGTTGAATAGCCAAGCCCAGCAAAATTACCAGTAATTAGAATAGTACAGCCTTAATTTTAAAGAGAGAGAGTAAATCACACACAGCACAGATGTTTGTTGTCACCCATGCAGGCAAATGTAAAGCCGTATCCTTTAGTCCAATTGTGTTCAACAGAGCACTTAAGGACTTACTCAACTTAAAGCATGTACTGAAGACCCTAATATTAAGCTTTGTTTAAATAAGAGATCTGCTGAGCAGTCATACATGCTGAAACAGACCTCCGTTGCCTACTGCAACCGAGGCACAAAGCTGGAGCTAACCAAGAGCCAAGTGCCACCACCACACCAAAAACAAGGGAACAGATTGTGCAGGATTTGTTTCTGGTTACTGTTTGTTTTGATTCCCGACTTCCAGTTCCTTCCTAATGTCAGACACCTCCATTGGAACTTGCACTGTTAGACCATCCATCCACTTCTTAACACACACCTGGCAGCCAAGGCGAGATCTGAGAAGAAAACAACATTAAGTGAGGTTTATGCATTTCCACAGCAAAGACAGAAATACACTCCATACACCCTGGCAATGTCTGCTCCAGGCTGGGAATAGCATTCCTATTAAAGGTAAAAACCTACGTCTCAAAACCAAGTAGTTTTAAATTAAAATTATAATACAATTATATACAATAATATACTATTTAATATTATATTATTATAACAATATATTAAAATACATTATTCTATAATGTATTGATTCTATATAATATAATGATTCTATATAATTATAATACAATTATAGTACAGAATAACTCCTGTTCTCACCTAAATCTATCTCAGAGACTTTGAGTATCTAAAACAATCAGCAAGAGAACTTACCTCTCAGTGAGTCCATAAGCCAGGTCCAGCATGTCCATCTCGTCATCTGAAATGGCATCCAGCTTTTGGAAGATGTCCTTTTCAAAAATCAGGTGACAGGTGGAGCAGGCTAATGTCCCTTCACATGCACCTGAAGGAGAATTAAGTAGGTAACAGCACATGTGAGAAAAAAAGATGGTGAGAAAGATTGGGAACAGTGGGCAAATAGCTCATCTGACATATAGAGCATGTCAGAAGAGATTCCAGAAGACACGATAGATGGACACAGACTTCAGCCTGCTTCTTCTCCATGAGGATCCCAATCATCTTAAAATTTAGTACTTCATCTCTGACCAAATATAACTATTGACACAGGCCACTGGATTCCAGCAGTGAGGGAGTGGCAGTCACACTGCCAGGCCAGTGTGGTAAACCACCTTAGCAAGGATTTTTTGAGGAAGAGAAGCTTGCCAGCGAGTACATCTGCTAAGGGCTGCAAGCTCAGCAAGTCAAGGAAAACTGATCCATAAGCAAGAGGGCTGATGACCAAATCAGCAAGTAAAGTGCTTGCATCCTCTCCATGGTCACCAAAACACAGCAGCGTGTGTACACCTGCAATGTTCTCAGGTACCTGCTGGTACTTAACTCCAAAGACCACCTACCCTTGTGTCACACCTACCAAATCCATCAATGGCCAAGTTTTGATTGACAACCACTTGCAGCAAGGTTTCCCCTTCTTTGGCTGTGGCGGTGAGTTTCTCTCCATCCCGGTTTATAAAATGCACAGTTACCTGCTCTGCAGAGCTGTAAGACAAGTTTCCAAAGCTTCAGGTATTAGGTTTCAGAGGAGATGGGCAAACTAGAACTCTTACAATTTGAACTGACCTAAAACATCTCCCCTTTTATGAAACTTTAATTGGAATCAGTGTTTGGCTGTGAGTAGACAAGTGCAGATGCTCTGTACCTGCTGCCTCTGCGCTGGCTGGTGGCTTGAGCGTTTACAGGCAGGTTTTGGTCATTCACTTTTTTGTACCCTCCATTCTCAAGGGGGTTATTTGCTGTTGGCTCCTTTTCCACTCTGTTCCATCATAAGGTGTTCATACCTTCCCAATCCTCAATTCCTGGGAGTCTTGCTCAGTCTCAGCTTGTAGGGCAGCACCTCTGAATTAACTCTTCCAAGATTACACAATTCTTGCTCCAGAGAAATTGCTAATTATATTGCCAGCTTGAGGGATTTAATCTTGTGATGAAATACAGAACAAGGCTATCAGCATCTTTTAGTTCTGCTTTGCAGAAACTACATCTACAAAATCAAGAATACACAGCATCTACTTCAACTCCTCCAGACCAGGCCCTCTCCACCAACACAGACAAGGTTACCATCCTGAAGAGCCCTGTGTGAGGTATTTCTCACTAAGGAGATATATTTTGAGACTCTTTGATTTATTTGCTATGGAAAGCACTAAGCAGCCAAAGAATGATGTCCCTTCTAATGATCCATACATACTCAATGGGTCACTAAGCAGCAGCCAGTCCCATATAGCCCCAACAGTGTTGACACAGGAAAGCACCCTGAATGCAGAAAGGATTTTGCCCAGAGCCTCTCCATGTGCCACTGCCCATATGCCCACTGTCTCAAAGCCCAGGACTTTCTCCAAGTCATGGAGGATGAGTCCGTTCTTTCTTGTAAATCCAGGAGTGCAGACAGCTTGTCCTCTAGAAACAGCAACCCCGTCTCTAACGGCCCCAGTAAGCTCCTGAACACTGGAAGCATTAGTGCTGCCTCATGGCCTTGCTGCTGTCATTTCCGGCATAAGAAGAAAGATCCACAGCCTTGAAAACAGAATGTGTTTCACAGCAAGAACTGGTCAAGTTCATAGGCCCCTCTCTTCCCACTTGCACAAGGCTGAAGGAGCAGAATCCCTCTTCCTGCAATGAAAGCATTTTTCGGTTGGACATAAAGTCTGCTAGCAACATGTTCCTGGGTCTAGAGAAACACACAGCAGGAACAGCTCAGAGGGTCTGAGAATTTCTAATGCTCTCAAACATTTGCAACATGCTTTCTGAATACAAACTGTCATAGCCAGAGCCACAAGTTGCAGCAAATCCTCTGACTTTCCCCACTTGTCGGAGGAGCAGTGCCAACTGATGCGGCTTTTCCTTCTCCATGCCAGACGTTTGCTTGGGAAGTCAGAGAGCCAGGGAGGAGGAACTGCCTAAATGTGAACTGTCCTTGGGACAGCACAAGCAGCAGCTGAAAGGCCTTATCCTGTCTGCTCACCCCTCTCTGCTGTGGCAGATGAAAGTGAAGAACGTGGTGATTTCTGCTGATTACCCGTTAATGGAAAATCCACACGCGGCATGCCAGCACACACCGCCATTGCAGAGGACCAGGAGGAGCACTCTATTTTACAAAGCACACTTGGCCAAAGAGCATCTGCCAGGACGCTTCAGTTCCCCTCATGGTGAGATCCACAGACACTTCTCTGCCAGTAAGGAATTGAATTTAAAGGTTAATTTTCAAAAAAGAAAATAAAGCATCTCTCTATTTTGATGGATCAGACCTATTTATTCAATTTTATGGCAAATTGGCAGGTTTCTTGACACTGTTGGGTGATTTCCCGTGACAAGCTCAGTCACGCATGTTTGATGTACACCAACATTTTAGCCCCTTCCAAACATCCCAGCCTTTGTGTGACAGAGAGTGCTAGTGTTGCAAGGGGGACATGTCTGGAAGGTTATTGTTCTCTGTCTCAATGTTTTTCTCTAAAAAATGCTTCCCAAGGACATACAAAACAGTGAGGTGCCTACAAGTACTGATGCAGATAACTTCATCAGCAATAAACCCATTAGAGAGAAAACCAACTGATAACAACTCCTCATAAATCCCATTAAGCAGGCTTATCAGTATAACTTTTCTCTAAGGTCAGATAGCAGAGCAGTCTATTGTGTTTTCTGGGTTGCTGGCTGGGCTCTTTTCTTCACCTACTATAATCTCTGCTAGCAGACTACAGTCTGACCCAGATCATACTTGGGAGAGCTACAGATTCCCTTTACTTTGCCCAGGGAAACGCACTGTCCTTCCAAATAACCCTTGAGGATCAGAGACTAGCAGGGAAAGCTGCGGTTCTTGCAGTTCCTGCTGCACAAATACAAACAAGCAGACGCAGTGTCCACAGTCTCCTCCCTCCCTGCAGGTATTGCAGCACCATTCCCACTCTCCCACTCATGTCTGCAGCATTTCTGGGCAGGTCTCTGGGGATCACACCATTGCTAGCATCTAGTTCTACCTACATGCAGAGAAGGAGGCATGTAAAGACGTTCTGTTGGACCCTTTACCCCATTCCTCAGCGGCGGTGCTGAATATTGAGGCACGTCCCTATGGTCAGAGCAAAGTCTCTGCCCATCACCCTCTTTCTGCCGAAGGGTAGGAGCGCTCAGGGCAGTCAGTATGAGCAGCTTCCTGCCATGCTCACACCAAAGCTGGAGGTGCCACCTGGGCCACATGTTTTAGCAGCCACCAGTGACCCAGAGAGAGGAGGTGAGGTGGGCGGCTTATCTGACATTGGCAAACAGTCCAAAGACTTGCAGCAGAATACAACAGCAAAAACACCTGAAGGGTGAGGAAGAAACTCAAGGGATTACAGGAGCCATCCATGGTGAAACAGGAGAGGGACCCTGCCACCCTGAGGAAAGCCAGAGGCTGCGGTCGTGGTGTCAGCCTGTAAGCCGAGCCCACGGCAGAGCTGCCCCCAGCACGGCGAGCTGAGCACCCCATTGCAGCGAGCATCACAGCGCAGGCCCATGCAGGGCCCGGGGACACGGCAGATGCAATGAGCCCAAGTCCAGTTCTGAACTCACCTTGGCCCCCCAGGGCCCTCCTGGAGCGTTTTTGTGGTGCCGAAGCCTCTTCCAGGCCCCAGCATGGCCAGCATGCAACGTCGCCCAGCTGCCCTGCGTGGATAGATCAGGTGAGTTTTGCTCAGCCCGTTGAGCAAGGGTCGCAGCAGCCCCGAGACACCCTGCGCTATCATGCCCGCTGGTTCTTGCTGCGCGCCTCCTAGGCTGTCTTTGCAAGGCCATCGAGAGACACAGTTATAAGCACAGCCGCGGGGGAAGCTGGAGGCCACCCTCTGGGGGCGGAGGAGGGAGGGACGGCCCTGGGGCCCACCACATCGGGCCGCACGAGCTGGGTGACACCTGGTCATGAGCACCACCCCACCAACCTGTCCCCAGCAGGACCTTGTTTGGTCTTTCTGCATTTCCCCTCCAGAATATAGACTAAGCTCAACCTAAAGCCAGATTCATGACCAATATTCAATGCAATGCCTAATTACACAGGGGATGCAAACTCAGCGTGGGATGTGCCCTGCACAGCGAGGGCCAGGACACTGCAGCACCTGGAGCAGTGTGGCAGACTGGGGCGCCTGGGCTGTGCTCTTAATGTGGAAGTTTTCTAGCCCTTCCCCTGTGCCCTGCTGCAGATCCTTGCTGTAAAATTAAAACCTTTGCGTACTTTAAAAAATGGCAGAGAGAACAAGCCACATTTGCTTATTGGTTAAATTGTCTCCTGAAAAGTGCAAGAGAGGCATAATATATGTGTGATTTACTTCATGTTAATAGATACCAGTTAATAGATACCAGAGAGGAAAGCTCCTTAGTTCAGTCCCAGAAGCTGTGAGATTCATTTAGTCTCTCCTCCTCTGAAGAGTGAATCAATCTGCTCCTGATTCAGGAGGCTCCATTGCTACAGCAGAGGAGAAAGGTTCATTCTATTTTTTTTTTTTTTTTTTTTTTTTTTGTGGAGTTTGGGCTAACACATGTAAGAAGCCCAGACTGTCCCTAATAACAAATTAGTGGCTTGCTAATTTGGTGGAATGCTTGCTTTAATCAAGCTGCCTTCTGCAAGAAGTGACTGTGGGGCGTCCCAGGAGCCATGGGACACGGGCAGCACTGACAGACCATGCAAGCAGTAATCTTGGGGCTGGTGCATCTATCCCCCCTGCCAAGGGAGAGGAACCACAGTGCAAGACTGAGCCCTCACTCAAAAACCCTCCACTCTCTGCACGCACACACACGCACACACTGCTGCTAAACTCAGTTTTGGAGAAACTGGGAGGTTTTGACTTCTTACTCAAAGATAACCTACCCGGAGCTTTCAGTTTGGGAGAGGATGGTTCAACTGTCTGAGGAAAACATCAAAGACATTAGGAAAGTGAGGATTTTCCATAAAAAGAAAGGTTGGGGAGAGGTAAGGGGAAAGAATCTCAGTTTTCAGCCAAAGAAAGTTTTCAAAGGAGATGTCCAAGCTTTTGAACACACCACTGAAATGGTTAATCACTGGGATTTGCCAGGAATTCAACACACTAGCCCAATCAATGTAGAAAGTGCCCATTTCTCACCATTTGTAGCCCAGCTTTTGAATACCCTCTGTTGATCCTCCACTCATAGGAGGAGAAGAGTGGGCAGCAGCGAGCAGCCAGTTCCTCCAACAGCAGCTCCAGGCACCATCTCTGCTCTTGGACCCGCCTGTCCCTGAAGGTTTGCTCTCACCCACAAGCTGCCCCAAACTGCAGTCTCAAGCCCAGACTCTTGGGCCTGGATTTAGAATTGCTTCAAGCATCCAAACACCACTGTCCAGCCCTCCCTCGTGCCCAGGCACCCTCAAGGCAGGATGGGGGTCCCAGTTCTGTCTCCCAGACATTTACAAGGAAGGAGAGTTGGGCTTGCAATGAGAGACTCCAGGAAAGGGGCCGGAGCACATCTGAACAAACTACCAGGCGCCTAATCTCTCCCGCAAACCTTGAGCTCAGAGATATGCCTGATGTATGTGCAGCAGTTCTCATGGCAAGGACGAGCGTGTTTGCTGGCACTGACCCTGTGCCCTGC
Source organism: Tinamus guttatus (assembly GCF_059628265.1). Taxonomy (NCBI): domain Eukaryota; kingdom Metazoa; phylum Chordata; class Aves; order Tinamiformes; family Tinamidae; genus Tinamus; species Tinamus guttatus. The sequence continues at coordinate 347,511 of NW_028288821.1, forward strand.
CTGGAGTGCAGAGCGTGGTGGAGACAGGTCAATGCCACCACATGGGAGAGGGGCCAATGTTGCAGAGAGCGTCGGGGCCAGGATTATCACACCCAATGCTGTGCGAAGGGGGCACCTGTTCAGAGCAGCTCCCGGCCTGAGGTTCTCGTGCTGGGTGCTCAGAGCCCCTTTAAGGTTCTTTGAGACAGGAAGCCAAGGAGCAAGGCATGGCCTCATTCTCCTCCGCCGCCCCTGCCTAACAGCCAGCTGGCGAGGAAACGCTACCTTTCCCAAATAAGCCCTCGTTCATTTAGCCTAGGGCACAAATATAAAGCCAAAAATAACCCTCAAACCAACCAAGCAGAAACCCTCATGCCTTGACAAGCCCTGTGAGTGTTCCTTGGGAGATTGGCACATGCTTCCAGGGCAAGATGAGCACAACAGGAGTGAATCCTAAGTGCCGCTTCACAGAGGCTTGGCAAGAACGCACTGTTCTCGGGGGCACACGTGCGCCCCACAGGCACCCCACAACCTGCCCCCCGCACAGCAGCTGCAATGCCTCAGCACAGGCTAGAAAGAAGTGGCTTTCTGGCCCGAGATACTGTGCCCAATCTGGTAGGTGCTAGAGGGGATGATCCCCCCCGCCACACTCCAGCGGTCTCAGCTGGCTGCGGGGTGCCGTCAGGTCCAACCGTCCCTGCTATCTGCACAAGCAGCAGATTGACCTCAGTGCTCCCTGAGGCAACCGGGAAACACTCAGCAGCACTGCAGCCTCCGGAGCCGGAAGCACACGCAGACTTCCTGGACACCAGACTCGGCTCCACCGTCCCCGGTTCAGTCCTTCTATGGGCATGTTCAGCCAGCGCAGGCCGCTCGGCACACAGCCGTGCCTCAGTTCCTTTGGATGCAGGGCATCCGGCCCAAGCACAGCCAGCCGGAGAAGCTCTTCTGCCAACCCGAGGCTTCCAGAACACACTGAGGGAGGGGTTCAGAATTACTGCCCCTCTGAAGGCATGTGGAAACCCTGGCTTAAGCATGTAGTTGTTAATATACACATCATACATCACATACACATCAACTTTAGCAATGGTATGGTTCCGAGTTTGAACGTATCACTTCACCGCCACCCAAATCGTCCCTTGGTAAACCCCCACGTGCTCAATGGTGTGACTCCAAAGGCAGAGAGGGAGGGCGCTGAGCAAGAAGCAACTCCTGCCACATGTGACACAGGTGGCAGCCAGCTCTGTCCCCCAGCACAGGGACAGGTCTGTCGCCAGCCGGAGCAAGCAAGGCTGCCGTGCTCTCCCTTGGTCAGTGCAAGGGCAGGTGGCCAGGGCATGAGAGAGCAGAGAGAGAAAAGGGCTTCCTGGTTGGCCTCCAACAATGAGGGATAGTAAGTAAAACACATACCCGAGGTTAAAAAATGCTCTTGCCAGAATCAGGCAGAGCTGAACAAGCTTCATCACCACCAAGAGGTTCCCAGACAAGACTGTGCTGGGTGGAGGATGAAGTCTCAGGAGCTTCCATCAGAGTAACAGACAGACCTATGTACAACCAGGATGCCAGAGCCCAGCCTCGATAATGGCAGGGATAGCTGGTCTCCAACCTCCTCCTGAGCCCACTACAAGCATCCCTACAATGAGACAGAGGTTGCTTAAACACACAAAATTGAAGTCACTGAGCAAAACTCCCATCTCTATCATTCCCCCAAATCCATTATACACCTTTTCTCCCTAGAGGACAGGTTGCTAGAGGAGCAGACAGGAGTCCTGTGCTGAGTAAAGCCAGGCTGACATAGTCCAGGCCACCGGTTACAGCTGGGACAGGCCCAAAAGGACATGCCAAACCTGAACCAGCAGCCAAGGAGGGCACATGATGCCTGCTCCAGGCTTAGACCTGACTGATCACAGCTGCAGGGAGAGGGGTTGAGATATGATGCCTCAACCCCTTCATGTCAGACAGGACTGATATTTGCTTGCTTCCAACCTTTCGCTACAGATTTTGCAGCCCCCTAAGAGGCTGCGTACAGGCCAAAGGACCAAGTTTTCAGCACTAAAACCAAGAGGGAAGCCACCATCAGAGACGAGTCTGCCCCACAGCAAGGCAACAAATGAATTCGTATCAGGGCTTCTTCTGGCAGCACCTGCTCATGGAGTTGCTGCCTGCCTGGATGAAGGCCACATGGAGTTACAGTGCCCTCATGCTGCCCTTCACTCACAGCAGCTGATGCTTCTCCTTCAGCCAGTCAGTGAAGGATGCTTTGAAGATGGATGGGAGGCATTACCATTGCCTGTGGGGTACAGCCAGCCTCCACTGCAGCCTCCCAATTCAAGACCAGGAGTCTTGAGTCATTCCACATTCCCTTGACCCTCTCTCAGTCCTGATGGAAAAACAACCCTGTGTTGTGATTCTTTAAAAGATCACACTTGAAGGCAGTATACTTGTAATTTTCCAACAAGCTCTGCTCAGCAGAAAGCTGTACTGATAGGATTAAGACCTACCCAGAGCAAGCACACTTTAACCCCCTTCAGAAGCCTCCAATATGTCTGTCTCCTTTTTCCAGTCTCACTGCTGTTTTTTCCTTGACACTTCTACTTGTTTTTTTCTCCACTTTTCTTCTTGTCATCCTGCCCTCTATCCTGACAGCTCCTCTTAAAAATACTCAGCTTAACCCCTCACTTGCCATTAATGTTCATTTAGACATTGTCCTGTACCAGGGACTTGTCCTCATCCAGAATGCATTAACACAAGAGTTGCAGCTACCTGCAAGCCTGAAGCCAGACTCTCCCTAACAGTGGATGCTCTGAGGCCAAGTTTTCTTTTTCTACAAGAAATTGGTTTTCCTGCAAGAGAGAAAACATCGACAGATGTCATATGGTGCCAGCTTGCACAAAGGCTCCAGCACCTCTGGACTGAGGCCTGGCACAGGTGAACTGCACTGATACCTGGCCATCATTAAGTGCTCTGGTTATATGCTGGCATATGATGCCTAGACAGCTGCAAGTAACTCAATCCTTGTGCCCACAGAGAAAGCAGCACTCAGCAGAGCAGTGACACTGATCGTATAGAGCAAATGAGCTGCATCGTGGTTATTCGCCATTTTTCCTCTAGGGGATATTCTGCCTCTGTAGATGTCCAAGCAGCTGCCACGTAACAATCTGCGATCAAAATACCTAACTTGCATGCGTCCTTACCTGTCTTTGCAAGATGTCTGAAAGCAACAGAGGTAGCTACTCAACAGCAGAGCCCCTGTAGTCCAAGACCCTGGAGACTGAACTTAGGCTCCTGCTGAAGCTAGAGAAGGGTACAAGCAACAGCTCTCAGTAACAGCTAATGGGAGAAATGGTGGAAATACTCTTTTCTCTCCGGCCCGAGAGAGACTTCAAGAGGATAGTGCTGCCAAAAACTAACAAGGTGCTTACAAGGTGAGAGCAAAGCTTAACCTAGATTGCTTTTCCAAGTTACCACTGCTATTGACAGTATCCACAGGAGTTGACCTGAACTGATAAGCTTGGCATGGATGGGTGTTTACATCCTATTATTGTTCAGCACAGAAAAAGGAAGTGGCCAGAAGACCAGATCCGGCTTATCTGCCACGAAGAAACTAATACCAGGTTCCTGCAGAAAACGCCTGTGGCTCCCCTCCCAGTGCAGGAGATCGAGTGTCCTGTGTCAAGACTGTCAGCCCATCAGGCAGATCTAGCTCAGAGATGAAACTCCAGAGCTACTTCAGCTCTTCTCTAGGTTAGAAGTCCTGGTAAGCGCAGTAAGACAAGGGGTTGCTCAAGCCGCAGCTTGGGTTCTTCAGAGGCGAGCACAGCCCCCTGGCTGGCAGGAGCACTGGGCTCCCAGGCACCCCGCGGCAGACGGCCCATCTGGAAACACGGCCCACCTGGAAACCCGGCACCAGACTTGAGGAAAGCCACAAGCAATCATCCAGACAGTTTGTTCATTTTCTCTAAACTTTATTGGCACTGTAGGAAGAACAAGGTATGGATTTTAACAACTCCTCTAAATAAGGGAAAAAAAAAAAAACTTAATATCAAGGCTCTTTGCAGGTAACCACATGGACCCATGAACCACCCCCCACAAGGAATTAATTTTTTAATAAAAACTAGTAAAAAAAAAAAAAAAAAAAAAGGTCAAAAAAAAACCCCCCAAACCCTCAACATAACTTACAGCAACAAAAAAACAAAACAAAAAAACCCACAATACCACAAGCCAGGCAAACATTTGTTAAAGTAATTCCCTCCCCCCAAGCCTAAGAGGAGTATTTATCCAATTAATTTGGAACAGGGAGAGGAAGAAAAATTCACTATATTCTAAAAAATAAAAAAAAAACATATCTAGAAATCTCACTGTAATACTGAAAGCTTCTTACATTAGTTTTTTTTGTTTTTTTTTTTTGCAAAATATCATCTCTTTACAATACAGTATACATTTCCAAAGGATGGGAGACATAAAAGTATCCTCTCTCCCATTACTAATATTTTCTAATTGTGCATAGCTAGAAATATTGAAATCAAATACCATTAGATACCACTTTTAACATAATACTGGTTAAGAGGAGGGCAGGGCTGAAACAACTACACAAGGAGTTAGGTGGACTCACTGGCACAACCCGTTCTATTCCTGCATTGGACCATTCGGAATTAGAACGATAAAAAAAAAAAAAAAAACCTATAAACAGAAGTCACGCCAGCATTGCAATACACAAGTTCAGCAGTATTGTGTGACCCATCAAAGCAGAAAGAGGTTTACTGGTTTATTATTTGAACACATATTCCAGGCACCGTACATCTTCTCATTAGGAAATTGTTAAAATGTAATAAGGGCTTTTTCCCTACCAGATGCACCAGTAGTTGCCATGGGCAGAGCAGAAGTGCTGAGAACCAGCTTTAAAGCACCAGAACAGAAGTGTAATGGTTGTTTGTTCCCCAGTAATGAGACTCATGTAGAGCCAGTGCCAAATACCCTTCAGTAAAGAAATATGCAAATCAGTTCTGACACATTTAACTGCAATCTTTCATTGGTGACATTCAAAGCAGTGGAGCATGTGTTTTTGGCCAGTCAAAGGCTTCCCACATCCCCTCGCCAAAGACACACTGTGTCCAGGGCAGAGAAGGGGGCATCCAAGTGACTCTGCTGGATGCATAGGAGGAGCATAGAGCGATGCTCCCACCAGAGGTTTAGTTGGTTGGCATCTCCACACAGACTCGCATTGCTTAAAACAAAAAAAATAGCACTGGTGAGGTTGTTACTAGCAGCCCAAGGAATTATTGAGGAAATACTGCAGTTTATTAACACTGACATGAACATTTCTTTTTGGCACACTCCCCTTTACCTTTTCCATAAGGTGGGGAGCTGAAAGAGCTCTTGCATATTCAGATGGTTTCCTTCTATCACTATGATCAGTGATACTACAGACAAAATAGAGGCATCCACAAAACCAAGAATGTTTTAAAGATTTAAGATCATGCTAGGCAAGATGTTATAGGCTAACCTGATGACTTCCTATAGGGACAGGCTAATCCAGGGCAAGCAAAGCAAAGGAGAACTCCATTTGAGATGGACTGACTCCCTTTGTGAGAAGCCTCTCGTAAAGTTGGAGATTTCCTTCTATGAAGGATCAAGGCAAAAATCCATTCACCCCTGAGCATACACGGCTGTTCCTTCCCCAGGAATGGAGGAGTCTGGGTAGCTACAGCACAGACAGGAATGGATAGCTTGGAAGACAGGATGTCAAGGGCACTGTTAACTGTCCCAACCTGCTCTCAGGACAAGTCACTGGGGTCTACTTATCTGCAAAGGGGCCTAGCAGGATGTCAGTGAGGATTAAGGCAGTAGCCAGAAAAATGCTTTGTGGTCCTTTCCCCTCTGATGCTAGGAAGCTAGGAAGATATATTCAGACCTGTACATGACCCAAGAACAAAAGTAATTTTTGGTCCCCAGCTTCTCATTGCTTAAACTAGGTATAATTATAAAAAGTAAAGACAACTGAGCTACAGTAGATCTATACGCAGTCATAAGGCACCAGTGACTATGTGTTAAAAAGGCCTCTTCTCGACACCTGAAATCCCACTCCACAACCAGGAGGGAAACACAACTACAACAAGTTTTAGTTCTTTGCGTTTCTCCCTATCCCTCCAGGTTTCCACTGGTGACCCCAAAATGGAAGGCAATGTTCTTTAGCTACTTCTGCTTCACTGGTTACATTCAAGTCAGACAAGCAACAGTAAACAAAGCAATTTACCCAGAGGAAAACACTTCTTCTGGAAAACAGGAAGGTGATGGTCCAAAACACACTTCAGTGGAAATACTCCAAAGGCCTCCACATGATTAGAAGATTCAAAACTTCATCATTAAAAAAAAAAAAAAAAAGAGCTAACACCATCAGGTGTCATAAAAGACATTATTAACACCACTGTTTAGCTATTTTGCCTGCTTAAGTTTTAAGGACAAAAGCTTTGGTCTTTTAAAACAAAGTCTGCATTATACCACCAACTCTTACTCCTTATCTCCAGCCTCCCCTTCTCAACTACATGAGTCATACCTTGTATAAAGGCAGAAATTTAGACTGTGGCCATTAAGCTTAATATTGAAGTTTGCGCAAGTTAGTAGAAAGGCACGGTGTCAAACTGTAGCAGTTTACTCAAAGTAAATCAGTCAAAGTATCTGCTGGCCTCTTTACCCAGTGGCAGAGAGCAGCAACACAGCTGCTTCGACAAGCGATGCAAAACTAAATGCAATGAGACTTCACCCAAAGCCAAGCGATTTCAATTTTTCCCCAATATAAGCTTGTGTTCCCCAGCCACCCCCAGGAAGATGCAGATGTTGGCTTTCCTCTGTTGCTGAACTGCAGCACTTGCCCAAAACTCTATAAATAAGACCATGGTCACTCTTCTGTAGTGGTTCCAGCGCAGCACGATTACGAGTGAGTGATGGGAGAAGAAGGGAGAAGGGGGAGAAGAGTGCAGGGCGGCCAGTGCAGGGGAGAGTTTACATGGACTCAAACTCATCGATGCGCTGCTTGGTGTTGCCCTGTCGAATCTGGCGGAGGGTCTTGTACTTGTCTCGGCCCAGTCGCATGTTCTCAGCATGGATCATGTCATTGGCTGTCTTCTTGGTTTCATCCCGAGCGTTTGCCAGCTCTGAGGAAAGAGCCTTTGGGGACAGGAAACAGACACAAAGGGGTTAGCATATGGCCTCCTCTCAGGAAGAGGCTTTCTCATCCAGCTTTCCTAAGGGTTCAGTACCCACAGAAACAAGAAACTTCACCTGACTAAGTTAATGTCTTTCCTTAATATTTGAAGGTGTAAAGCACCAAATACGCCTGTCCTGTTTATCTTTGTCTAGCACAAGGAAAAGAACAATCATCAGTCTACTTCAGATAGAGAGTAGGAAAGCCTGGTGGAGGGATCCCTAGGGACATTAGGAATGTCCTGACAAAGTATGGAATTACTAGCCTTCTGAAGTCTACTGTGGAAGACAAAGGGCAGTTCTGTCAATCTGCCTGTGCAAAGCCACCACAGCATGAGGCAGAACAAGCAGACACTACTTCAGTCAGTACAGAATACAACAAAGCGAGTGGGAAGAGTCAACAGCAGGACACTGCTGATCCTTGCAGCAAGGAGGGGCAGCATTGCCCATCCACCTCATGCTGGCTGTTAGTGGGCTGCTCTCAGGCTTTAACAGTGCAAATTAGTCAGGGAGTTACTGACAGCTGCTTGATAGAAACTGGACCAAGTCCTACAATTCACTGCAGCCAGGGCTAGGAGCAGCTGTCAGAAAGCTGGCACGACTCACGGCAGTATGCTGCATCTGACAGATGCTGTTTCTTGGCACCACTCAGAAATGCTTCACTATTACCCATGAAATGGAAGTCAAGTGCCAGGAGACAAGATCTGCCACACATTTCTGTGGTTACTAAACTAACTGGTAAGATCAGGATTCCTTTCTTTCTGAACAGTGATACCTGCCAGCTGCATTAGTGGCAAGAACAGAGGCAACCCCCAGACACACAGGCTCTCTCTGCTGCCAACTTTTTACCTTCAAGTGTTTCTGGACCCGTTCGTTCTTCTCCGCCTCAGTGGTGCGCTCCTCCTCGCTGCGGTCCTTGATGGTGGCCTCCGACCGTAGCTCTGCACTGGCCTCTGCAGCATTTTCATCCTGCTCATCATCATGCTCGTTCTCAGAGTGCATGGGCTCAGCGACGTGCGGGGTGCTCATGGCAGTCTTCAACTCCTCTTTGGTCTTTTCAAGGTCCTCCTGCACCATCTGTGCCTGCAGTAAGACAGCCATATGGCTTAGACACTGTAGATAAGGCTTCTTCACAGTGCAAGAGACTTTTGCCCAAAAGCAGTATGCAGGAGCACTACCTGGTGCATGTAGCAAGCCCTGCAGCTACTGCACACTGAAGTGATATCAATCATCTGCAAAACCTTCTGCGGACTCACATTTCAGAGCTTTGAAGAACAGTTACAATTCATGGAAGATAAGCCAAACTAATAAGGCTATTTCTATTTGGAACTAGAATAAGACACTCATTTCACCAGGAAGAACAATGCTGTGCATTTGCAAATGTGGCAAAATACTGGAATAGTGTGGCAAGTCGCACACACACACAAAAAAATGAAGACCAGGAAAAGTATAGTTGTTGTCTGGATTCTGTTTTACCTTCTGTTGCCACTCCTGGGCCTCACTCTCCTTCTTCTGCCTGGCCAGCTCCAGCTGTGTGATCCTAGCTGTGAGTTCTGCCATCTCAGCGGCCTACAAAAGAAAGGCTTTTAGGGGGAACAAAACCCAGATTGCTGCTAAATAATGTTGAATCCAAATCCCAAATAAAATCGGTATCTTTAACACTCTTTTGATAAGGAGAAAGCCTTTTGTATTCTTCAGTCCCATTGATATCTCTGTAATTCAAGGAAATAGGAAGCTAAAAATACTTTTTATTCCTCCCCCCCACCCCACCCCCAGAAATACAGATCTCACTTCTTTGAACCCGAGCCACGGAAGGCAATTTATGAGCTCCACATTGCTTTCAGCATTGCCTACAAGTGCATGCAAAGTGCACTATAAGACAGATATACTGCACAAATACACCTGCGTTTAGGCACAAGCTCATTTGCCTGAGGTTTAAAAATAAAGAAACAAGGTATGTCTTCCGCCGTATTCATAGTGCTCTGAAAGCTGCCACCATCTTCCCTGCCAGATTTTCAGTTCACTCACCAGTTGTTCCTGAGTCTTTTGCTGATCATGGGATGCTTTCAGGAGGGCCTCCTTTGCCTCCTCGGCTTCTCGACGCTCTTTAGCCAGTTTCTCTGCTTCCTCCTGAGCTCGTTTCCTCTCCTGCTCCAGCTCCATGGCCCTGCGTGTCTGTTCTTCCAGTTCTGAGAAGACAGAAGAGCGTGTTTGAAGAGAGACCAAGTACAGAATGACTGTAGAAGATGCCCTCACCTCCGACTCCCAGATAAAGGTTTCCCTTCACAGGATCAGGCCAAGGAGACATTCAAGCAATTGTCCCCTTTCCTCCCTTCACATACAGCTGGAGCTGGAGGCAGGCCTGTTCAAGGCCAGGAGATTACTTGCCTAACAGGATTTGGGGGAAAGTACTCAGACCAAAATGGTGCCTTTAGAGGCAGAGAAGCACACAGGGGTTTGCCAGATAATGCTGGCCAAGCAATTAGGCAGCAAAGACCAGAGAGCTGGCCAATGCAACAGGCACTATGCTTCCCCACTTCTTCTGCTCACAGGGGTGCTAGGATAAAGCTCCCAGCCAGCACACACAGGGTGCCCTGGCTCAGCCTGGCTCATCCTCAGTGCAAGCTTCAATGCAAGTTTCAGCAGCTGCACACTGAGACCTTCAGACATCCAACTCAATTCAGCAAAAACAAGGCCCTAGCACAACAGTGGAGAGCCAAATGGCTCAGAGAGTCTTCTCACTCGGAACATGCAGCTAGGAAATACTCTGGTGTTCTCGTATTACCTTGCTGAGCTTTCTTGGTTTGCTCCTCAATTTGCTTGAGTCTCTCCATTAACTCCTCCTTCTCACGTTCAATCTTCTCCTTCTCCTTTTCTGCCAACTCCCTCTTCTTCTTCTCATTCTCCAACAGGGCTCTGATGAAGGGGGAAAAAAATCACAATGCAGTTTAGCATTAACAACTGCTCAAAGTGGGGCACTTCCTGGTGAAGCTGTGAGCACACTACTGTAGCACTGAGCTGCTTAGCTTTAATCTAGCTGAAATCCTTTGAAGTCCAATGCAGAAAGAAAAGCCCTGCCAAATGTAGGGGCATCCATGCTGTTAGGGGGCACCCATAAGAGCAATGCTGCCAAGGAAAAACTCGTATCAAACCTCAGATGAGTTCTGGCAAATAGATGGACATATATTTAACTCAAGAGCCTGACAGTGGGTTACCCTTGTAATGAGTGCTATTTTCATCAATCTGTTTGATCTACTGAAGCATAAAGCACTCTGCCCCACAGCTGGCTCAAGTAGATTAGTAGTAAGGTGCTTTTGGCAATTTCACTAGCGCATGATGTTACCGTGCAGTGCTCAACCAAGCCCAAGTCGTGCAGAACCCCACCAACCTCTCCATCTGTTTCTGATGCTTCTCCTCACGAGCCTGTGCCTTCATCTGCTGCACCTCAATGGTATCTGGTTTGCGCCTGCGCATGTAGAGCTCGTGGTTCCCCATGCAAAGCGCCAGGATTCGCTTGTTAATCCGTAACCGAGGGGCGTAGAATACAAAGTCCTTGGAATAAGGAGAAGGCAGCATTAAGAATTAGTCCTTCAGTAGAAACAGTCCTCTGTGAATACAATGCATCTCAAAACCCTGAACTTCCTAGAATCATTAGCCAGCTTTTCTCACCAGTATCTAGTTTATCAGCAGTGGTAATCAGACACCTGTCTTTCAGGAATGAATTTCAACCGGTAAGTGCATGCAGGGCCGAAGTGCCCAAGTTGCTGCTACAGCATGCTGTGCTTCACTGCAAAGCATTTCTAGTACATAGAGTACATAGAGACTTGGATTCACGATTATTACAAACACAATCACACCTGGTTTACCAGACATACTGAAACACTGACTTGCCCCTCACCATTCCACTTTTTTTTTTTAAAAAAAAAAAAAAAAGAGAGAGTACTCTTGCCAGCTACTTGAAGTGTAATGTTTTTTCTTATGCCAGAATAGGTGTTAAACATTATGTCCCGTGGATAAATAACTTTGCTCTGTTAACAAGGAGCAACAGTAAATGTTTTCCAAGCAGCAGTGACACAGGCGACCAGAGGAAAAAGAGGTATCAGAAGACACCCAAAAAATTAAGGGACCTTGAAGATGAGACCAAGCTGAATTATTTCATTTAAAATAATAATAATTATTATTAAAAAATGTTCCTAGCATACCGTACAAGATCATCTTACACTTCAGCTACAGATAGGGTGACAAAAACTACGTTTGAGGAAGAATTGCAGAAGATTTTCCTGCACGCTACTAAATCCAGTAGGCTTAAGCGGAAGCATTCATTTTTAACATAAGTGCCTCTAACCTTTAACAGTAGCAGCAGAGAACTGAGTAGGTTTAAGAGAACCAGAATCCCAAAGCCAAGAGCCTACCTCTTCCACTGTCTTGGAACAGCTTAAAATTAGGCTGAACAATATTCTCCTCTCCTTATCAGGACTAAACACTATCTATTTGCTATTACGGCCATCCTGCGCATACTGCCCCAAACAGATCAGGGAGTAAGTAATCTCTTTATTATTGATAATGAGATTACACAAAGTAAAAAGCCAGATCACTCAACAATAACAAAGTGCTCAAAGTTTTTTAAAAACATATATATATTTCAAGTTGTTTCTTACTGGTGCTTTCTTGTCAATAGGCTTGATAACAAACTTCTTGTCATTAAATGAGATATTTCTGATCTCACTCCAAGGGAATCCAATTTTCGGTGTTAGCCTGCAGAAATGGAAAGCAAAGGAGATAGATGTCCCAAGTCATTCCAAATTCTTGACCTATAGTGCAAAGCCTAGAATTCTGCCAGATCAGCCCTCACAGTATTACAATACTCTACTACTGACTGGAAACAGCAAATAAAATAGGAGATACATAAACACAAGCTACAAACATAGGAAGCGGCTCTTCAACACCCGCCTTTTATTTTTTCCCTCCTCTTTTCCCTTCCTCTCCTTCTTAATATAAAACTGAGGAGCTTATCTGTGGCAGGAAGGCTTGCAATGATGCAAGTGAAACGAAAGCAACATGTTTCACATCACTTTTTTAAATAGTGGATTGACTATCAGATTTTTCTAAGTGACAAATACAGCCAAGAACAATCCAGAGATAGTAGGGTTTAAGATACTTGACTTCCAAAAAAGATTACTTTGAATATTCCTTTGTACTGGAAAGAAGCTGAAGGCAGTGGCAAAAATAGGTTTATTACCTGTCATTCTGCTCATAAATGTTGAGTCCAAGAGCATCTACACCTAGCCACAGTTCAGAGCCCTTCTTGTTCTTAATGCTAAAGTAGTTCACACCATACATTTCCAGATCCTGTGCAATTTTCAGGTACTCCAGGACAGCATCTTCCCTGCAATACGCAAAAAGAAAGCAGACATTCCTTTCTCAGTCCATTTTAGTCACTAGAGTGAAAAGGTACTGTCTTCCTAGAGGCACAGAACAGCAACAACCTGGAAAAGTTTTAAGTATCTCACCCTAGAAGACAGCAGTGGATAAGCTCAGCAAGTTTAGCTTTATTATATTACAGTCAGTCCATGGAAACTAGCAAGGGTAGAGGTGCAGGAACCTCATTTTTCTTTAGCAGAATAACCTGAGGAAGGCCAGCAGTCAGCCTGGAGGAGTTATGATTGATGCTACACTGATGTTACGCACTAACATATTTTACACTATTTTACATTTAGCAGTGCCACACTGCATCCCTTACCTAATCATTCCTCGGTGTTCCTCGTGCCACACCTGGATCCTCTCCTCCCACTGGTCCTTGTTGAGTTTGTGCTGCTCTAGAACCCTGGAAAGGAAATGGCATCACGTCAGAAGAGCACATGGGATGTTTGAGACCAACCACTACATCTACAAACATGCAGGTCACATTGCTCTTGAGCAACTTCACCGAGTATTCCATCAGCCCACAGTTCTTTCCCACAGGTGGCCCAAGCACAAGGCGAGGCAGGGAAACAGGTAAATATTCACACTTCCATCAAATCCCACTCATTTGTGTTTCTTCTACCATTATATCTTGATTTTTCAGAGCTTTTCCCACTACTTCCAAATACAGTTTCTTTAGTACCTACAGAATTCTTAAGATTAAAGGTCTTAAGTGAATACCAATGCCCACATTCATGAAAAGATACAACGCTGGGTTTCCTTCTATATAGGCCAATCAAGACCAAAAAAAAAAAAAATCCCAAGCCCTTTAGGGCACAGAAACTCCAAAACCACCAGGTTTACCTACCTCTGCGGGAGCAGTTTGTCACTAGCAAGGTAGCCAGGCTTATGCACCTCTTTATTAAAGTCACCATATTTTGACTGGACAGCATAAGAAGCCAGGAGGACAGCTGTTTCTGGAGGGCAATAAATGTCATCATTCAGGATTGCCTCCTTCACTTGGAGGAAGAAGAGGCGCTGTGTGATGTCCTGGATCAGCTCCTCTGCCACGTCCTCTGGATAGAACTTGGCTCGGAATTTGAAGAGCAGGGGACTCTCCTTGCGTACATCCTGTGCCGTAACCTGCAACAGAATTGATCAGGTTTTACAGGCAATGTACCAACTGAGTGGAGTAGAAAGAAAAAGAATATAAGCGTGTGTTAGAAAGAAAACCTCCTTTCCAGTACAGAAGTGAGCATACAGAGAAGTCTAAAATTTTCACTCCCTGATGGTAAACATCTCACCCTCCTCCCACAGCATTTATAGCAAGCCATAAGTCCTCACAAGATGAGCTATTTTCCAGGTTTCTCTCCAGTCAAGATGCTCACAGGAGCACTACATTAGCCTCTATAGGGAAGGATAACAGATCTGGCTGAATAACAGACAGGACTACATGCAGGCAGAACAGACTAGGCCCCATGTCTCCTCCTTCCTTGGGAGACCTGAAGAAAGGCAGTGCCAATTTGTTAATCTCAACACATTTCCAGTTTTCAGAGAAGTAAGAATAGAACCCTGACATGAATACTAGATCCAGCCCCGTTCTGCAAGAAATAGGAGCCCAGAACAGATGAAAGCTTGATGCAAACATACCTTTTTGTTCAGTTTCAGCCATGTTGAGAAGCCCTTGGTGTCCTGATACTGAAGTCCGAAGAACCAAACCTCTCTTAAGCCAATTGTCTTCACAACCTGGAGAGAGAAAAAAAAAAAAAAGAAAAAAAAAAAAGATTATTAGCAAGAGTCCCTGCTAGCAGCAGAAAGCACATTATCAATTAGGCCTTTCTAGTTCTCCTCTGAACTTGTGTCCTGCTTCCCCTGCTACTATGCCAATACAAAGATACTAGAGCATCCAAGGGGAGCGTCCCAAGTGGGAGATGTACTCCATTCATCCATCTCCCACACCTTGAAGTTTTGTTGCTATCTAAAAGCAACAGCTTGGAATGCTGTTTTGAGCAACCTTATAAGCCAACGTAACAGGCCAAAACGAGATGCAGTGGGTTGACAGCTGCAATACTACCAGAAATTAACACTTCACTTCAGGTACACCCCTCATTCATCAAAAAATGCACTATTTCTGGGCAAGACATGGTTCACACTGCATATCTTATTGGGTTGTGCTGTTCTAACATTTGTACTTGACTTGAAGCTATAGACGGGCTTTTTATTCAGTTGCTTAATGCCTGGCACTCTGAGAAGGTACTGCAGTAAATCAACACACTTCCTTGTGCCAGGGCAAGGACCTACCACAGGTATTACCTGCACTGGTATGCAAGCTCTCTCCTTAGTCACTGTCTGAGCACACTATAGATGCACATATAGATGTGTAAATAAAAGTTAAGGGTTCAGACCCTACAGACCGCAAGGCTCTACAGAGCCTTGAGTGTGGAGTAAACAAGGCAAGTGGGTCACACAACCTCCACTTGTGACGTGCATGTGTCACACAGGAGGATACACTCTGTTAAGGGGCATTAAAAATCGCCACACACGTATTGAGAGGGAAAGATACAAAGAAAGGAAGCAAGGTTGTCCTGCCGCCTGAGAAATGCTTTGTTCCCAACAGCACTGGCATCCAAAGGGATGATAGCTCACCCTGGCTGCACGTGTCTGCTTGCCTTGCTCTTCTGTCAGTGGCTTAAGCCAGGGAGCTCAGCACACTGAATCAACAGTGAGGAGGGGAATACACCATGCCACAGCCCCGCACAAAGGGCTTTTATTCGCAGTGGAGAAGCCTGCATAGCAACAGCAGTGACAACTGGCTGGACGTGGAGGAGAGACAGTGCTGCAGACTCAACATCACATCCCCAACTGCTACTGAGTCACCCCAAAGTGCAACATAGCTCCAGCTCTGCTAAAGCAAGGCATATTCTTGCTTGTTGTCCGAGTTGGACTTGGACTTCATCTGAAGCTGCTCTTTACATGGACATAAAGAAGGAGAAAGGGTATTCCTCCTCTGCCCATCCTGGCTTTATGGGGCTATTTACATCCTTTAGACAAGAGAAAAAGGCAAGGAAAAGAGAGCTTTCTATAGCCACAAACAATCGAGTATTGCAATTACGAGACCAAATATCAGATATCTGCTTTTGCACAGAGCGTTTGGATTCCAGATTAACTACAGAGGTTTCAGAAAATCAAACAATCACTGGTAGGGGCTATAGGCAAATGAAAGCTGGCACAGGGGAATACAAAGAGTACTGTTTAACACAGACTACTTAAACACACAAGTTTAGTCTGTAGGTTGGATAGAGTGCCATCCTCCTCTGCCAAGAAGGATGCCAAGCTTGTGTTTAGTCTGCAGGGCTTGGTCTTCAACAACAACAGACTACTGGCAACCTTTAATTCCAGTTGTGTCACAGTACCTTCACCAGCTGTCAAAAGGCCCTTCAAGCATCATTAGCTTAAAATTGCACCTGCTAAGTAATTAAGTCTTCCTTCCTATGCCTTCAGGGAAGCGGTGCATTTCTGGTAACCTTACAGTCATTTTCATCACTTAGAGAAAACCTAAACACATGACCACTCTTTTCAAGCATTTAGGAGAAAAAGGTAACCTGCTTTCCTACTTCTCGTTTTTCTTACCCCTCTTTTCTCAGGTCTACTTTTTTTCTACACTTTTTTCTACTTCCATCCTCATCTTGAGGTACATGCCTTTCTCCCCTGCATTCTTATTAATACATGATGCCACAAAGCAGGAGCACAAGTAGGCCTCTTAAATGTAAAATTCAGCGTCACACAATCCTTATGGTTGGAAAAGACCCTCAAGGTCATCAAGTCAAACCATAAGCCCTTCAGCACCCTGCCTGTTAAATCATGTCCTTAAGTGCCTCATCTACCCGTTTCTTGAACACTGCCAGGGACAGTGACTCCACCACTTCCCTAGGCAGCCAGTTCCAATGCTTGACTACTCTTTCCATGAAGAAATTCTTCCTTATGTCTAACCTGAACCTCCCCTGCTGCAACTTGAGGCCATTTCCTCTTGTTCTATCTGTAGTTATTCTGGAGAAGAGATCGACCCCCACCTCACTATAACCTCCTTTCAGGTAGTTGCAGAGAGCGATAAGGTCACCTCAGAGCCTCCTCTTCTCCAGACTAAATAACCCCAGGCCTCTCAGCTGCTCCTCATAAGCTCTGTGCTCCAGCCCCTCCACCAGCTTCGCTGCCCCTTTTTTGGACACCCTCAATGTCTTTCCTACAATGAGGGGCCCAAAACTGAACACAGGATTCGAGGTGCAGCCTCACCAGCGCCAAGTACAGGGGACAATCACTTCCCTAGTCCTGCTGGCTACACTGCTCCTGATACAAGCTGAGAGGCCATTGGCCTTCTTGGGCACCTGGCAGCTGGCTCATGTTCAGTCAGCCATCGACCAACACCCCGAGATCCCTTTTTGCGGTGCAGCTCTCCAGCTTCTCTGCCCCAAGCCTGTAGCACTGCATGGGCTTGTTGTGACCCCAGTGCAGGAGCTGACCCTTGGCCTTGTTGAACCTCACACAGTTGGCCTCGGCCCATCGATCTAGTCTGTCCAGATCCCCCTGCAGAGCCTTCCCACCCCCAAGCAGACCAACTCTTCCTCCCAGCTTGGTGTCATCTGCCAGGTTGCTGAGGGTGTCCTCCATCCCCTCATCCAGATCGTTGATAAAGATATTAAAGGGGACCATCCCCAGCACTGACCCCTGGGGAACACTGCTTAGGGCCAGCCACCCGCTGGATTTAACTCTATTCACCAACCACTCTATGGGCCCGGCCACCCAGCAAAGAGTACACTGGTCTCAGCCATGAGATGTCAGCTTCTCCAGGAAAAGGCAGTGGGGGGACTATGTCAAAGGCCTCACTGAAGTCTGAGCAGACCTCAGCCACAGCCTTTCCCTCAGCCACTAGGCAGGTCACCTGGTCATATAAAGAGATCAGGGTGGTGAGGGGCAGGAGCTGCCTTTCATGAATTCATGTTGGCTGGACCTGATACTCTGGTTGTCAACGCACATGCTGTGTGATGACCCTCAAAATGACCTGCTCCATAACTTTGTCCGATAGCAAGGTCAGACTGACAGGCCTATAGTTCCCCAGATCCTCCATCTAACCCTTCTTGTAGATGGGCATTACACTGGCAAGTGTCCAGTCATCTGGGACCCTTCTGGTTGACCAGGACCACTGATAGATGATGGAAAGCAGCTTGGTGAGCACTTTTACTGGCTCTCAGAACCCCTTGCATGGATCCCATCTGACCCCACAGACTTGTGAGTGTCCAAGTGGAATAGCAGGTAACTGACTGCTTAAATCAATATCAGGTTGATGACTGCCCTCATTCTCAGCCCATGAAATAGCACCACCACATTCATTTGCACATGTAGAACCTACACAAAAAGGGAAAAGACAAGCACACAGACAGAGGGGAAGACACTCAGCTGTGGCCATGCCCCTGCTCCGGAGATCAGCACACTAGGCAATACCACAGCACTTAAAAGCTGTCTTGAGCACCACCTGCTTAAAAATGAAGAGCTCTTGATCCCCTATCTACATAATGGACCAAGCAGCCAATGAACCTCTGTGAGAAAACTATCAGTAAGCCACAGGGCTGCAGGAGCTGGTGGCACACCTGCAGTTTCATAGTTCTCTTGTGCAGGTTAGCAAACAAGGCACTTACCAGTGGAGTGTTATTAATCATGCTGCTCTTAGTGACACTCACACACTCTGTGCTGTTACACAAGCTCCTTTCCTCAATTAGATCTGATGGAAGTGTAAGTAATCGTCAGCAGTCCCAGGCTTTATTTGGCTTCATTTTCTCCACCAATTGTGATAGGGAAAAGAAGGAAGCCTTCTCTCAACTATCATTGAAAGTTAAACACAACACTGAGAACCAGTAATTTAAATGTTCAGGCATATTAAGCCCAAAATCAAGTGTGGGTGGAAAGGATTACAGATAAGAAAGGAATTTATAAGAAGAAAGTTTATTTTAGTTGCATTGATAATTAGGAATCACACTGTTTTGTTTTATTTTGTTTTGGGTTTTTTTGCTTACAGTTTCATATATTCAAAGATCCAAAAGTAGCTCAGCAATAATCATATTTTAAGAAAGAAAAAGAATTGCTGTTGAATAATGCTATGGATTTGTACCTTGGTTGCATTTGCAAGGCCAGTACCATGTTAGACTATTCAAGAACTAACAAGATTTCATCCAGGTACAAAGTTACAGAAAGGTGATATGCATTGCCATTTTATGGGATAAGAATGGAGGAAGGAAAAAAAAAAAGAAAAGCTTATAATCTAACCCAAAGCTAGATCACACTGTGATACAGCTGATGCCTTCCAAGCAAGATTTTTTTTTTTTTTTTAATTTGCAAATCTTTAGTCTGGTTGAAGGCAGAGAAGATACTTTAGAAGATTAAAGGCCAGGAATGAAGTAATTCAGGACAAGCCACTATCACTTGTGCTGGTTCTCTTTTCTAATCTTCTTAAGCTGTCTGTGCAAGGCTATCATGCCTCAAGCATTTAGATCATGAGATAACCTGTGAACTACTACTACTGTCCTTTTAAGCCTTATTCCTATTAATTCACAGCAAATAATTTTGCTTAAAGCTCAAACTCCCCAAATAATTTGTAATATCTAGAAAAAAATTAAAGAATGTATACCCTGGAGAAAAGGGGGGGGGAAAAAAAGTGTTTTTGTTGTAATGCTACAGTTTAAGATATTTATGATTCAAAACAGATAAGATTTGTTTACTGGATCATTGTTTAGTTCTTTAGCTTGTAGACCTTGAGTAACAGGAGAGAGAGAGAAAAAAAAAAAAATAAGATGTTCTGAGTGTCAGGGCTGCCTGTGGCTTTTCTGTGCTGGAAAGTCGTCTTCCACACACCCAAACCAATCAATTCACATTATTAGAAGCTTTCCCATTTCCATTATTCTGTGGATGACTAATTGAAATATTCACCAAGCTGCAGACCTGCCTGAGCCTTCCTTCTAATTAGAATTAAGCTCAAAGACAGGTTTAAATTTATGGAAACCACAGTTCTTATAACTCCTCGCAGCCCCAGGATGATGCATTACAACATTAGCCAAGATGGCTCCAAATCTATTACCTGTCCCTTAACTCTGAGCTCTGATTTTGCATCTACATAGTCATATACATGGAAAACTTTTCAGAAGACCCATTAATGGCTACACAAAACATAGTGGTTAATTGTCAGGGTTCACAGAGTATCACTCTCATCACAGCGCTTTAAGCTTGTCAGGTAATCCTGCTCATTTGGTTGTTCCCGATAAAACAATTCAAGATACTCAGGTCATTAACTTGCATTGCTGTTGTCCAAGCAAGGGGTTGGAGCCACTCACAGGACTTGAGGTAGGTCTCCTGGGCCACAAAGTTACTTGCTTGAAAAGTGTGTCTACAGCAGCAACAACAAAAATGAAGAGGTACACTGAGGTAATTAATGCTCCAGAGGGAACACGGGGAGCTCAGAAAAAAATCACACATTAACTTAATTTACTATCAAACTTCCTACTCTGACCAAGCTGTATTAGTGTAGCCTCTTAAGTTAAATCAATCCATATTTTTTAGGTGGGAGTATAAATCTCTCTCTCATGGGTTAATCATCTCTGAAACAAAGCTGTCTACTGAAAAGCACTGGAGCAGGGTCGCCCTACCTGCACGCTCAATATCGCACCTTCAGGACAGAAAAGACATCTCCAATCAGGTGCTGGTTTATAGAGGTGCAGATCAGGCTGGGCTTAAGTACTTAGGTCATGTTAGCTGCTGTCTGTTATGAACTCTGCAGATCTAACAGTAATAAGCCAACTAGTTTGGAAACACTCCCTTCAAAGTTTAACCTATCTCAAAAGGCTAGAGGGGAAAAAAATCCGGCACTTATATCAGTAATGACGTTAGTAGCTATTATGGTTTACAGTCCCTCCATTGCAAGAAGGTCCAATTTAAAGACTTCCGTGTAACTAACATTTCTCCAGTCTCAAATGAGAGGAATAACAGTATTTTGCTAATTGTTTTCACCCACAGTTGAAGAGAAATTGCTTTGAAAAATTAGCAAGCAAGACAGTTAATGACCTCTGAAAACTTTTGAAAAAAGATCATGCCAAACACAGTGTACGTATCAGTGAATATCAGCGTACCTGCAGGCACCTGCAGCTAGTGAGAGCTATTAAATATCCTGCATGAAGGGCAGCACACCCTTATTAGCACCTCACAAACTGCTGAGCTATTAACCTGCAAAAGTATAACTGCAGTTAAATGGATACCTTGCATTTAAGTCTTTAGAAGTGTGTCGGATTGATCGTTTATTTTCCGGTTTGGAAAATGATGTTCATTCCTCTTGTCTCCTCCAATGATTACTTTCCCTCACTGTGATATGAAATAACTGATAACTGAACAAACTTGGGAATAGCAATATCTCAATCCAATGCAAATCTCGAGCTTACACTAAGTTTATTGTTTAAAGTAGCACCTCCAAAGCTCTGAACTCAATTTAAAAAAGATTACATGCATTTCTTCATCAAAACACTGCACTAGAGAAGTATTTTATTATAAATATCCCTGAAAAGCTCTGGAAACCTATTTAACCTTATGCATGGAGTTCCAGCTGGTCATGACCTACACGTGAAAGGCTTATAAAATTAGCTTCAGGAAGAACACTCGCGCACATTTCATTCACCAAGTTCAACAAGAGCCAAGTTATCCTTCAAGCAGCTGCCAACATGCAGAGGCTCCTCCACTGGTAGGGATCCTGAAAGACTTTACTCTTCTTTTTACAGAAGAGGAGACTCAGGGGAGACCTTATTGCTCTCTAAACTACCTGAAAGGAGGTTGTAGTGAGGCAAGTGTTAATCTTTTCTCCAGAATAACTAAGAGGAAATGGCCTCAAAGGCCTCAGGACAGGTTCAGGTTAGACATTAGGAAGAATTTCTACACGGAAAGAGTAGTCAAGCATTGGAATTGGCAGCTCAAAGAAAGGAGCGAGTCCCCGGCAGCATTGAAGAAACATGTAGATGAGCTTAGAGACATGGTTTAGCAGGATGGTTGAAGGGCTTACAGTTACACTCAATGAACTTGAAGGTCTTTTTCAACCATAATGATTCTGTGATTTACAACCATCTCTGGACCCTATTGATTTCTCAGTAGTTCGATAAAAGCTTCTGGAAGTTACCTCGTCTATTTGCGGTCCCTTTCTGGATAGGGCTCAGACTGGTAAGCTCCTCTTGTAAAGGACTAAGCCTAGGGCCTCCTCGTTCCAGTGTCTAGTGCAGCAGCAGCAGAGCACAAAGCTGTCAGTGCCACCCTCCTAAACAGCACTATCAGCAGAAAGTGCCACCTGCTTTCATCACCCGGGCTGTACGCACGGAACAGTACAATCCACAGGCTGGTACATTTCAGACTCAACAATAGGGCAAAAGTCTAAGCACATGATTTTATGCAAATTTTCTTCTATGCATATAGAATCAAAATGTCATGTTTCATTGAATTATACCTTGTTTAAGGTGGTTTTATACACTACAATAGAAATCCAGTAGTGACTCTATCACTCAAGACACCTCCCTCAAGAGACTTAGTACTGTTAAGTCGTGTTGACCATCAGGATCATCAAAAGGCAATTGCTGCTGCCTATGCTTTTCAATAACTATAGCATCATGCCACATCTGTACTTAGCAAATCTGATGAAAAGAAGTGTTTGAGATATTAGATGGTATTTCTACCCCTCTACTATGTGCAGTTCTGACTAGGTACCTGAACAATCACATGCATAAGCAGCACCACATGGCAGAAGTTAGACTACCTGCAAAACAAAAACCAAACTTCTTGAAAGAGGAGTTTGAAAAGCTTCAGAATATGGGAAGGAGATTTATGTCCTTTTATAATTTAAAGTTTCAAGCTTTGGTTACTTGACTAGTCTTTTTAAAATTCATTGCTAAAGGAGACTGTTCCTATTTGCTTGCCAACACCACTCCAACTTCAACATAACAAAAGCTGCATAGCTTGATGCACAAGCTGGTTCTGGCATCTGACAGCAGCCACGGTGCACAGCCTCCTGCCACGACACAGAAGAGTGCTATAAAAAGAAGTTTGTGGGCAGATGGGAAAGAAAAAATGTCATCTGAGGGTCACCACGACTGGCTCTAGCAGCATCTCCGAAGAGCTCTTCTATTGGCCATGCCCAAATATCTTCTTTTTTTTAGGCACTGCTTTTTCAGTCTTTTGGTATTTCCATGCAAACCCAACATTACCCCATTTGGAGGAGGAAGGGTTAGAGAACATGTCTGATTTAAAAAAAAAAAAAAAGTTTTTCATCAATAACACCTTAGAATATGGACTTACAGGTACCATAACTTCACATCCAAGAGGGTCTCCATCTACAGACAAACATGTGACTGTTCCCCTTCCATTTGGCAGATTCCTACAGAACTGGGTGTTTTTAGTGTTTCTAACTCACCCCTTCCAAGGGGATCAATGTACTAAATGAAAGGATTGTCTCTGTGGAAGAGTGTTTTTAGCTTATTACAGTTTACCATTGAGCTTCCTAGCAACAAGCAGTCAATTTTTGGTTAGGCTACTGCTTGTACAAAAGCCAGTAAGTTTCCACATGTCCCTGTGAAATTTGAGACACGTTTCTATACCCTGCAACCACAGGCCTTTGCTGCGCAAACAAGATGAGTTCTGCATTTTGCTAGAGGAACCAGCCACTCCCCAGAGACTCACTGCTTTCTGCCAGGGAGCTGTCAAAGGTCTCTCTTCAGTGCATTCATTTATTGGATCAAGTGTTAAGGTCAGGCTCCTGCATATTTAATCAGCGCTAGGGTGAAATCTGCCAAGGTGAAAGGCTTCCTTAAAGGCTCCCTCCTCACAAAAAGCTTCATTTTACAGACTATGAGGGACTAGCCACATTTACTCCACAGTAGTTCAGCTGGGTTGGAGTTTCTCATATAGCTTAGAGGGATTTGGTCAGCCACTGTTGTCAGCTTTGGCAGTCATGAGGGAGTAAGAGACAGTCAGATCGGTGCCCTGCAAAGCTGCTGAATTCAGTGTACCTGATATGCAAGTCAGAACAGGGCTCCTGGTGAGGTCTATAGGATCCTGCCGAAGGAACATACACACATTATGCATTAAGCTCACTGCTAGACAGAAAATATAGTGAAGCATCAGTGATTAAATTTAGAGGGAACAGAGAAATGTCAGTTAAAATTTTATTCCATAGCCAAGTGCCCTTTTTCTAATACAGTTCAATTCCAACCCTAGAAGCTCACGAAACTGGTGAATAAGTGTCCTAGAAAAGCTAAGCGCTTGTTTTCCAAGTATTAAACAACAATGTATTTCTAGTTTCACGTTTCTTGTTAACCTGTGACTCTAAGACAGCTATGCTCCCCAATGAGGGTGGTGCTTTGGTTTCTGGTGTAACCAGCTTCTTCTAGAGTTACATGCCACAACCACCAGCTCTTGGAACTCACAATATATAAAGTCTAACATTGGTTAGACAGAATTTTGCATCGAAAACTATAGGCTAGGAGATGGAAAGCATGCCATTGAGGAACAAATCTGGTTTGGAGTCAGGTAAACAGAGTTCATTTTCAGCTGGGGAAGGAAGTCCTGACTGAACAGCTTGGTAATCACAGCTCATCTTTAACAGCTCTGATGCAAGGACTGTGGACATGTGCAGAGTCCCACCCGGCTCACCCCTAGGGTATGTGGGCTGCAAACACCAAGGAGCCTCTGTCGGTATTGGAAGGAAGGAGGGTTCAGAAGAGGATGAAAATCAAGGAGGAACCGAGGGTGGGAACCAGCGAGCTTGAGAAGCATCCTCATGCCACGTGTTAGGGACATGGGGAGTGGAGTGCATTTCCACACCCTAGAAGTACTTGAAGCAGAAGATTGACACCCCTGTCTGCATCCTGGCTTCCCCAGAAGCCAGTGAATCAGTGTCTGAAACACCAGGGAGTTTCTTGGGAAGCAGCCAAGTGCAGAGCATCAGGCAAGTGAATTACTGTCACTCTCCCTGTGCAAGGTACAGGCTGGCCCTGCCCAGGATGACAGAAAACAGACCAAAATCCCACTGATGGAGGCTAGAATCGGTTTAGCTCAAAAAAAGGGCAGAAGGAGCAGTCAGAGAGACAGGATTTCAGAGCTCTCTGTAGTAGTATTTCAGTAGTTTTACCATAGATAATGTTAATCTTTCCCTTGTGGGAGATGTACAAAGTAATGCTTTGCACACTAGTCTTTAGTCAAACTGCATTTCGATTTGCTACAGAAGAACGAGAATATTTCTGTCCAAAGCCCATTCAACTACTAGCACTATGAAATCTCTGGACTCAAGCTGCTCATCCTCATGAAGTCATTAACTGGAAAGAGGCTTTCTAAAAGTCCTTTATATCCCATTTGGAGTGGGCAAGTAAGTGTGGGACAAACATATTTATTTCACAAAGTAGTTGGAAACAGACACTGCCCAAATGCTTCTGAACAGTCAGCACCCTGTGCTGCAACAGTTTGTAGCTAGAAACTTGGGTAATAGGAGCTTTCCTCTTTTCCCAAGTCAGATTTAATGACTAAAAACAAAAGGGTATGCCAGGTCAAAAACATTCTGCAATGTCTGCAAAGAGTCAAAATCAGGTTTCACACCAGAAAGTCTATATGCTGCAAAAGCAAAATTGTAAGACAGCTTTTTACAGAGAAACCTGCTCTACTTCCAAAGCCTTGAAAGAAGCAGTCACTGCTCAGCAGCAGTACAAACAGAAATTACTAGATTAGCAATTGCAGGAACACATCACAGTTCAAAGCAATTAGAATACTGACAGCCATAGCCTTGTCCTTACTCATCCCACTATGGGACCCAAGACCTTCTCAGGATGAGACAGCAAGCACAGACTAAGAATCAGGCAGGAGCCCTCGCTTAGTTCCCATTAGCAGCGTCAACAGGGAGACCAACTCGACCAGCCTTATTCCAGGAACTAATCTAGACACCAGCTCAGACATTTGAAACACACTGTCAGCTGGCACAAACCCAGTAACACATTTTTAAGAAAGAGAACAGGAAAAAGAGTGGCTGATCTGCCAGATTCCACTTTGCCTCAGTGGGCTAAAGAGAGAGGTCAGCAGATGACAGCTTGAGAAAGCAGTGAGCTGAGACAGGACAGTGGAGCACAGTAAGAGATTAAGGGAAGAGCCAGTACAGATGAAAGCACAGCAATATAAACCCAAAGCAAGCGAGGTTTTTGCACATGCAAGAACTCTGTAACAATCTGCTGAGAATCAGCCATAAAATGAGATAATTTGGTTGCAACATATCACTGGGTCTGGTCACAGTGGAGAGCAGTATGTGCATCTATAAGGGCAGCACAGAAGAGTTACCTCTGTTCGTATCTTTGCCTCCAGGTGATCTTTACTGGATAACTAAATATCAGAGGCTCCTTGTTATTGGATCCCGTGATCACTTTACATTCAGAATGAGATTTACCACATGCTGATCAGCAAGTTCCATAGACCAGTAATTTAAGATGTTCAGAGCCCTCTCCCAGTAATAACCAAGGTAGACTAGTTACTTAATATTAGCTCACTAGAAGCTCATGTATTTTGGTTTGAAACTAGATTTATCTCTTTATGCAAAGATTAAGAATTTGTTTGAGCATGTCCAAAAACCAGAAATACCTGCTCTCTCCCTCCCCAGTATTTTAGCCTCATTTATTGTGCAAATCTGACTAAAAAAATCTCTTCTGAAATAGGGGAGAACCTTAGATTTTCCATCAAGAAACAAGCAGGCTGGTGTTTGTATGCATATTCATTTATATCAGCTGCTCAGAAACTCAGTTCTGCAATAGAATTTGTTTTATCCCTTCAGACAGTGCTAACAGTGCACAAACAAAAAATTTCTATTAAGACAGGTGCAGTGTGAAATACATTGCAGGGAGGAAAATGTACAGCTGGTTGAGAATGTGACACAAGCAGTGAAATCAATTACTAAGACATGAAGAGTTCCCATGAAGGGAGCATGATGAGATGCATCTCAAAACATAGGCAAGTTGCTTAAGTCCCAGTTTGGCACTGCAATTTCAGTGTGCTCCATGTCAAGGGAGGGAAAAGCTGCAGATGGACTTGAGCTGCCTGAAAAAAAAATCACTAGCAGAGTGGAAATGCCACTAAAGTAAGTAGTAGTGTTTTTAAGCACCAGCTGCTTTATTTGGATAACCGTATCAGAAATTAGATACAACAAAAAAATCACAAGCAGCATCCCATTATGGGAACTGTTCACTCCCTAGTAACAGCTCAGCTTTTGATGAACTTAATGTCAGGTCAGTCTTAGCGGAATATCCTTCCACAAAGTTACCGTGGTGCAGTTCTGCATCGTGCATGTGACTTCTAGCCTGAACTAGCATTCACTTCAGGTATCAAACGGGTCAGACTTGAGATCACACAGAGCTAAAAGAAGTCTTGGAGGTACCAATCTATGCCATACTATAGAGACAACTGCGAAACTACAGTGCAGCTCAGCACTGTCTCAAAAAAGCTCTATTTGACTTCCCCATTAGGAAAAAGTGTTCTTTACCAAGAGATCCCCAAGATCTCACCTGAGGAGCCTCTCAGGACCAGACTGCAGGGAGCGTTATGGGCTATTTATTATATTTTTTTATTTTATATTTTATTATATTATTATGTGCTATTTATTACATTATATTACTACCTCCCCCAGTGATCTACACATCAAGACTACCTCACTAGCTAGCAGAAGAAATGCTTTGAAGGGAAGGCAGTTGCCTAGAAATGGTTTTCAGGATCATAGCCAAGACATAGTGGGGTCTGTCAAAGTTTCTACAGTTGCAATTGATAACATCCCTCTCCAGCTGCTCAGAGCTCAGGCTGCACATGTTTCCCTGCTTCTGCTTGGTCCAAAACAGGAGAAACTCTTATGAGTGAATGCAGATTCTTAGGCACTCGGATGGAGCTAGTTAAACACAGACAGAATATAGTTTTTAATAATGACTTCCTTTGGAGCCTGATGGGAATATCAGGCAGAACATTGTTGCAGCTCTTGAGTGTAGGTGAAGCAACATTTGAAATCCCAGCTATGCTCCTGGTCCAGAGACCAACTGCTCTTGAAACTCATTATGCAACACTAGCAGGTAAGTCAAGCAACAAAAGCTTACTAGTTCCCCTATAAGACAGTTCCTACTCTATGGTTATGATTACATCTATTGCTTTCCGATCCTCCTTACAGATCCTTCATGGGACACAGCAACAGCCAAGAAACTTGGTCCCCAACACTCCCAGAACCAAAAACAGTATATTATTTTTGAGACTGCATGTAATTACTGATTAGGCTGAGTTCTCTTGAGGATATTATCCTATTGTTTAATCTTTGAATCCCTTAATAAAGTGTTGTGATTTTTCTTACAACAGTAAAGGTCAGTACCAGCTGTAGGCCTTCCACTGCTCTGTCACTTACCTGATCAAAGAGTTGCTTCCCTGTAGTGTTGGGCTGGATGGCAAACTCCAGCTCAGCATCCATGGTGGTAACACGCACACTGATCTGGAAGAGAGAAGATGCACGGTTACAATACATGCGCCAAGTGCTACCACACAGTAAAAAGCAGCACCAGCTCCCAAACCTCCAGAAGCTCCAATGCCAATGGTCAGAAGTCTCCTGTCAGTCTCTTAATAGTTTACTAACAGAACATAAACCTTCCTGTCTTCCAGTTTATTACAGTTATTCCAACTAATACTGCCACATGCAAGACAGACAGTCAGAGCTTATAAAGTCAGCTTTCTGAGCACAGACTATCCCAGCACTCTTCACTAAAGCAAAGATGTTCCAGACCTTGGTACCCACAACCAGACACCTAGCTTCTCTGATATTCAAGTGAAAGAAGTTCTGGGAAACACTAGGAACTTGGTCTGTTGCAGAAGGCCAGCGGGTATAGAACAATATTGTTCTAGTTTCCATGGATATTTGGGCAAACAAGGCACAATCCCTGGCATACTCGGAGGGCAGAGTGCAAAACAGACATGATGGAAGAATGACCTTATGTGTTAAGGCAAAAAGAACACATAGTGATCTAACACATTCACTAAGAAGTGCATCTCTAGGTAGGCAATAGTTTCCTGCCTTCAGGTCCTTCTGGAAGGAGGAAGATCCCTGTCATCACTAAAGGAGTGTTTTATGTGCAAATTACTATGCAGTCATGATTTCATAACAATACTAGGCCTTTGACATAAAAAGTAAGTTAGATGTAAGATCATCAACTTTTAGAAGAAATGCTCAATGACACATTGTCTTAACAATGAAAGACTCATAAGCAAAATCTCATAAGCATTTTTCCACAGGTAACATGAAAGTGGGGAGGGGACAGCAGCAAGGGACTTCACAGTTTCATCTCACAGAAGCAGGGAAATCTCTGTAAATATTAAGGACACACCAGTAGTCTACCCAGCAAAAGCTCTTCTCCCTTCCCCAAAGAAGGTTTAAAACACAGCTGATTCTATTCACAAACCCTGGGTATTGCTGGGAAATGTCTGCAGATCCTCAGAAGCAGACAGGAACATTCCAGCCTGAGAACAGAGATGACCGTTAAATTTTGATCAGGCTGACTTTAAGGCTGTCAGATACTCTATTTATTTCTATTTCTGTACCTATCAATTTAAAAAGGAAAAAAAGAATGCTTTACAACTTATGTGTACAGGCTGGAAATAGTTTTAGTACAAACTGTATTCTAACGCTTTTCCATCAAGGCAGAGTTTCAAAACAGAGTTATGTGGACAAGATTCCTGGTGCACCAATCCCCAGCATACAGGCCCTACATTAATAGCTCTCATCGTTGCCAACAGACAAAGCAGCCTGCAACACCAAATCCTGACTTGTTCGTTCTTCAGTGCAATCAATCCTCTTAGCCCTCCCTACAAGCCCTCTCTTCCTTGTGTGGGGGGGACAGAGAAGGCGTAGGCTGTGGACAGTTTTGCTAAGAATAACTCAAATTCAAATTTAGACTAGATTTTAACCACATGACACTAGAGACCAAAAAAAAGCAAGAGTAAGCAGAGAAATATTCAAGGAACCACCCAATACTGCTATGAAAGCAGCCAAGCCAGTTCAGATCCCCCTATTTCTTCTGGCAAATTTCATACAGATTTCATCTATTTTACTAAGACAGAAGAATGCAAAGGACCTTTAACTAAATTTGTTCATAAACATGAAGGACTAGCTAAGACCAAGTCCAATGCAGGCAGACCACCACACCCAAATATATCTCAACGTTTCCTGGCAAGCCCACTGAAGTCTGGTACAAGACAGCACTATTTGGGGCTTGGTATCCCCTGGCAATGAAGTGGGGGCAGTTCTTGCTTGGAGTTTAGTGACAAACCTAAGTATGTTCTCCAAGAGGTTAAAGGTAGGCTTAGTGCAGCAAGGCTGAAGTCAAAAAGAGTTGCAGCTCTGATTTTAGCAGGGAGGGATATTTAGAAAACGTTGGAGCAAGGAGATGATTGATCAGGAATAAGTAGCTTTTGAAGCTCTCTGAACCTTTTGACATGAAGCAGAATCAAGAAAAAATATCCCACAGAAGTAGTAAGGAGAGCGCAAACAGCCTAAACTCAGGAGCTATCCAGGTTTATTTCCAAACCAGCCACTTCCAATGGCCTTAGAAGTACTTGCTAGGGCTTGTCAGAACTGGTCTCTCAACCCGTGCTGGAGCTGTTGACAACTAGCTGATTTTACAGTGCTTTGGTGAAGCAGGAATCTTAGCACTCGCTAGAAGTGCTGAGGGCTCCCTGAACAAAAAATTTGCTAATTATACTTAGCAGTTGTCCCTTGCACAGCTTGTTTGCTGGTTTGTCCATCTGCCTTGCCTAGAAGGCACACCAGGGAGGGCCAAGGTGTCTGTGAGCCACTTAAAGGTATGACAGGGGTTACACTAAGCAAGACATTAAGCAACAGGTTATTTCTTGATTGTTTATTTTAAAGTCTTTCTTTTTCATCCAAGCCACTTTTGCTGCACCACTGACCAAGGAAGGAAAATAGTTGTTACGCTGCACTTTTTAAGGATAAAATCCAGAAACTGCTAACTCACTGGCATAGATGTTAACACTAAACATCTAAGCATGGTGGAAATGAAGAAAACTCCAAACCAGATCTTAAAAATTAAAATAAAGCTGCTTCAATAAACATTCTTACAGAATACAATAGGATTTCTACATGAATTATATAAGACTTAAGATAAGGTCCCCTTCACAAAGCAGAGTCCTCTTGCTGTCACTCACTGGAACACACTCGTGCTACCTGGGCAGTGACAGCGCTCTGGTTTGTGTGTTCAGGCTGTCCCCAGGAGCGGCCGTGGTGCCTCAGGACGAGGAGCAGCAGCGAAGCCCCAAGTGGAACCACACAGGCCAGTTGGGTTGTGCTTGTTCAGCTCTCGCACAAGACACCGCAGGAAAGGGGACCGCACCCCGGCGGCGGCGCATTAAATGCGGCGTGGATGTCAAGCGTCAAGGGGCTGAGCGAGGGCCAGCGTGCCCTGCACACATCTAAGCACCGGGTGCACACTGGGCTGAGCAGCAGGCTGCTGAAAGCCGAGTCTTGTAAACCTCACTGGTCTGGAAACAGCACACAGGGAAACTTTTTCCCCCCATATGCTGCTAAGCTGTTTTTTGAGCTAGTTGCTGTGGCTTGGCAAGGCATAGCGACAATTGCCCATTTCAGGTGGTGGGAGGCACCGCTCTCCGTTCCCAGCCAGCTGATAAGAGACGCGAAACAAAACCTCAGGGCAGATGCACCTCAATGAGGTTGTTCTGTTTTGGTTCAAGAGCTGGTACAGAAAATCCAGACTGCCGCTTCTCGCATATAAAGCGGCCAAGAAACCAAGGAGCTTCCTTCTCAAAGGCCCCCAGGGACCACCTTGGCCAGCTGGTTCCACCACCACAGGCACACGTCCTGCCTGCAGCTCCCAGGGCAGCCTGCACACTGGGAGACACGCGATGCTGCCCACCTCTCCCTGGCGGGGCACGACACCGGCACTCGCTCTCCTCCAAAGCCTCCCTTTTCCTGAGCCGCCTCACTGACGCACTCCCAGCTGAGCACCACCCTGTGTGAGGCTCCACGAGACACGCAGCAGACAAGCACTATACGGGAAGAAACCAGCGTAATCCAGGCCCACTGTAGCTTAGAGTCTTCCATTTGCTTCGTCCCTTCCAAGTTGTTCTCCTGAAGTGCTTTTAAAACATTACTCTAGTTTACCATCAGTATTCATTCTGAGCAGGAATAGCCTCAAGATTCATTAGTCATTTGGATTACTTAGAAATGCAAAGTGCAAAAGAAGTTTTCCTAGGCTAAATACCCTAGCATCTATGAAGGACCAGGCATAGACCTGCCTCATCTCCATGAGGAACAGCTGGGAAGACAACCCTGCTACAAATGTTCCAGCTCAGAAGAAAAACTTTCTTCCAAGTAACAGAATGGGAACAGAAAACTGCTGTTCCCAAGTCATGGCAACAACCCCATCCTCTGCAGGCACCAACTCCCCATCCCATAATAAGGCAAGGGATAACCAAAAAGCCTGGTTATTTTCCCAGGAAAACACATAAGGAGAACTGAGCTGGAGCACTGCAGAGTGTAGCCCATCAGATAGGGGCTGTCCTGCAGGCTTGCTCGGTCCCTGCGAGCCCCTCCAGGAAGGAGGGCAGTTGTTGGCACGATCGCCACCACAGCAGAATATGGACAATAAGTACACACGACTCCTGTTCCAAGTCTGGACGGGAAAGGCACACACTTCTGATCCTAGCTGTTATTCCTATTGCTCATAAGAGACATTTCCCCCACTGATCAAACCACGAGGTCCCACTGCTAGTACAGAACCCTTTTCCAAAATTGGCTCTTAGTAAACTTTTGTCTTCAATTCTCAACGTTCAGGAAGTACCGTTAGTGATGAAATCTGGGAGGTCCTATAACAGATTTACCAAAAATTCTATCCTCATTCAGTAAGTTCAACTGAAATTCTATTTAAAGCAACCCGTTGAGCTCATTTTTCCTAGTGTTTATAGTATAGTGAATACTGCATTCAAACGTCTGCCACCCTTGAAATCTTGCTCAGCTCTTAAACCGCCAGAATTTTTATCCTAGTAGCTGGACTCTAAAGAGGCTTCAAATGTTTTTACATTATCATTTAATGTTTTGCATGCAGAGCTAACTATATTGCATGAAATGCTTCCAGAACTGCACTTCATATACTAGAAAAAAAATTAAATATTTCAATAGGGAACTTTACATTCAGTAAGCTAAGTTTTCAGGGAAAACAAAACAAAGACAAAAACAAAAAAGCACAACCAACTGATTCATTTCATAACATCACCTCCAAGAAAGAACCAGAAATCCAATAATTCTATTTGAGGAATCGCCATTGTTTTATCAGTAAGTCAGGCCTGCAGATCATCCCTACACAGCACACCGCAGCTTCCTGCTGCCAAGGTCAGTGCTGTGTGAGGGCGAGACCCCCTGCACAGACAGGGCCCTTTGCATGGATTAGACACGGCCCAGAGCCAAGTGCTGCAGGCAGAGAAAGCTCCTTTGGTGTGCAAGGGCCTGCACCAGCTACAGGCAGCACCTCCTCCTCCAGCAGCAGCGCCCTGCACACACCAGGAGAGAGGTGCCACGGGTAAGCTCACATGCAACAGATCTTTTAAGAAGTTTTAATTTTCCCTGTACACCTTCCAGTCTTGCTTTTTGCCCCATTGCAATTCTCACAAAGTTTTATTAGCAGCAATGGTTATCAGTTATTTTCCACATCTTTGAATGAACTCTATTAATAACCTGCTGTAGCCACTTGCTAAGGGGACGGTTTATAGCTGTATGTGGGAGGCCAAACAGGAAAGACTGATATCATCATACTAAACAAGAGCCGTTACTGCTGGAACTAGTACTCCAGTATGCCAAACAGCATTGGAGGTAGAACAGATAATTGTTTGTCATAAGCTTTGAGCCAGGAACAGCATGAGGAAATTAATGTCAGAATAACAGGTAGAGTCAGCATAACTGTGTATCACTTCCATAAATCCTGACCTTGAGTTACTAGAGTTTCTTTGCTCCCTGGACTTCCCAAATGCCAGAAGGCTGTTACACACTGCCAGTCTGCAGGCTTCATGCCCCAGATAGGATCTCCCAGGTTTATGCCATCAACCAGATAACGGCCTGAGAAAACAGCATAAACCACATTAGGGAAAAGATAAGACTTCACTTGTTTGACTGTCACAGAAGAGGAGCAAGTGGAAGAGAAATTCCAGGACAACACTTCATCTAACAAACCCTATGTTCACACAGCAGTTACTGCAGATGAAGATACCAGACCAACACCATGCAGCAGTGCCAACAGCTCTGACCAGAGAAACACGTTAAGATCAATTAAGTCACATCAGAAACTCAAGATCTTATAAGGCAGCCTAATAATCTAAAAATCTGCCCTATTTTGGCTCTCAGCAAGACCAACAGCAGCACAATGAACGGCTCCACTAACCTCACTGCAGACTCCCAAGCATCTCCAGAGGGTAGATGCTCTTGGCACTTCACACCCAGTGATGAGCACACCCCATGCCACCACCTTGCCCACCCAACGTACCAGCAGGAGCAGGAGCTGCTCACCAGGACCCCTTAACTCTGCCCCACCAGAGACGAGACCCCAGTAGCACCCACGATACTCACAGACATCTGACTGCTTCCCGAGAGCAGTGCTCCTCTGAGGAGGGTCCCAGGTCTCTCGTGTACCAGGCAAGGCTGGACTCGGTCATATGAAAGTGCTTGCAATTTCTGAAGGGATTATGTTTGATTAAACCAAGCCCCTTCCAGCAGTCTTAAAGGACCTTTTCATACCCCTAAGCTCCTCTGGGAGCAGAACAGCAGCAGGATACCCAAGCCTCCAACCAAGGAAAACGTTAACCCTCCCAAGGCAGCCTGGACCTGGGCAGCCCTTCCCACCTTCCACTCAGGGCACAGCACTCTTCATCCAGCAGGACAGGCAGCCACATTGGCCACACATGCTGTCCCACCACATCATGCCATCTTGAGTACATTCACCATGATATAGGAAAGGAGGGGCTTGTCCCTCTCCAATGCACTCAGAGAGCCTCTTACACTACAAATACACATTATAAAAATATTCCTTCACAGAATCACAGAATGGTTGAGGTTGGAAGGGACCTCTAGAGATCATTTAGTTCAACCCCCCTGCTCCAGTAGGGACACCCAGAGCACATGTGACCCCCCAGCATCTAAGTTGATTTGGCAGAGGTTATGGTCAGTTACTCAGATGGAGCTATTTTTAACTTTATTTCTGACAAACAGACTTTCAGTTGACGGTGCCATTCAGGAATATGCTAGTTATAAACATGCCTCAACACTCTGTATGTGCTCTGTCTTTAGAAGTAACACAGGACAATTTGCTGTAGATCAAGGACCAAATTTCTAAACATACTGAACTGCCAAGGGACTTCGTAGCTCAGTGTCTTTCCTAGAGGTTACAGCACCTTATGTACCCAGCACCCCTTTAAGTTAGCCCAACACTGTAAATGTGAGACCACTTTACATAACTAGGAGGCACGTAGCTGTCATTGGGCAAGGAAAATGCCAGCTGTGAGTGTCTTGACTCAGCAAGAAATAATAGGTCTGAGGCTTATTGTACAGAGGCATCTGCTGAAGGAAACTTGAGTTCACGGCTATAAAACTAAACTTACAGAAATGTAGAGACATCAACAGCAGCAGTTTGGAATTACAGAAAGAAGCTCTACTTAGGAGCTTTAGCAGCAAGTGTTTTTGCTGCCCTGCTCTGGTATCCTCACCACCCTTGTAAAAGGCTAGGAGAATCTGTAGACCCAGCATGTTACAGAGTATGTATCACTGCACTCTAGCACAAAGGCAGTATGTATTACTGCACTCTAGCACAAAGGCATGATGAGCCAGTACCATCCTCCAGTTTCCATTGGAAAGACCTAATGCTGCTTAGTGATCTGGAGAAGAAATAGCAGGAGTATGGCCAGGCAAAGCGTTCCTACAAACATGATCCAATGTGAGTGTACAGTCACCAGCTGATAGGCAGAGCACTGCAACCACATATGCAATATACTGCTCTACCCTACATGCATCATGTGCATTAGCAGATCCACTTGCAGAAGTGCTTTCTTTTATTTTAAGGCAAGAGGTAGGTAAACTGAAAGGTAGGAGAAAGCCCCTCGAGCTCACATCTCAGAAGGACACAAGTGTTCATAACTCTAGGGTGCCCTGAAGCCCGTAATAGTGCAATGAGATGCATCCTATTCCACATCAATACACGCCAACCCAATGCACACCACTGCGGCCTCTCCCAGCTTCACTGCACAGCCCTGTCCTCAGGAGCACTGAGGAGACAGGCCAGGAAGGTGATCTGGCTAAGTACAACTGGGTTTTCGATAGTGAGATCCTACTCCTTCCCTGTAAAGGGCACAGATTTGGGGCCAAAGCCACTGCTGAGCCACATGTGACACAGTTCCCTTCCTGCTGTGCCCTGCACCCCTCCCTGGGCTGCTCCAAGCCTGAGCAAGACAGCACATAGGGGAAGAAGCTCAGCTTTCACACAGTTCTGAAGAACCAGAAGTGTGACAGCAGCGGGGTTAAAAAGCTGCCGCAGGAAGTGAGCCACAGCCGCTGCGTTCAAGACCGAGAACACACACAGCTTGGAGGACCCTGCTTGCAGAAGCTGAACTGAGAAAGGGTGGAGGAGGGAGGGCCGGGCTGCAGGAAATGAGACATGTCCGTGACACCTCCAGCACTTATCTCACTTCAGCAGAGGCCCCAAGGCAGGTGTTGCCCCTGCAGAAGTTTTCTGCGCGTTTCTTACAGTAAATCCCATCTTTGTGGCACTGATTTAGTATCATCAGCAGATAGGGGGAGAGCTGTTTACAGCAGCTTGGTCATTATTTTAAGAGCTGAACTGCAACTCACCTACTCCAACACTTGGTAACTGAAGTGTCTGTCCCATGCAGAGCTTGAAAAGTATAGATTTTTTTTCCCCTCAAGCTACTAATTAGATTCAAAATAAGCAGCAGATTTTAGCTCATGTGTTCAGCTGTTACTGCAGAACACCATTTTGGAAGCTGCAATTTAAACAGCAAGTAACTTGCCCACATAAACAGAGTTGTAGGAGAGTTTGTAGGAGAGTTTGTTCAAGAAATGCTAGCAAGCAATTTTGCAAGTTTAACTGCAGAATTTCTGTTTTAATGACCAATGTTTACCACCTACTTAATCCCCTGCTTGACCACCTCCTGAAGGCTCTATTCTTCTGGTTGATACTTGGCCAAAGGATTTTGAGAAGCGTATTCCTCCTGACATGAGGAAGCAATTCCCCTTGTTTCCTTCACTTCTTTCAGTGGTTCATGGAAATACCATCTCAATATCCACCAGCTGTTTTTATAAGGCAAAATTCAGTGCAATTAGATTAGGATACATATCACATCCAACTACAATTCAGCATGCTGGTGGACTGACCAGATTCCCTTGAGAAATCTTTCCCAGATCTTCTTGCCATAGTTGTGTATTCTTCAAGCTGAAGAGCAAGACTTCTACACTCACACCCAGCAACATAAACACTAGATGTTTAAGAAATTACATATTCTATACAGTCAAAAAACTCTTTTGAGTTAACATGGCAGGAACATGAGCGGACAAGTTGCACACGAGATCTGAGTGCAAGACGTTAACAAAAGCAGAAGAGGTTATGTAAAGAGGCGTATCAGCAAACACAAGCAAACCGCACCAACAGCCTCCTGTTGGAGAAAGCAAACCTGTGCATGAACCCAAGCTGTACTCCAGAGCTGCAGCAAGGGCTACGAGTGACCATGACCACCCCTAGAAGGGCAGAAACAGGCACAGACTTTCCAACCTTTTTTCTACCAACCCCTGTTTGCAATAGGGCCATGGATGAGTTACTCTGCACTGTTCTGACTCCCTCCCCTCCGCCACAGGGAGGATCTTGACAGTAGAGAGGTGTCTTATTCCAATACTACCAGCAAGCACATACTATTAACACAAGAATATAGAGCCATGAAAACCCTGGATTGCACCAGTGCTTCTTCATGAGTTAGACTATTTAAAATTTCAGAACTCCAAAAACATCATCTATCTCATTTATTTAGTGTCCAGATTTGGGGTCTCAGGCAGTTTTTTCAGGAATAAAGGTTCTGCTTTATAAGGGTATTACTACAAAGTCATTCAAATATATATATATATATATAAATATAAAGTAGACAGGAAATTCCCTTCCTATCCCCCACACATATCTTGGCTTCCAAGAATTAAAGTCATTAATGACAAGTTTCCAAGTTAAAACTACTTGAAGGTAATTCCTTCCTTTCCAGCCTAGCAGATAGTAACTGGTCACTTCCTCCAACAGCACCAGTTTTAACATCAGGGTGGCTGCTACCAGATTGCCACCCTGTTTGGAGGGCAAAGGAGTTTCAGTATGACAAGAAATGCTGAAATAAAAGTACTGGGCCAGTAAGTGAAGCCATGGGTGGATCCCCAGATTTACAGTCAAGTCCAGGGATTTGCATGTCACTTATTACACAAGTTATTCACAGCCTTGTGCAATGGGTTAGTTCCTCTATTTTTGTCATTTCCTCCTTCATAAATAGATTCCTCCCGCACCTCCCTTAACTTTCCTGTAGCTGCTCCAAACCCTAATGTTGTCATTTGCTATTTCTTTAGAGCCAGCTTGAAAAGAACCTTTTGAATAACTATTTTTGTCAGAATTATTTGGGCTAAGGAGAACAAACACCTTTTATTAGTCAAAATGCAGAAGTACATTTAAAAAAAAAAAAAAAAGGAAAAAAATAGCTCTTCCTCCACAGTATTTTAATTAGGAAGCAAAACCTCAAAGCAGAACCCACCAGATGCCATCACCACCATTCAAGCTCTACGCTCTGGGCAGCTTTCAGGCTTTTTAATACCCATTTGTTGCATGCCCATTAGAAGGTGGGATTCTCTGAAGCAGCAGCATGCGTTTTCCAGAGACGCTGAGGCTCAGTAACATGGGTATAGCCACACTGCTCATGTCCAAGCCTAACCAAACCCTTGCTGAAGCCTTACAGGCTGTCAGGAGGGCTGTGGGCACATCCGAAACACAGGCACCTCCCAGGCAGTGCTAACCACAGGTCTCAAGCAAAGGGGTTCCTCCCCCTCTCTCCCCAAAAACACTGCCTGCACGTCAGTGCTGTAGCTCAGCTGCCAAAACGCTTCTCACCACCACCTGGCACTGGAAACAGTTCGGGGTTTCCAAGAAGATCCTTCATTTAGCTTGAACTCAACTTAATCTCATTCCTCCCTCCCCAGGTTCACCCAAAGCTGAGGGATTTCCCAGTGCTTTGCATGGGCTGCAAAGGCACAGGATGAGAGGTTAAGCAGACAAGATTCTTTTCCAAATGGCCCAGGAGCTCTCCAAATCTAGCATCCAGTGGATGCCTGCCAAAGCTACAAGGAGCTATTTTGCTGGAAGCAGCTTAAAAGCAAGATCAAGACAGTAAGTTAACAAGCCAAGTGTGAGCTACACAGGGGCAGCACGACCACACCAAACATCTGGGGCTCCCAAATTACAAGTTAACCGCACATAAAGGGTTCCAGCTGCACTTACGACTAGAAGCAGCTTTTAAAAAGGTAACTTCTGGATTTAAGAGCACCAAAGCAAGCAAACACGAACCCCAGTGGGCTCAGGAATCCTGCACATTATGCACCAGGCATCACAAGGAGGAGGGATGAGGACTCTGGCACAAGCAATCCTGCCTTTCCAAGGGATGCCAGTGTCTGGACGACTGGGCAAGCCAGAAAGCTGCCTATCTGCTGCATGTGGTTTTCTGTCCCTCAGACAGCAGGCAGATGACATTTCAGCTCACAGACGGCAAGAAGGGCTGCAGAGCACAGCTCTGACGATGGCCAAGCAGGCACCCGGGTACAGCACCAGGCCGCAAGCGCCAGGGGCAGAGCAAGGCATGGAGAACCTGGCACGCAGCCTGCAGCAGGACCTGGCATCAGGCTGTGCAGCCCTCCAGGCTCTGCTGCAGGCAGGGACAGAGTGTTTCATCATCCTGTGATTTTCAGTTTATCATGCTGGCGTGCCAGACAAATCCTGCAATTTCCTTTCAGCACAGGGTGTCATTTGGGAGTGGCAGCCTCTTGGCCTCTATTTAGGTCGCAGTTCCCTAAAATGCAGGATTTCCCTGAAAAAAAGAGAGAGATTTGAGCTGTTTAACCCACCCCCTAAGTTTGAAGTTTCCCCACCCACATTTTCTTCCCTCTCCACCCAACTACTTCAGGTTTTAAATAGCTCTATTGGGACTGGGCATGCTTTATAAGATCAACTTGTGATTGCCAAAGTACCTTCTTTATTTTAAGCTCTGTCTAGATCCGGTACTTGAGCTTTCCTAATGGAGTGCACCGCAGCACAGGGATATGCGGAGTCCCCTGTGTCAGGAGGCTCGGGAATGGGGCAAGCTGCTCCAGGAACCCCAGAGCATGGGACCAGCACAGCAGAGCACAGCCCCACGAGCTCTGGCAAAGGGCCTGTCTGCACCTCGTTGCACCTTCCCATTGCCACCTTGAGTGGCACTGACAGCCGCAGGGCACACAACACGGAGAAGGAATCAGGCTGAAATAACCCTTGTGTTATTCTTCCCAACAGAATCAGCTCATTGGTCCTTCTCACTGCACTGACACAAGGACATCAGTACGGTACCAGTGATACAGAGGGGAAGGGTAAAATGGCTCTGGGTGCAACCAGACCAGATAGGCCGAGCAATCTAACAACTACTACTTCCTCACTCCCAGGCACCCCCATTTTGTCCTTTGTGCTCATTCTGGTACTCACTGAAAACCCTTGGTGAGACTTTTCCACAGTCCAGCCACACATGCCCATGTTAACAACCCAGTTTTCTGCTGAGACAGCAAAAGGGAACGGATCCATCACCAAGCTGGGCAAGTGGAGCCAGCACAAGGCAGGACCACACAGGAGCAAAGCTTCCCCTTTCCAGCAGCAACAAGCCATGAAGAGACTAAACATGCAGAAAAGTTGATCTAGTTTATTAAAGCCTGCAGTTACACATGCACTGCTGTTCCACACTGTCATACACCCCTGAATGTACATCACTTTGAAATCAGGCTATTTGAAAAGCAAGCTTGCTATTCTTCAGGAACCACTCAGCATCTAGAAACGAAGAGACTGCTAAACGCCTAGCAATCCCCATGGCTAAGGAAGGATTGTTAA
Organism: Tinamus guttatus; assembly: GCF_059628265.1. Taxonomy (NCBI): domain Eukaryota; kingdom Metazoa; phylum Chordata; class Aves; order Tinamiformes; family Tinamidae; genus Tinamus; species Tinamus guttatus. The sequence continues at coordinate 388,379 of NW_028288821.1, forward strand.
TAATAACATCCTTCTAAGTACAGGCCATTACACAGCACCCTTACAACTTGCAGAAGGGAGAACAGATAATACTTACACAATGTAAAGGTCAGGCATAATGAGACCAACCAGCTAAGAAAGAGCTATAGTAGCAGGTATCACTTTGACTATTTCAGGTGCAGGAATAAGTAGCATTCTGAATCATATTGCCATGTTCAGGCAGAGCACCTTTCACAGCGGCCTCAAATCAACTGAAGAAAAAAGACTTCTGAAGATACGAAAGCACTTGCTTACCCCTTCCACTCCAGTTAGTTTCCTCCCTTAATCTTTCAGAGTATTCTCCCTGAAAAGAGCTGTTCTCTTCAGCAACAGCCTTTTCAACAACAGCTGACTGTTCAGCTAAGCCTGTTCAAAACAGTTTCGACCCTTGTTACAAGGTTGGGTGAAATGACTTGAACACAACTCAGCAGCAAGCAAACAGTAAGGGCAGCTGCTTGTCTTGTGCAGGCTTGTGGTGAAAGCAAAAGGATTCACATGAACACACGTAACAGTCCCTCTCCCTCTGGGAATGGCAGATCACCGAAATCACTTCTTTTACATGACTTCCTATTCCTCCGAGATCTGAATTATTTCCAAAGCCTCCCAAAAACTGTCAAATTATTATTATAAACACTGCCAAATTAAGCTGTCATTAAAATATTGTAATTATATCTCACTGGAAGTCTCCTATCCAAACTTTCCTGACACCAAAGCGTTTGGAGATGGGAAGAGATAGGTGTAACTTGAAAGAACTGAGTAAATACAGCACACAATAGCAAGATGCATGGAAAAGCATAATGGAAAACATCCCTCCCTGAAACTGAAGAAAAACAGCTGACTGAAAAGCAAACTATGATTTCAGTGAATTTTCAATCCAAAATACCTTAAAGGAATTTGAGGGGCTGGTCACTTCCGAATAAGCTGCATTTGTTCTTATGGACAAGAGACTTAAGCAAGGAGAAGCCACGTACTGAGCAAGGCTGAAACCCAACATACGACACTTGTTCAAAAATCAGCAGCAAAGGGGAAATGGAGCAGGCTCCAGTCAGATTTATGCTTGATTATTTAGCATTTGTCAGAACAATCACTAAGATAACATCATGTTTCCTGTGTATGTTGCTAAAACAAGTACTGTTCAGAACTTCATCTCATCTTCAGTCGAGTGCTCTGATCTTTGTGCGATTTGGAAGCTACTCAGTCAGTTTATTCTGTAATTTGGTATATACATTCAAGACAGACACTATAGCAATGTTGAAAACACTAACATGCCTCCTCAATTGAAAGAGATCTCCATCTTATATCACTGGGTGTGCCAAAGGATATTCACAATTTATATAACACAAGCTTCATGAAATGTAACTTGCAGCTGGCACTCAGCCCAAGATGCTGGTAACAAATTGTCAAGCAAGATAATGAAAATAAATAAATAAATGGGGAGGCGGTGAATTTTGCATGCATGACTGTCACCACAACATCCTATGCATACACTTTGCCCATCAGTACAGAAGATAGAAGCATCTAGAGATTTCATATAGCCTGTAACACGTGCAGCAGCATGCAAAAAAAGAGCAACTCTAAGTCGTCAGTCAGAGGAGGTGTTTTTCTAGTATTCATTGCTTCCAAGACTGTACAGTATTGGTTAAAGTGAAGTTTAGTGCTACACTTAAACATAAAAAAAAATGACTTCATAAAACCCTAAACACTGATTTTTTGAACATGAAGTTCAGATGAGAGGTTTTTTGCTTGCCTTGGGGGTGAAACACTAACATTACAGCAACAACGAAAGCCCATTCCCTCCGTGTTCCAGGAAGGAGCATTTTACAGTCCATCTCCCAAGAACAGGGCAGTACTACAGAGCTACAGGCTAGAAGTCTGCTTATTCAGGTATTTTCTTGTTTTAATGATATAATATCTTCTAGAGCTAAAGAAGGACTCTCCCAAAGTCTACCACCTACTTGACCACAGAATTAGAGCTTTCAGGTATTAGAAGCAGTATTAGCCATTTCTGTTCACACTATCCCAACTGCTAGGAACCATACGCATGGCACACACTGAGGCAGCTCACAAAACGAGCAGTCGTGCATAATATCCAGTTCATCCATTCAGCAGCTTCTGCTCTCCAGAGAACAGTGAATACTGCCCAGCACATAACCATTCTACTGTTTTTAAGCTGCTTTCTGTATTTTACTAATGCAGCCATGTTCAGCTGTCAAGTGTTCCTTGGTGGAAGACACAGATAGTGCAATGATATAGTTGTCTCGACAGGATGCTCTCAGACATAGGAAGAAGTTTTCTTGTCTTGGGGCAATCTCAGATCCTGATGTTTCAGGAAAGAGAGCAACAGCCAAAGCTCTGAACATTGAGAATATACTCAAACACTTTTGAAAAGTATACATTGAGAGTATTAAGTTTCCTTAGCATATATGCCAACATCTGGTTATTTTATGTGCTCCTATGATATAACCACCTATGTTTGAGCTTTGGAGCTTGTAAGTCTGAGGTAGAGCACAGTTATCTGCACAATTGGTACATAACATATAGCAGTTATAAAGGTGTTGCTGTTCTAGTTTACCCTTCATTACACATACTGGGTAGTCTGCATTAATGGGCACCATCAAACAAAAATTAGTGGAACATACCAATGTAATGGGGTCTATTTCTGGAGGGGCATCTGGTACCATCCTGAGAGAACAGCTGTTGTTTAAACAACAAAAAAAATGCATGCCCCAATTTTGCACATTGCTATTGTGGACATTTTGAGAATTCTAGTGTCTCAGCTGCACTATAAACTACAATACAGGCAATTTTTTTTTCAACAAATCAACATTTTAAGGCAATTTTGCTTTCATGACATATGCAGTTACCAGAAGATCTGTTCTAGTAGTCAGCTGTAAGTCTGATCAACCAAATAGTGACTTTGATGAACAATATTACCCCATTTCTTTCAGAGAGACAAAATAAGAATCATATTACAAACAAACTAAACAGAGAATTTATTATTATTATTATAGAATGAAATTTCTCAAGTTAAAACCTCCCACCCATCCAAAGATGCAGCAGTGTGCAGGATAGAGCAGGTAAATCTTTCTCCAAAATTAAAGGAGGGGTAAGAAGTTTTCTTCCAACTCCAAACTCAGTTTAGAATACTTTCATACAACAATTATGCAAATTTATTGTCATGCTTTTGTGAAAATTTTGGATTTGCTGACTCTCTTTTTTGACCATGAGCCACTATTGCAGCAGTGTTTTTTTAGGCTAGCAATGCACCTGAACCACCAGTTCTTAAAGTCAGTTCTACTGCAGATAACCCCATTGGCCAACTTCCGCAGGGTTGCACGCGCAAGAGGAAGTGTTTCTAAAGATCTCCATACACAGACTTGTGTCTCTTACTTGTGCACTAACAGGCCAACCATTCACCAAAGCACTTGCTTACCAAACCGTTAAGTAAACCCTTACTCTTAGCATGTATGCCCAAATCCCTTCATCTCTATCTTTTCTAGCTACAGAAAATGCTGCACAGTAAGTTGCCATGCTAACAGAATAACTATTTTTCGTCAAGAGGATGTACTAGATCCTCAAGTGTTGTGTGGTTTCTGTATCATTACTTTATCGTTGAGTAATCTGAGGTTGCTTGAGTTTGTCAGCAAGTAAATTGCCTTACTTCCTCAGAAGGCACCTTCAGAGTCATTTGTTATCAGTCTGCAAGTCCTATGATCTATGATCCTCCTACAACCAAACCAAGTTCGGAATTTTAATAGATAAAAAATAATGAAACAACAAGAATCCTGTTGTCCATCCAGTAACCAGTTGTCCATCCAGCAGTTTTCCTGAGAAAACACTTAATATATTAAGGTAATAAATACAGTTTTATAGGATTTTTGTTTTCTTTTTAAAAATCTACTACTCTATAAGAACATATTCACAAGGTGAATAAAAAAATAAAATAATAATCATTCTTTGAGAAAACATAAAAAAGCCAACCTCCCAGGAAGCAGAGAGGGAACGCATACTCAACTTCAAGTGATACTTCATCCTAGCAATCGGTCTGGCATCTCAGTTTTTGCACTGTAACTGAGCACAGCATTTACACTGGTGAATCAAGCTCAAATTTTAAAAGATATACCAAGGAGATATTTAGCCCAGAATTTGATGCTTTATTAGACTATGTCATATGAAACCAAGTACATTTACTAGGTCGTGTTACTAAACGATTGATCAGACTAAGAGCAGATTTTTCCTCAGCTTAGTCACTTCCCCACCTTAATACATCTCCCAATCCAGCAAGAAAGTTGTGAATCATAAGGGTTTACCAAAGGAAAAAAAAAATAGTGATTTACAGACAGACAATAAAAATGGCTCATGGCTGCAGGAAACCATCCAGTTTTTCCCCTTGGAAAGGAAATATCTGTAGCACACAGGAAGGTACACAGCAGCAGAGCTGCAGAATGCTCCATGCAAGATCCCCTGACACTGACATCAGGCTCAATTTGGGCTACCCTGCATTTACACTCCGTGGCTCTGCTGAAGACGGTGTTCCTCCAGGACCAGCAGTCCTGTAAGCTTGCACGAGAGCACAAAACCCACCTGCACTGTGGTTAGAGTGCTGCTCTGATTCATTAACTTCAGCCACCCTCCTACCGACCCTTTCTGGCCCTGCACAGAGCCAGGAGGCTGCGTCTCTTCTGCCCGCAATCCAGATCTTGCCTCATCTCACATTTCTCTGAGGAGGTAACCAGATTCAGAGCTTTCCTCCTTTAGAGGCACGTCTGTGCTTCTGCCTGTAGTTATTGGTTAACTAGTAATGGCCAACAGAAGAGAAGCCCAGTATTTTCAAGTATTATTTCTTAACCTGGAAGTGAATTGAGGACACAATATTGCTCCTCCTTTCTTCATTTTTGAGAGCAGGCTCCTCAGGCCAGCTGCAGTTTCAGAGCAGGCGAAGTGAGGTTAAAAAATAATTGACAAAGTCATACCAATAAAAAAAAAATCTTAAAATAGAGTTTCTTCCACATTTTAGTACCAGTTGAAAAAAACTACTGTACCTATGCTAGGAATTCCAAAAAATCTTAAAATAGAGTTTCCTCCACATTTTAGTACCAGTTGAAAAAGCTACTCTACCTATGCTAGGAATTCCAGACTACTTCACTGCTCCATTGGGCGTTTGCACACTCAAAGTGAACACATCACTTCATAGCTGCGCAGGCAGGAAGCAGCATTAGATCACCATGCCACCATGGATCACTTGCCACTATAATTATTTCTTTCAAATATAAGGTCCAACCTCCTGCAAGTTCAGTTTAAGTCTGCAGACAGTTGCGGCTCATGCTGTAGTTTTATCACTGCCAAGCCTGCCAATGACTGTCCCTTTTCCTACACCACTGCCAAATACTTGCAGCACAGTCTACCAAGCACTGCAGTAAGCATCAGCATTTGCTATTGTAGTCCGAAGGGTGGGGTTTTGCCCACAACTACCAGAACAGTTCAGTGCTGCAGCTGGAAAGCCATAGCAGAAGTGCCAGGAAGAGGTCTACCTCAAAAAGAAGCTTCCCGTAAACCCAGAGGACTTGAGTCTGCCTTAGAAGTTTCAGCTGGATAAAAACAAACTTCTCTGATGCAGCATTAATAGCTGCACTATGCAAAGTCCTGCTGTTTCCAAACATCCCTAGGGAAAAAGCAAGCAATTAAGTGGCTGCATGCGAGCGTTCTTCATTTACATCAGCTAATTGCAGTGGATTATTCCTGGGCAGGGAGGGATTTCCTCTCTTCCCACAGTGCATCTGCAGCAGCAGAGCTCTCCTCGGAGGGCGATGCTGCTCTCCGGAGCAGGCCCGGAGCAGGCAGGCGCACGGGACAGCTGGGCGGGAAGCAGCAGCACCCTGCGCTCTCGGATGCCTTTTCTGGCAGACCCCTCTGTAGCCCGCAGAGCGGTGATTAAGCACAGATAACAACAGCTTTATTGAGCAAATTCAGGGAGGCCTCTTGCTGCACAGAAGAGAGGGAAAAAAAAGCCAAATAAGGCTGAGCTGTACTAAGCCAGGAAGGAGTCCAGGAGGTGACGTCATCAGCAGGGGAAGCTTTTAGTCAGTTTCCTTTAGAAGCTGGAGCGGGGCCAGAGCTACCTCTCCCCAGCAAATCTCTGCGAGCAGCGTCAGTCGGTCTGAGCAGCGTCGGGCTGTCCAGGAGGACTCGCAGAGCCTGTCAGCCCAAGAAGGGTCCTGCCCTGCCCCATCCTCCCATGCCCCTCGCGCCCAGTGCCACAGGAAGCCTGGACAGAAGGTTTTTGAGTCATCAGACTTCAGTTCACCAGCTGCCATACATGTGGCTACCTAGGGACTTCAGAGCTCCCTGCACAAGAGGATTTCACTCACCCCAGACATTACTCACAAAACAAGACGGCTGTCTCCAGAGGCAGCAATGCCATTTCCTGCCAGCAAAGGGAGTCCATATTAAGACATCTTGTGAAGCATCCTGGCTAGAGGAGCAAGAAGTGCAACCAGGCTACAATGGTGAGCAGAGGAGGCAGAGACACCACAAGGAGAGCACCGCAATTCCCACAGCTCCGAGGAGAGATCTGTCTGGTGCTGTTAGGGATCATGGTATTTGCAAGGAGCAAGTGATGATCAGTCCCAGAAATCAGTCTGTTTTCCCACAAGACTCTACAGTAGAAGTGGGAGATGTAAAGCTTTCCCTAGGACTTCCTTGTTAATGCACACCTCATCAAGGTGGCTCAACTGCCTCCAGAGGCAAATCAAGAAGCCAAAAGTGAAAGAAAGAACTCAACATATTAGATTTGATAGAACCTCCAGCATGATAAATCCCCTTAGCCCTAATAATTTGCCATGTTAAGAATTTTGAGAACAGAGTTTTGAGACTGCCAATCCACTTCTGGTGCTCAGAATAGTTCTTGCTCACTGCAGTTTGAGGCCTCTATAACTGATGCTTTCTGCACAACACTGCTAATTTGGTACAAGACTTTATATAAGACAAGGTAGGAAAAGCCTCCTTCATGTATTGAATGGAAGATTTGTTTCTGAAGTAAATAAAATTATTTGCTTGAATCTTTTAAAGCTACCACAAACCCTAAACCATGTGCTTGCTTCAAGTGCTTAAAGTGGTGAGCAGCCCTGCCTACCCTACAGTTTTAGTATTTGGGGTTTATAGCTGATAAGACAACTTTTCCAGTTACTACAGAGAGGTTTTCCCCCCCACACATGCACACAGCTGACCAAAGAACGTCCCCAAGAACCAGGAGAGACTTCATGACTGCTCCTAAGGTAGAAGTGCTGCTCCTGACAGCAGACTGACTTGTGTATTACACTTGCAGGAAGTGTCATCTGGCTGCTTGTGTTTTTAAATATGGATTTGCACTGATTTGGCTCTAAACCTACCTAATGGGTACCTATGGTGCCCACAGGTGCCGCTACGTAGTTTAAAGAACAACAGAAACAGATTTATCTGTTTCTCAGCTACTTCAATAAGCTCACAAGTTCCTATGAAGCTTTCCTGCATATTTCTCCTGAAAGTAAACATTGTATCATATCATTGGGTAAAAGTGAACACTAAGTTTATCAGCAGTGTTCTTTTAACTCCTGGTTTAACTTCAGCAAAGAAAGCCCATGAGTACCAGGCAGCAGTTTTTTGTACAGCCACTACAATTTGCCCATACAAGAGGTAGAATCCCCTGTTACTCTTGCAGCATCTAAGAACCAAGCTCATGGGTACAATAGAAACCACAGCATAAAGGCCTTTCCTAGTTTGAAACATCCCAGGTGAGGTAAAAAGTTATCAGTAATTCACTGTATGCCAGTCTGGCAGTTTACCAGGAGCCACAGGACTTTCAGCATGTTCTGATGACTGTCTCTTATGAAGCACAGTCATAGGGAATTCCCAGAGTGGGGCACAACAGATGACTTCATCAAGCAAACTCTGAGCTCTTTGAATCATACCTTTTTATTGCAATTCAATAAGCGATGGAAGTTAGACAAGCTTTGATGTCTGAAACCAGCGCTAGCTCAGGAAGCAAATTCAGTTAGGGCTGCCACACTTGTGCTGAGGAAGGGAGACACAACATCTAAAAGATCTGAGATGGGACAAAAAACATCTGGAATGCTTCTACTATTCCTTCATAGCACAACAGAATCCAAATCCAAGACACCAGAAGTCCATCCTTTCAAATCATGGATCTCATGACTGTCCGTTTCCAAGTCCGCTACAGACTTCACAAAAGATCACCTGAACATTTCAACAGAATGCTACACAGTTATCATCTTATCGCAGGGTTTCCTAGCAAGTTGCTACAGATTAAAAAACAGTTATCCAAGGGCTCCTCTCGGGTATCTGCCTGGGTCTCTATAACCCTCTCTCTACCAGGATCCACCAGTTCCAAAGAACAGAGGAAAATACACTTCAAGATAACTGCAGTCCCGCTGGGAAAACCAGGATCATCCCTTTAAACTGCAGACAAGCTCTTTGAAGTCCTAATGGCTAACTGCTATATTTTTGAAAATAAGGGGGGGAAAAAAGCAACAGCAGAAAAGAAAGATTAAAAAATTAGCTAGTTTCAAAGAGTTGAGATCTGTGGATCTTGCCAATTTTTGCTGCAGACCTCATACTTGTAAAAGTTGATATTTTCTGCAGTAATACTTTGCCTTAGAAACCTGGAGACTGCTAAAATGAATATTAGCAGATTTATTTCTCTAGATATAGGGAGTTCAAAGCTGATTATGCCCCAACTTGAAGCTTGCTGTATTCAAAAGATTAAGTCTGATTAAACCCATTTCTCTCCAGTGAGTCAGAACTTCAACACCTAAAACAGAACTATTCAAGTTCTAGCAATAGGACATCTAAGAACTGAATGTGCACTTCATAAAGATCATATACCCACATTTCAAGTGCCCAGGGACACTGCCACCCCTTTAGCCATTAAGCCAACAGATTCACACATAGAAGTCAGTGAATCCTGATAGAGAAAACAGTCCTTCTGTATTAGCTAAAAATACAAGAAAATATCAGTTCATTAAACAGATACAACTGGTACCAAAAAGGTCGCTTTCCCTCCCACCAGCTGGACTTTCCTTTTGTGAAGTCGGAGGAATAAACTCAGGCAATTAACTACAAGCTCAGACCAGCTACAGCACAGAAGCTCATTGAGTTCTATGGGGATTTGAGACAGAATGTGGCTTCCCGCTCTGCCATGCCCAAAACAGCTTATGGGCAACAGGAGCACCCACTCGGTTTGTAAGGCTGAGCCCGCTCATGGCTAAGGAAGGGACTTCTCAGCTGGAGCAGAGACTCCACAGAGTTCGACACCTCACAGGAGGTGTCTTAGCACTGAAGACAACTTCCATCCCTCTGCATGACAAGGGGAGGAAGGGGCAATTTCATGGACTTTCCTGTGTGTTTTAGCTGCTTAGATCTCACAGGCATCTCGGGGTGGGTAAGAAGTTATCCACTGGAGGTGGTTGCCTACCAACAATGGCACCCTAGATAAAATAATGAAGCTGAGGGGGATCCGTCCTGCAGAAAGTGCACGGATCCGTGGGCCTGTTCATGATGGACTTTCTACACAGACTCGGGCAGCCAAACCCCCGTGCTTCAATCTCCAGAAACATGCTACACAGCAGAAAGTCATTTTCCACTAGTTCAAAGGTTACCAGAGTTAATCTCGGATTTCTATTAGTAGTGCACCAAAGCATAGGGCCGCTTTGACCAAATCTCTGTCAAACCAGCACTCTCTAGCTAGATGTGTTAGCATTTAGCCTGGCTTAGTGAAGACCCGTGATTCAGAAGTCAAGACGCTTTGCTGCTCTGCCCAAGCAGCACTCAGTGGCATGCTCTCTATGCTGGGGAGATGAGTGATAAGAGGTACTGAACACTTTAGACAAATGTTTTTCCTGCCCAGCCAGCACTGGTCTCTGGAACATTTCCTCCATCTGTCTTCTCCACAATGGATTTATTTTTGTGATGAAGCCTACATATAGCTACCGCTCACTACTCAAGTTTCACCCATATTTGACCCTGGTTAAGGAAAGTCACTTGTATTTTACTGCTAATTAAGTAGCTATTAACAAATCTTAAGCTAGCTTACTAGTGGCCATGTTTCTTTCACATAGAGAACTGATTACACAGTTATGCCAGCATTTCCTGTTCCTCCAAACCACAGCGCAAGAAGTAACATTTAAAATATTTCAGTAGAATTTACAGTTACAGCGTATGAGGCAGGAAACTGAAAGCTACTGGCTTTTATAAGAGAAGGGCTTCAGCTCCATACTTCAGCAGACACAGACATCCAAAAAGCTTTCTGGAGCTGCAGAGCACGGGACCCACAGTAAAGCCGTCCAACCTCTTTATCTCCTCGAGCTCCGAAAGCAGAACTGCTCTGCAAGGAGCACCAGAGGCCTCAGAGGGTGCCCCAGATGTGGGGCACAACCAGCATCTTGCGGTTTAGCACCCAGCTCTTGGGCTCACCCTGACCCACGCTACGCTCTGCAACAAGCTCAGGACTTTTTTGATAACTCGCACTAGAAGTTGCTCATCACAGCCACACACACTAAAGATCTCAGTGGAAGCTTACACAGAAGTCCCACATTTGAGTTGCTTCCATTGGTTGTTTTTTGTTGTTGTTGGGTTTGGGGGGTTTTTTTGTTTTGTTTTTTAGGAAGAGGTAACTGTACACTGATCATTACTGATGTTTGAAGAGACCACATTTTTAAAGTTTCACAAAACATTGTCTTCTTGGCCTTTAAGAGTGGGGTTAATATCCTTTAATATGCTGAGTTTTTAAGCAAACACAAAGTCACACAACAACCTAGCTTAAGACAAAAAGAAAAACAGAAGTCAGGCAGGTACTTACTAGCTATTGTAAAGTGGCAGAATCAAAACTATCTGGAAAAAAAAAATCAGGGTGGATTCATTCCAGCATTCAGTTGTAGGGCATTAAAGGAAAAAAAAAAAAGTGTAAACTAGAGTAATAGCTTACACATTAGATGTTCTTAAGCCATTTTGAATCATTCTTAGCTAGGAAAGATCCAGAGCCTTCCAGCTGGCTCCTCTCTGTTTTTATCAATGAAGGGCAAGAATCAATTCTTTGATCCCAACCAGGATAGATTAAAACAGAAAAGAAAAAAAAAAAAGTACTTATTAGTCATTAAACTTCTGCTAGGAGGGGGAGAGTCAAGTACAGACTTGACAAGGCTTTCTGAAACACCGAGATCTCTCCAGCCAAGAAATACTTGAGTCAAGCTGCGACAAGGCTCCCTGGCAACTCATAATTATTCTGAATTGCGAAAACCCCAAAGCTGCGATCTTTACCGAGCTCGTGAGAAGTTGCCATACAATTAATTAATTCCCACCATGTTTTAAACAGCTTTATCCAACACGCTTTTAAAACACTTCTTCAAGTTCAGAGCACGCCAATGAGCTCAGGAGCTCCTGGACAAGGAGGGCAGAAGGCAGCACCGGCCACGAGGGACGGGAGGAAGGAGACACTCTTCACCGAGCAGAAAGACGACATTTTAGAGCGGGCTGGCAGCCTCCCGGGGGGAGTTGCACAACCGCGCCGCTAGCGAGCACCGCCGGGCCGGGCCGGGCCGGGCCGGGCGGCAGCGCAGCAGAGCTGGGCCGCGCCCGGCCCCCGAACCGGAGCGGGACCCGGCCCGGCCCGGCCGCCGCCCGCCGGGCTGCGCGGATCGCGCCGCGCCAGGAAGCGGCCGGCCAGGGCCGGGAGCACAAGATGGAGGGAGGGAGGGAGGGAGGCAGCCCCGCTCCCCGCCCCGCCCGCCGCATCTCCGCGGCCGCCCGAGCGCGCCCCCGCCGCTCCCCGCCGGGCCCCGGGGGGCCGGGCCGGGCCGGACCGGACCTGCCGGCCCTCGCTCCGCGGCGCCTCACGGGCCCCGCGGCGCCTCACGGGCCCCGCGCCCGGCACCCCGCGCCGCCTCCCGGGCCGCCAGGGCCGCGCCGGGCGCTGCTCCCGCCGCCCGCCCGCGGCACCGACCCCGCAGCTCGGGCGCGGCCAGGGCCGCCGCTGCCCGCAGCGGCCGGGCGCGGAGCACCCACCGTCTTCGGCATCTTCCCGGCGGGCTGGGCACAACCGCTCTGTCCTCCTGCACCGGCGGGGATGGCTGCGGGCTGCTCTCTGCTCCTAACGGGACTGCGCTGCCCCTCGCCCGCGCGCCCCGCCCCGGGCGGCGCCCGCCCCGCCCCGGGCCCGGCCGCCCGCACCCGGCGCCGCAGCCGCGCAGCCCCCGCGCAGCGCCGGCCCCGCCGCGGGGCGGCGGCAGCTCCCGCGGCCTCCGCAGCCTCCCCCTGCCCGAAACGGGGGAGCGCTGCGCGCGTTTGCGGACCCGGGATTACCGGGACTGCTGCTCTTTGAGAAAAGTGCCGTGTTAATAGACCTCAAAATGTCCTTGTTCGTCACACTTTTCAAATCGCATTTTCAAATTCAGTTTGCGATTCGAATTGCACATTTCAAATTTCCTAGGCATAAAAGCAAGGCCGCAGCACTGGTATGCACTTTTGCCCTTCATTTAGTCTGATTTATGCTTGAGGAAAGCCCACAATCTCCTGATCCACGGGTGCTGGGTGATGGTGCTCCTATTTACGGCCGTTTGCAGCGTTGCTTAGCTAAACGTCCTGTTTCGGGCGTTTTAAAAGCATCCCGGAGATAGAAGGGCTGTGGCTTCTTGAGGCTTGGCAGGAAAACAACCCCTCATCTCCAGACCTGTAATGTACCTTACCCATGTAATTACAGGGTATAAATGAACAATCAAACTCACATACTGAAATGCCTTGAGGACCAGCTGCAGACTCCTCACCAAACCCCCTCATGCCATCTGTGTTTTGGAGCCACAGGGAGAAGATGACGATTCAACATTAAACAGGGATTTTAAAAGGCATCTCCTCTCATTTGCTGCTTTGAACATCCTGTAAACAGTGACCCTAATCCTATTTTCTCCCAAGAAGCTATATCTTTAAAATAAAATAAAATAAAATAAAAGTTAACAAATTTTGTGCAGTAGAAGGAAATTAAATGTTCTTAATAAATTCAATGTGTCTCTGGTTTTAAGGAAAGTAGAAACCTATCTTTTTTTTTAATTCATTCTTGAACTTTATTTTCTTGCCAAAGCTGCTAAACATTTTCATATCTTTAAAACATCTTGGTTCATGGAACGATCATGCTAGACTAGCTGGACTTTCTTCCCTGAATGTGAATAAATGAAGGTTTTGTTAACATAAAAACACATAAATTCAGCTATAAAATGGAAAAGGGGCAAGCTGAGATCTATGAGGCAGTTCAGCACAGATTCCTGCTGAGTAAACTGTTTTCTTTAATTTGATTAGATGATTCTGCTGGGATTACTGTTAAATTGAGGCATGTTGGGAATTGACATCAGATTCATAATAATACTTTGTATAGCTTTTAAAATTGCACTTTATTCAGAGGATCTCAAAGTGCCTTGTAAATAAATTAAATCCTCACAGTCTGCAGAAAGGAAGTTTCCTTTTTTTTTGCCCCAAGGAATAATATTGCTGTAAAAGCCTATGTAAAATAACACAAATAAATTTTAAATTAGAGACTTATAAAATGTGTTGATTTGCTTTGCAGGGTGGTGTTTCCTCACCATGCAGCAATATGTGAGAAAGAGAAAATGCAGACATGTTCTCACTCTATTAAAAAAAATGTAGTCCATAAGAGACAGGGCCTTGCTTCACCCTAGGGTAAACTGGGAGTAATACGACTGAGAGTAATAAGGAGTAGCACTGTGTCCACCTGGAATGAGGTGGGAACAGGGTCCCTGAGCTGCTATGTTTGCTTTATCTGACCTTGAGAGTTTCACCTAAACTAGAATCCCTATGCTGGATCTACTCCAGAAAAATAACACCAGTTCAACTCAGTGATGTAAATTGGTGTGACTTGTCTAAACATAAGGTCACAGACTTCCTAAGGGCATGTTTTACACTGTTTTTGTCCTTTTCTGATTATCATGTTTAAAATGAGTCTTTCTTGGGCTGGACCAGACAAAACTGCTCCATGGAAGGTTTCCCTGTTTCTTACAGAAATGTGTATGGACAGAAGAAATCCAGAATAGTAAAGGTACTTGTTCATGACTTAAACAAGTGACAGAGGGCACCCACCATGCCAGGTTTGAGCCCTGCAATGCAAAGCATAAGGGTTTCCACTGAATTCAAGCAGCGCTATGAGGACTTCTCATTACAGTGCTATCAGGGCATAAATGAGGGGAGAGTCCCGTTCCTTGACATTGCACTCCCTAGTTCCTTCATAATATCGAGGTGTCTTTTCACATCCACTCCTTTTCATAAAAATGATGAAACTGAAGTCTGTCTATTTTCATGAGAAAATATTTTTTCTGTTTAAAGAGCCACCATTTCTCACATGGGGAATTGCCTTTATGCTCAGAGTGCTGATGACAGGAGAGCTGTGACATAAAGGAAGCCCCATCCCAACAAGACCTGCCAACCTAGAGCAATCATGTTTCCACTCATGGTGTGTCAGGCATTGAAAAGGCACAAAACAGATGTCAAAGAGGGCGCACCCTGAAGATGCAAGACAAAAGAAAGGTTACAGCAGGATAGACAGTTCTTTCTTATCCCAACCACTTCTCTTATCCTTCTTCTCTATTACTCATAGCAACACCAAAATACCATTCATGCTATTTCGAAAGATGAGGGTTCCCAGTGACAGGGACGTCAGTCTCCATGCCTTACTTCCTCTCTTACTTCTTCCTTTCCTCCTCCTCTTCCCTGTTGGGGGGGTGAGGGGAGGTGGAGGGGGACATAAGACATCTGAGACCTCCTCTTGGCTCTCACAGCACAGTATCGTGGGGTTTACAGCTACAACATAATCAGGAATTCCTGCCATGGCTGTACCGCAGCAAGATGTGCTGAGGAAGGGTTGCCTGCAAGCAGCCTCCTGCTGACCCTCCCTGCCTGGCCCCATGCGAGAACAAGCACAGTGGTGGATTCCTGGAGAGCCACAGCAAGCCTTATCTCCCCTCCCCAACTATAGGATGAGATTTAAAAGAGTAAAACTGCCAGCTCACTACAGCTCTTCCCTGGAGGAGGCTGAACAGATTGAATTACACTGCCCAGGACCTTTAAAAATGTTCTTGTCTCCAGCTTGCTCATGGCTTAAATAATATTGAAGTATTTCAGAATTAGATTAGACCAGGATGACATTAAACATTCTCCTGGGAGGAGGTCTGGTATTTCACGGGGGATTTATTGGCTTAGTTTTGTTTAAATCAAGCCTTTTATAGTACCTTATTCTAAGCAGAAAAAGCAGGTAAATCATTTGGTCTGAAATAGTAGACTTATTTAACGTAAGTACCTATAGAAGGGAGCATCTCTCCAGCATACAGTTTTCGTTTGTTTGTTTGTTTTTTACTAACATTGGATAGCTTGAGCTACCCTGCCCATGGCTTCAGCACCTAATTCAGAACCTAATTATTCTATCATAGTATGAAACGAAGAAAAACAAAGTAAAGGTACCCCACACTAGAAGGCCTGTTTTAGAAGGCTGTCAGACATTTAGCTTTAATCCTCACAAATGAAGGAGTGCACAGAACAGAACTGCTATGACAGTGCAAGAACTGCACATTCTCACATGGAGTCCTGAACTCTTCTCCTTTGACAGCTGGCCAGCCTGGCTATGGTACAGATGAAGAATGTGCTCCAAATCTGAGCACAAAATTGAGGATAAGTCTCACAGGTTTGTCTCATCTCAAACCAATCAAGCAAAATGATTCTACTGAGTGAGGGGGTAGAATCAAGATAGGGCTCTCAGTTTCAGGAAAGATACCTAAAAAATAGTTTCAACAATATTTATTGTGATAGGTTTGATGGGGTGACAAGTATTCAAAAGGAAATATGCTTACTTACATGAACTTCTTAGAGGCCATTAAAGAGTTATAAGAGTCACTGTCAACAAGAATTAACCTGGGGGCAGGAAGCTGGAGGTAAAATATTGCATTACACACAAAAGTCTCTGGGACACCATCAGGTGTATAGACCAGCAAAGCCTCACCGTAAGCAAACCATGGTAAAACAAATAAAGCTCCAAAATCTAACAGTTCTCTGTCAGTCTTCTTCTTCCATGTCATTTTCTGAACAGGACAATCCAAAGCTTTTTAGACATGAAATCTCAGCAAATCTTTATTCAATGACACTCAGATCGGCATGGGCTTATGCACACCACTGAGAGGTTTTGCAGTAGAAAGTGGGACAGTACAGAGTGTTTGGCAATAGCCTTCATAGTTGCAGTGTCCCAGAAGGTAGCTTTGGAGTTTTCGCTTTCCTTTCTGCCTTCCTCTGTTTTTCCTTCCCTCCCTCCCAGATGCTTGGTGCAGGGCCAAAATGAGGGTGCTGGTGTAATGACCATGTAGGGCCGCTGCCTTTCTGACTCAGAGACTCGGAACTCGGAGACCGCAGTGAAGGCCACCAGGCATTTCCATCTGTGCCTCCCAGAGAACGGGGGTGCCCCATCCAACCACTCAGGCTGAGCACCAGATGCCTCTCATATTGGTAAGTACGGGGTAGGAATGCAATTGTTTACACTGGGGATTTCTTAAGACTTTAAAATGTAATAATTAGAGGAGTAATTGTGTGTAAAAAAGTCTGAGATGGTGAAAAAGGTCATAGAAGACCCAAACCAAGTGTTACTGAAGAGGAACCAGGGAGAAGTCAGTTCTGAGAGGGTTTTTCATCATCAGCCTGGTTTAGCTGTTCAATGTGAAACCTGTCGCAAGAGAATGTGACTCACCCAACACCCACAACCACAT
Organism: Tinamus guttatus; assembly: GCF_059628265.1. NCBI lineage: Eukaryota > Metazoa > Chordata > Aves > Tinamiformes > Tinamidae > Tinamus > Tinamus guttatus. Next base: position 405,193 of record NW_028288821.1, read on the forward strand.
GTCATAGAGCAGTCCCTACCTACAAACAGCCTGTTCATGACAGGAGACAGTGGAGGCCCCGGGCAAGCTGTGATTGGCACTTCCACACAAACATTTCAGTCCATGCAAAGTTTGATTGATTCGAGCGGAGGTCTTGGTGTTTAATTCATGGGATGACAAAGCAGGAGATCTGCCACTAGAGAGGAAGGAGGACTAGCAAGATGTATTTACCTCCAGGGGATCCACAATACACAGGACTTACTTCTGGGTGATCATTCAAAATATTTTCTTGGGCTGCTCTTTGTCTTCACAGCAGGACTGGATCTTCACCACCCAGTTGTTGTCCATTTCTTAATTTTCTCAAAGGCTTGAGAAAATCATAAATTCATTTCCTTTCTAGTGCTGAGTGAATACACACAAGCAGACACACATACACACATATTTATCAATTAACAAGATTAAACTGGATCTAGTTTTAACACCAGTTGGGAATCTGATGCACAGAGATGAACAAATCACCAGACACCTTCCCTGCTGGAGGCTCCTGAAGGAGCTGAGGTGAATCTAACTGAACACGTGCCTAGTGTATACGAGCAGTGTTTGATGATGAGGCAAGGAAGGAGGGCACTGCGCATCACAATGATTATTAACAATTATTTGTCATTGATTTTGAAGCACAGAGACTGCTACTGATCAAGTAAATGGCAAATCAATTGTGTTGAGATGGCATTGAGTTGACTTGGATCTGACAACTATTTCAAAAACATGTTATGAAAGAGGCAATGTAAGCTATTCGTTTCCATCCCTCCTTTTTTTTTTTTTTTTTTCCAATGAAATAAACTGCTTGATTCTGGTATTCTCCAAAACTTCATTAAAATTCACCCTGGGCATTGTAGTAGCACCCATGAAAATATCTTCAAAAAAAGCAGCTCTTTCACGAGTAAGAAAGCAAAAAAGAAAACCATATGACAGAGGAAACAAAGAGCCTGCTTTATGGTAGCAGAGAGAGGCAAACAGGAAAATGGGAGCTCTTCAGGGACAGTATGAACAAACTTCATCTTCTCAGATGCCCTGAGCCTGCTACCGACACAGGAACTGCTGCCCTGCTCAAACACCACAACTTTCTTGCTCTTACAGCTAAACCGATCTGTTTGCCTCTCTCTGAGTGCAGTTAAAGCAGCAGAGGCCTGAGGCACTGAAAAACCACAGTCTCCTGTCCAAGCAACGTTAGGCTGCTAAAGTGCTGTTCCACTGGGGATGGCAACCAGAAGATAGCTCACTTTGGCCGTAAGAGATGTGCCAATTTCCTTTCCACTAGCACAGCTATAAAATTGATATAGTAACATTGGCTATCTTTGAAGGGGCTGATGAAGTTGCCACCTTCAGTTTTCAGGTAACAGTGCAGTTTTATATTTTATGCTAACTCCTTAGAAATAAATGTTTGTGTGTAATGTCAACATTCTACATTTTAACAGCTGTTTGCTGGATAATTTTTGAAGCTATTAGTGCAAAGGGTTTATTTTTTAAGTCCCTTGAAGTTTTATAGCTCACGCACTCCACAGCATTGCTAATTGCAAGAATCAGAGAGACAAAGAGCAGGACGAGGGCAACCACTGCTTTCCACATTCAAGCAGTATGATGCACAAAGAGGGGACAAGCTGCACAAGAGTCTGAGCCAAACCCCATCAACTGCAATTTGCCTTCAGCAGGAGATGGCCACAGTAGATGCAGTGTCAGTCTCCACATCCCAGTGCTTTGTATCATCATGCACAGCAATGGGTCTAAAATGTGCTCCACATTTGGAAAGTGTATCTGTGATCGTGCTGCACAGCTGTCAAGCACAGCTGGAAAGTCAGACTCATTCCCTCTACACAATTGCAATACAGCCATACCCCCACAGGATGGGAGTTGAGCATCTGAGTATTACAGCATATCCACTCGTGCATCCTGCTCACCATAGGAAAGTGGGTGATGCAGCTGAAAACTTCAGGCAGCAGCCTGAAAACTTCAAGCTCACCAGTTCATCCATGGACTCCAGCTTCACTGATTGAGTTAAACCCCCTGTCTATGTCTCCAGTGGTGTTATCCGCAGAGAGCCCCTGCTCCCCCTCCTCATCGCTCCCTGATGTGCAATTGAATCGCCCATGGACACCTTGCACACAGATCTAACCTGCCTGCTCTGCAGAGCTGCAGTGCCATGATCAGGAGCAGCAGGATGGAGGGCTCCGTCCTCCACTGATGTTAAATCAATTTTCCCCGCTGCATTGAAGCTTCCTCAAGCAAAGGATGATGGGGTCATAGGATACAGAGAGCTCAGGCAGCTGTAAAGAGCAGGGAGAAAACCAGTCCATGTTTCCAGGTAGTGGCATACGATGTGGAAGATGATCTCAGCACTGCCTCAGACAAACCACACTTTACTAGTTCTTTCCATCTAGTCTTGGCTCCATTCATTTTCTCTGAGACATGGATCTATTTTTGGAAGTTTTAAAAATATCCAAGGAGTTGCCAGCCGTTTTTATTCCAATACAGAAACATTATATACCAAAGCCTTTACTGTTGGCTTCTGCTCAAATTGCAGTTTTTTTCCAGGTGAACGCCAAACCCTGGCCCATGACAGTGTTGTCCAGGTGGGTTCTGCAGCTGCTTCTGGGCTGGGACAGTGAGTAGATGCAAAAAGGAAAAAAAAAAAACAAAAGGCAGAGCATGACTCTGCAGGAGATGTCCAGAGCTGGAGTCTCCTCCGTGTCTCTGCCCAAGCTGAGTGATGTGCAAGGAAGGGAACTCTCTCCTCCCCAGTAGCCATGCAGTGCGCTGAGCTTTGCAGTGGGGTTTGACAAGTGAGGGGCACGTCCGCAGGCAGCCCTTCCTTCCCCGCATGCAACATCAGCTCTTCTCTCCCCGGTTAGCCACCATCCTGCAGCACACAGTCCCTGCTAGCCGCAGCCATCGCTGCAACGTTTGTTTTTCCTAGGTTTTCACTAAACATTCTCCTCCTGCCGTGCCACCTCAGATCCTAAAATGCATAGAAGTAAGGGATAACTTGTTCCGGGATAGTCAGTAGATTATAAAGGAGAATGATGGACAGTCAGACAGGCAGGCAGACAGGCGGATAGGGTGTTCTTTCTTTGCAGCTTTAGTTGTCCTCTCTCCCAGAAGGGGCTGCTGTTCAGCAACGTGCATGAACAAGCGGACACTCAGTCCCAACTTTCTCAGGCCCAAGAAAGTGCCTGTTTTCTCACAGAATTTATCTATCCTCATTGGGAGCACTCACTGCCACTTCTGAAGCACAGCTATAACTTTTATTTCCTTTCTCTTACTTTTTCTATTCATCTCACTCAACTCATTTAGGAGCTTGGGGGCTTGGTGTGTTTGTCAGTTTTTAAGAACAAAACCCACTAGGTTAAAATGACAAGGAAAAAAGCTCCCAAAAAAGCTCGTATTTTGAGAAACTTCCACCCTCAGCAGTCCTGTTGGTAGAGGGGATTTGCTTGCTGATGTTTACACAGTGCTTTGAAAACACAAAAGCCGTCTGGGTAATTTTCTGTTAGAAATCACACAGCCATAAAGATACCAAAGTCCCTCTCGGTGAAAGGGTCCTGGGCTCCATTAAGCAAAAAGGATGGATAGTTCTGCATAGGATCTTCATCTTGCAGCTAGCTCTGAGGGCAAGAAAAGGTTATCCATAAAGGAATTTGGGCTTCACTATTTTTAGCTCCAGTGAAGAAAAATGAAGGAGAGAGAGAGAGAAGGTCCCTTCTACAACGAGGACAAAGCTAAGATCATCAACGAGGAGGTGCAAGAGTGGTTTGGCCCTGGGCACTGTGATATGCACACACAAATTCCAAGCGCTGGTGCATATCCAAGCACACCCACTGTCCTGTTTAACAAGGAAAGTTGGATGTGGGGAGAGGAGGGAAGTATATTCATAGGTATGGCCCTGAAAACTGTATGAACACATGCAGTTTGCTCCAAAGAGCTTTTCAGTCATATACACACAACTGGGCATGCTCCTGTTCAAAGACAGTAAAGCATAACATCCAAAACTGAACTCGCTTTGCCACAGAGCTCCAAGGGAAACCCTTGTGCACTGGCTGACTTTAGTATTTCATTTCCTGCAGTATGGTCAGAGCACTGTCAGAAAGACTAAAGTAGGATACTTTGCCTTAAAGAAAAAAAACATAGTAGATGACTTTTTGAAAGTCCATCCTTGTTTCTGTTATTTGATGTAATTGTAGAAGAGAGAGAGGAACAGAGTGGAGAGAAAACAAACCCATTCTTAGTAGTGATCATCACATCCTCACATGTTGATACTTATAATGTCAATATAGGGAAGATTTCATATCAGCAACACATACGTAGAATCACTCCTCCAAAAACCAGCATAGGGTCAGACACCACTTGCATAATCCGCCTAGACACCTGGAGCTTTCCTGGAAGAAAATATAAACTTTCCTCATTGCAACATATGAAAATGGTGAAGGATATCACTGCATCTCATTGTATTTTGGTTTGATGCTCTATTTCTGGAACATTGGATTGCTTTGAAAGAGTTCATCGTTAATCTCCAGAGGAATTATTGCAAGTCATTCTGCCTTGCCTCAGTTTCCCCAGGTAATGCTGACCTACTGGGATGCTGCTAACAGGATTAATTAAGAGTCACATTGCACTCAGAGGAAGGATGACGAAAGGTAATTGCACTACTCAGCTGCCCAAGGTCCATTTGTTATTACGAGGATACTGGGACTTTTACAGGGTTTCTTCCTGCTGACAAACAACTGTATTTCCTTATTCAAAAGCAGTTTATCTCTTATAAGTCAAACTTTTGGGGAAACCACTAAGCATGGGTGATGTTATAGTGGGGAAGCATTAAAAAGGTTTACAGGTGTTTGAAGTTGCCACAGGAGGAGGTTTCCTGCCCCAGTTCTCTGCCCAGGCTCCTGGATGCAGGAGGTGATCCATCCCATTTCCCCCAGCACTGTTATGCTGGGTAAACTTGTAGGGATAAAACTCCCTGTTTCTATGGCAAATAAAAGCAGCAAGGCAAGCAGAGGAAGACAAGAGCCAAGCATTTCAGAGCAGGGATGGCAATGGCATGTGTTACTTTAGCTGCATATTTCCACATCGGTGATGCTCAGGCTGCCCAAGTGCAGTAGCTAATATCAATACTGTGTAACAGGACAAGGAAATGTCAAAATGATGCAGTGTTCCTCATGAACAAGATCCACTGTCTGTCTGGAGACGTTGAGAATGATATTTGGGGCTCTTTATTTCTGGCCAGAAGATGTTCTTCCTTAGATAAACACAGAACTTGCTAAAAACTGCTTCTGGGGTGCTGAGCCACAGGTCTCCCATAAATGGCCTTGGAAAGCCTGGTCCACTCCCTTGCAAATGCAGATGTGAACACTAACTTGAAGATGTTTGCAGGCTGCTGCTATGTTCCTCAAACAAATGTAATTAAATCAGCAAGATGCTTCAGGCACTGCGCAGGAAACTTCTGCTTCCCCTTGCCTTTTCCTGCTTTCCCTGAAGATGCAGAGGATTTTGAATTAATTGAAATGGTATCTGTTGGAGAAAGTGTTCAGGGAACCCTGTACCACATGATGCATGTCAAATCCTGGACTGTCAAGATGAAAATGTAGCAGATATCCCCCTTCCCACCCCAAGTCCATACAGATAAACCGGTCTCAACAGTCCAGCAACCACTCCCTGCCCCAGGGCTGTGCATGCCCTTTGCAACCAACAGACAAATGCAAGAACAATCTACAAAGCTTCAAAGCAAACACCTTCCCAGAGTTTCTCTCAGGTTAATTCATTGGGTCCATTTCTGGGTCACTGATAGCATTTTATATCTGTTCATTTGTCATGGCATTCTTGCCCATTGATTTCAGGGCACTTAAAAGGTCATAGCTGAAAACAGAATTTATGTTTAAATTACCTAAATGTTTTTCCAGTCTCCCTTGAAAAGGGTCTTGGTCAGGCACGTTGATCTGGGGTCAGATTTCTGCCAGACTTTGGCAATCCACCGGCATCCTCGTACCCAGATGCAGAGCGCCCTGGGGGTTCAGATTTGTACAAACATGCTTATACCCTTATTTCTCCTCTTTCAAGAATACCAAGTTACACCAGAATTGTTGACGTTTCTTTGGAAAGATCCATATTTGGCAGATATGCAGGGTATGAGTCTAAATGATTATGAATAGAATACTACATTTCTAAAGCCTTTTACCCGCGTTAGCAAAACAAAACAAAGCAAAACAAAACAAACAAACAGCCTTTGCAGATATCCAAACAGTCTGTGGTAGAAATCCACCATGGATAACCTATCCTGAAGCTTGTCCATAAGAGACTGTGGCTGAGGGCTTCTATGTGGGACCAGACAAACTATTGTTCCCCCAGAAACATTATGAGCACTGATCTTTGCAAGCCTGATCCCACTCTTTCTTTTGGTGTAGACCGAATGCAGCGATTAACTGTGACTGAAACGCAAACCTACCCCTGGGGCCAGGACAGACTGTGCATCCAGGCTCAGAAAAACACGGCTGCTCATTTTCTGGGTAAATCTCAGCAGATATTGTTTTAACAAACAGAAGAGCAGGAAAAACATTTCACTAGCAATATCTGCTCCATCCAGGGCTACCTCTGTCTATCAGAACGATCATATTAATTCCACATTGCACTTTTTAATAAAATCCACAGTTTTTGAATTAGATACTGTGTTGGAGGAGGAATCGGGAATAAAACTGAGTACTGCAAAAAAGTGGCTGTCTGGGAACAGTGAGCTGGCAGGATTTTGGCTATGGGGAGGAGGGGTCCCCTCTGCTGGTCCAAGAGTCTTTCTCACATCTCACCTCTGCTTCCAGAGCAAACCCAGTCCCAGGCATCAACATTTCATGAGACATAAATAGCTCCCTGGGAGGAAAAGTAAAAGCAGTTTTTCCTGTTTGTGAGATCTCAGCGTTGCCAGGAACAAGAGCACTTTCGAAACGGCATCTCCGCCACCTGCAGAGCTCCACTGCCTTATAGGGCCTGAGGTCCCAGGCCCGCGCGGGCAGGCCGCAGCGCTGCCCTTCCTCCTGCCGGGTGACTCCCAAGGCCCGCTGGTGATGTCATGGTACGTTTTAGGCTACAATAACAGGAAATCACCAAGTGTTTACACTGGCAGACTGGGCTGTGATGTGATTTTCCTCCCCTTCCCCCTTGCCCCACCCCCACCATTGACTTCCTTTGAGCTCTGTTTCCTCTGATTAAAATACTGCATAGTGACAACCCTGAGGAGGAAAGGACAGTGGGGGAAGGAGGCTGGGAGGCAGTTTTAGGGGATGGAGGGTTCCCGCAGTGTCACTCGCGTATAGCACGTCTGTGCGTTGCATTGGTGCTGCTGCCTGACGCAAGGCGCCAGAATAGCTGGCCCAGGGTGGATGCCGCGCTCCTCCAAGCTGAGGAAGGAGGCCACGCTCCTCCAAGAAAAGGAAAAGAGACCCCTTTCCCAGCACGGACAAGCCACAGGACACATCTCCTCCGCAGGGCATGGCTTCTGTGGCCAAAGTACATGAGATCGCCCCCAGGTGATGCTCTCCAAGTGGGGGCAGTGGACGGCTACAGACAAGCACCATTGTGCTCCAGCCAGTGCTAAGCAAAGGTGCAGGGGCCAGGCTGCATTTCAAGCGCTCCTGGAACCCGTGATTGCAGTGCACAGGCTGGATATTCTGTGCTTCACAACTCACTAAGGAGGAGGGAGATGTAAGAAGTTTTCAAAAGTCCAGGAACTCCAAAGAGCAGAAACAGGAGCATTACCAAATCAGCTGGCTTTAGGACACTGACAGTGTTTGAACTTAAAACTCAAAGGTGTTGAGATCTGGGCCAATTTATAGCTTCATTAGACTTGACTCTCTCCCCGCTTATATCAGTGAAAAAGACCTTGAGAAGAGCAACTCGCTCCCTCCAGGACTCTGAGCCAAAACCTGGCAACTTCCCTGGCTTCTTTCCTCTCCTCAGATTTTTGATTAAAGTGATCAGCTCCCTCCCCATGTCTCCTTCTCTCCTGGCTGCCTATTCCCTATCAGTGGCAGTGGCCCAAGTTCTGCATCTCGGTGTTACTCCAGCAGCTTCACTAGTGTTACATCCGGTAGGTACTCGGCTTTGTGCGATTTCCTAATGGGAAAGTCATTAGCCCAAACAGCACAGTATTTTTCTGTGACCGGCTGTGCCAGAAAAACGATTGTGAGTCCTGGATGCAAGAAAATATTATTCAGTTCTCTGTACAAATCAAGTTTTCGTTATTTCGGTAATTTAGGGCAGCTTCCAGAAGCCGAGAAAAGTGAGTGCAATCCATGTCCCAGGCCAGCTATGCATTGTGTGGCTGTCTTAGCAAGGCCTTTGTCTTTGCAAAGGACTTAACAGCTTAGATGTGGGCTAACTCATGATTTTGTTGCTTGGAGCCAGCTTACTCCTGGCTATTTAAATGAGACTCCCATCCCTTTATTTTCCTGAAGGATACAGTGTTCTTAACCCTTCGGGCTCATGGCTAGTGCAGTGGGCCAGCAGAGCTCACAGAAGCTCTTCTGAGTCGTGGACCCTGAAGAGCAGCTAGGGGTGGCCGCCTGTAGAGTAGGTGTCCAGATGTCTGAAGCTGAAGGAGGATGTGTGAAAATTCATATCATTCAAAACAACATGAAAGTCTGAGATAAGAAGGAGAGCAGATATTAAATAAGCTTTCTGTAGCAAGAAGAGTAAAAGAAGCATGTCTCAGGATGGCATGCCTCAGGAGGCCTCACACAACAAGGCCTCTTTCTGCACTCCCTCACACAGCAAGGCCTCTGATAAAACTGAAAAGGCAATACACTTTAAAAAAAAACAACAGTATTAATTTCATATGGCATAGGATATCACTGAGACCAAGAAAATTCAGCACATTCAGGAAAGAATGCAACTTCCCATAGATAAGAATGTCCACGGTGTGTGAGGCCCAGAAACAGACTTGAGTGACAAGATTCCATTATTTCTAACTACTCACTTGGTGGATTTTATACAAACATGTGAGAAAGTGATAGAAACCCACAGAAGCCCACTCTGTTCCCTAAGTTCCTATCCTTTGACCTTTTATGCACAGAGTCTGCGTCCTGCAAGCCTTGCAACTATATGAAGATCTTCATGTATTCTTATGTCTAGCCATCCTAATGGGGAAAGGTGTCTGACACCTTCGGCAACTGCTACAAATTTTCACAGGCTTTCCAAGGCTGAAGCTTTTTGAGGGTTTTTTTCTGACTTCATTTTCTATCTGTGATTTTTAGTGTGTATTGGCCATGAGTTTCTCCAACTGCATCCACATAATAGCCAAAAAAAGCATCCCACTGAAACCATATGGAAGTCCTCTTCATGAAATCCCTTGATAGAGCATGACTGTGTACTTCCCAGAAACAAGTTCAATCTCATCCACTGGGAGATTTACTTTCTTTTGCAAGCAGGACATTGCATCCCAGCTGAGGAACTAATCATTCCAAAAAGGGAGATGTCCTTCTCCTGGTCCCTGTCCAGTGCCATCTTTGACCTTGACATGAATCATTCTCAGCCAAAATGTCTTTTTTTTTTTTTTCAAAGCACTGATGATCTAAAAAGATTACTAGATCATAAAGTGGTGTATTTGCTCATTCTGGCTGAAGCAAATGAACAAATGAAGGAGAGGATGAGCATCCTGCCTAAGGCCACTGGATCCAGCTGATAGAAGTTACAGAAGCTTGGTTGACACAAATTCTTCCCTTTTCTTCTGTGCCTCCCCACTCTTTTCCTGTCCCATCGTGCTAGGCTCAGACATGAAGAAGCCAGGAAAGGAAAGGATAGCAAATAAGATAATTTTATTTCTGTAGCCAATTTCTCTCAGTCTGTGAAACATCAACCACACTGGCAGTTCTAAATCAGGTTGAGAAGTCTCCAAAATGGAAAAGCAAACAGCCTGGGACAGGAACTGTGCAAAATTGACCTAAGATGCAGAAGGTCTAGCTGAGAGCAGCATGGCTCTTTTTAGTACCTTTAGAAATTCCCTGTCTTCAGTTCATAAAGCAGAAAGCAGGAGACTGCTTTAGCAAAAAATACAATTAGAGTTACTCGTAACCTATGCCTATGCTGCAAGAGTGTCATTCACAGCAGTTAGCAGAAGGAACATGAACCATGAAGATGTGACACCACCCTTTCAAGTTACTCAGGTGCTTGCTGTGGTCGAACACAAGCTGACATAATCTGCAGTCAAGTCCCTGGTGCTGGGTTCTCATTGATGTTTTCATATGAGGCAGCTAATCAGGGCTGGGAGCATCCTGGCAGTGCTCACACATGCCAGCGTGGCTCTATTCTAGCCCAGAAAAAAGAGGAAATTTTTGCTCCAAGCAGGTAGCTGGGATCTTAAGACCAATAAACATGCTCCTTAGTCCCAACCATGCTTAAAGATAGGCACAACTTCAAATGCTTTTCTGAACTACAGATTGATTCATTTGCCTCTTGAGCAATCTCAAAGGCAGATTGTAAGGGTTTACGCACTGGTAAATCTACAGAGTAATTAGCTATATTTAGGAAGTACTTTAAAGATGAAAAAAATCTGTGCCATCTGATTATTGTTATTATAAATGCCTCCCAGGCAGCAATATGAAAGGAGAGAATTATCTACTCTTTCACAGTCTCCTTATTGGAAAAAAGAGTAATAGCCTAAAACTACAACCTGATCTACACTGTGAAACCACACTGGCTGCCAAAAACCACGTGAATCAATATGATGTTTAACACTGGTTAACAGAACATCCCTCCACACACCACTCCAGGCACAGTCACCAAGGTTTTTCCATCACTTATTCACAAATACTATGGGGTCAGAATAAAAATCTTTTAGGGCAGAAAATGCAGGACAAGTAAAAGACCATTTTCTAATTGTAATATTTCCAGAAGACTAGCGCTACAGCAGCTCTCAGATACAGAAACCTGGCAAGGCAGAAATATCTCAAAGGGTATTTGCATTATTTGCACTTTGGTGAACAAAAAAGTAGTATCAGTTCCAGTTCTACAGCCTCATGCCTGGAGGAAGGCAATTAATATGGTGATTTGGGAGTTAGTTCATCTCTTGAAAGTGCTTGTCCTGGACTTTCAGGAGATCTATGGAGATTCAGGGCTGGTGACTTTTATTTGCTTTCCACGTGCTAGATGCACTCGCATTCTGTGAGTCAGACCTGGAGAAGACTTTACCATCTGCAACTGCACGTCCCTTTGCTGCTGAGTCACTCTGCTCACAGACAGGCTGTGCAGACACTGGGATGTATGGTCTGATTGTTAAATGGGAGTATGCTGCAGCAAACCCCAAATTTTCCATACCCTTGCCAGGACCCAGGTAAGTCACTGCCCACATACCATGCTGCTGGCAATATGCAGGGTAGCCAAGAACATGGCTTGTTCCTCTGAAAATGTCCTGAGCTGCATTAGTGGCCCTTGTCATGGATACAACGGGGCCTTTCCCAGCCATGAACTGTAAATCTCTGTGAGGGAAAAAAAAAAAAAAAAAGAGAGAGAGCCAGTGGATAAGGTTTGGCCCTTCCTATAATGAGGAACTTGACCCAGGGGGTTCTTCTGAGGTGCTTATGGTTCCTGAGCCCCTGCCTTGGCAGATGCTGTGACCTAGTCTAATGACTGCACCACATCCAAAGCACAGGGAGCACCGAGTGTTCACGATGCCAAGATGCATAGGACCAAGTACCTGCTCTAGAGCAGATGGGATACACAGGTTTAAACTGGCTAAAACTGCTGGAAAGTCAGCCCCTGAAGTGAAGACAGCACAAATGTGCAGCTTCTCATGTTGTTTCCCAGGTCTTTGCTAACATTTGAAAACATCTTATAGAATTAGTGGTCTCAGAAGACCAGAGCACTGAACCTTTAACTGCTTTCAATCTGTCTTGGGCCAGGAAACAAGTAGGAGTTAACATCAACTGACAGGGATGAAAGGCAATCGTGAAGTGAGGAGTTCTTTGCCCCAGTTTTGACTTCCGTTCATCTCACCAGGTCTGCAACAGGCTCAGGACGTAAAAGATCAAATTGCATCAGTTAATTCAATGAGGCCCTATGGCGGAAGGGGTGGGGAGGTAAAGCATGAAACTGGCTACAAATCTATGCAAGAAAAGGGCGTGGGACACAGTGCACTCAGCTGCCTGAAGCGGCTCTCATCTGCAGCAGTTATTTTGTGTAGATACCACTCAAAGTCTGAAGCAAGCAAGAAAACTAGTAACCAGGAAGACTGGCTTCATTCTGCTGCAGAGCTGTTATCCCTCCTTCTCCTCCCCTGCTCCTGATGAGAGGACAGGACCAGCCTCAAAGTGCTTGGCAGAGATGAAGAACAGTCACAAAAAACCTTCCTTTAGAAACCCAGCTTCTAAAACAAGCTCATATGATATTACCGGGAGGTGTGGTGACCACGGAATTTATTAGATAGAGCATCAGAAACAGAAACAGTGTGGTCCTTAGTCCACTGTGAGACAATTTGTGTTCTTTTATTTTAAAGTGAAGGAAGAAAACATTTTGGAATACACCTGATCTCCTAGCTGGTAGACTGACTTCCTTGCTCGACCTCAGACTGCTTTGTCACTGTGGATGTATGTCACTATCCCCTGGGTTGGGAATGCTGACAAAGCCTGCTTTCACAGTACATGAAAGGCTCTTTAGCTGAATTTTATTGGAGGAACTCAGGCTCCAGAGAACATCTGGCCTAATGGTCCAGGGATTGAAGGGGTCAAAGGTTTTGTGGAGGGCGAGTGCACTGCTATAATATATCTCACTTTCTGTTGCAGTCTTTTTCCTAGGCTTCTGTCAAAACTCATCCTCTCCCCTTTCTCAGGTAGAACCACCATGCCTTCCTGCACGAGCACAAGTCAAGAAGATGGTCTTAAGCGCAGGCTGGACCACAGCTTAACTGATCACATATCCTCAAGTACCTTCAGACACCCACACTTAGGGAGCTTGGAGGGACAAAGAACTGGGCCTCAATTCAAGAACAGACACCCTAGTTTTGACAGCTACGCTGAGCTGACAGCGAAAAGAGAACAGCACAGCCACTTCTCACTGCTGGAGTTGAATTAACCCGTACTTCTGCTCCCTAGTGCCGTAGCTTGAATATGTATCCAGTTAGGGTTGGAGAAATACAACAGGTGGTGGTAAACTTTGAAAGCAGTACTTTTTACTGAACAGCCATAGTAGCAATTTGCTTTCTGCTTGCATTTAGATGATCTGGCTAACTTTGTGGTAGTGAGCTGGGCATACGGCAGGACTGTATTTTGGCAATTGCTGTATCTTGCAGAAAATCCCCTTTGCTTTGAGGCTTATGCGAAACATACCCCGAGGAAGAGGGAAGTTATAAGCACTTTAGAGTCTCCTGAAGTACTGTGAAATGCTGTGATCTGTGTCCTTTCATTTCAATAGAGTGGCCTTCTCATCACAAAAGACAGCTGTAACTTAAAAAGTTTTTTTTAAAAAGCACCAATCTTAATTTTAGTCACAAGAGATCTGTTCCCCTAGCCTCCAAATCCTGAACTCTGACGCAGGAGTAATTTTATAATTTCTGCATTATTAATATATACTTTTTTTTCCAGGGTATCTTCTGGTGATTGGGCAAATCTCAAGGAAGACACCTCCAGCATGTAGCTTAGGAAATGATCTCTGTCCTTGGAACTTTGTGACTCAGGTGAATTTTCTAGAGTGAATTATATCACAGTCATTACACTGGGATTGCACTTTTTAAAGCATGCTTTCCTTATATATGGGGCAGTTGAAGCCTGAGGATATGAAACTCTTTCCGTGAGGATACCATAATAGCTACATTACCAAGATGACTAGCAAGCACCGAAATCTGACTAGCACTTGGCAGCTCTTAATAGGCAATGTTTTTCCATACACTGCTCTTTAACTGAACAAAAATATTGATTTAACCAATTGTTTGCCATCATCATTCATCTTCTTGTTTTTTGTTTTTTGAGCTGTTTTTAGAGTACATATTCCTCCTCCCATAACGCTAGCACCCAGTTCTTAGCTGGAGTAGATCCTTTGATCCAGCACACCTACGATGATGCCTATGAAGTCTCTCACATCAAGAATGACATAATGTTCCTGCTACGTGCTGCTGACTATGGCAAATGGGAGCAGATACTAAATGCTGTGAGAGGGAAGTACATGTTACAGAACACAGCACAGGGATCAGTTGTGATGCTCACCCCATTCCCTGCACAGAGCTGAGCTTGTCGTGCGCTGAGAGCCCCCTCTGCTGGGAGCAGCCTGGAAAGCGGGAGCGGGGCTGGGAACGCGGCGGCGGCGGGGCGAGGGCTGCGGGACCCACGGCCGCACTCCCGGGCACCTCCTAAACTGAGACAACAAAACGCAAACGTCAGCGCATTTGAACCGTGCTCATAACATGAAAGTCAGATCTGTGGTATATTACACATTATATCTGTGATTATGTCACACATGCTTTCTTGGGCTGGGGAAAGTCAGATAACAGGCAAGGCAAACCTCTGCTAGCTGTTGCAATATATGTGGATTTCCAAGGCTATACGTTTGTAGCTAACATAACACTTTAGCTCTGATTAGCTAAAACTCCTGTGCACCAGCGCGACTCGCCCCTGCTGGTCCTCTCTTTACTGGCCACAGCAAAACTGAACGCAGGACAACGGCTTCCTTCCATTGCTTCATGCCTGAAATGTTTTGCACCATCTTTCTTTTTGTCTTCAAAAGTAAACTAAGTTATTGCAGTTGTGGTGGAATCTTGTTGGAATTCCTCCACAATTGTTGGAATTGTAAGGAAATTATGTTGTGTTTCAACAAAGGAGTTTTAAAATACCTCGAATTAAAAAAAAAAGTCAGACAATATTCAATCAATATTGCAAATAAAATACATTCTTCATGGAATTTAAATACATGTGTTATTGTACATAATCATTTTTAACTACCAAAAAAAAATCTTAGCTCATCATCCCACTATATTAATAATGGGAAGCAATTATTTTTTATCTCAGCAATATGTGAAATATATGTAACAATTAAGGTTATCCAGTTAAAAGTGTTTCTACTTTATAGCTATGCCTTAAGGAAATAAATGCATGAAAATTACACTGAGTACTTCAGGTCATGTTCTTCCTTTCAGAAGAACACGAATGCAAAAACTACACAGATATTTTGCCTAATAGCTCAGCGATTTCCAATGAAACTTTTATCTCACTGAGGTCAAGGAAACAGTGCCATTGACTTAAGCAGAATCCAAAAGGATTTGGGGTCGGAGGGCTCCCTTGTTGCTACCTGAATGCCACAGTTCTCCTGAGCCTCCGGAGCTAACAGTGTTGGCTCTCAGGACCACAGATTTCCAGTCAAGCCTGTTGTCTTCTTTACGGTAGTGGGGAAGTACAGGCAAATTGGATGCACTGGGCTCATTAATAAAATGTAGAATGAGAAGACAGAACATTGTTTGAAAATTCCTGATTTCTCCCCCGTTTCAATTTAGGACCTTCGACGAACTTTTTTCCCCTAGCATTATCTCATGTAAAATGAGGTAACGGCTGGTCACGTGCTAAAGAACAGAACCAGCATCAGGGGTCGTGCACCAGCAGAGACCCACTCCAAGCCTAGAGCATGATCCTGCCCTACATGACACATGTTTGGGCCTTAATGCAGCACAACAGACTCTGTGAAAAGAGGTGGGAGCAGCAGGGGAAAAGACAGAGGTGCCATAGCAAACAAAAGAGCATGGCATGACATACTGTATGGGAAACACCCATGGAATTTAATAGGCCTTATCAGTGGTCAACAAGTAAATGCAACACAGATCGTAAGCTCCCTCTTCCCACCAAAGGGAACAAACCATTCTGAAGGTTTATTGCTCAAGGTTAAAGGGGAACAGAAGCTCTAAGATCAGTGGAGTTAGTAGTTCTTTCAACTTTTCAGCTTGTGTTTGAAGACAGCAACAGCATAGTAGCTTTTAAATTTCACCAGGAAAATGGGGATTGGTATGATAATAGTTAACATACCGAATACTGCAGCTAAGGCCGCTATCACTTGGCCAACAGTAGTGAGAGGAATGATATCTCCATAGCCCACTGTAGTGAGTGTGATCAGAGCCCACCAGAAGCAGACAAAAATGTCAGTGAAGTGCAGCTCCCCAGTGTAGGAAGGATTGCTACAAAGCAACTCCCCATAAAAAAACAGAGCACCAAAGAAAAGGGTTTCAAAGGCTAAAATCATCAACAGGATGCAGATCTCACGGAGGACAGACTTGAGGGTGTAGGACAGAATTCTAAGAGTAAGCGGGGTTTCTATCAGCTTGGATAACTTCAAGAGTTTGAGGAGATAGACAACACGAATAAAGCCCAGCCAAAGCCCTAAACTTGGCATTTTCTGAATCTGCCCAACCAAAAAGAGTTCAATATAAACTGGAAAAAGTGAGAGAAAGTCAACCATGTTCAAGGGATTCTGGAAGAATTTCTTTTTGTCGGGGCAGACACAAAATCGCACAGAAAACTCAAAAGTAAACCAAAGGACACAGAAAAGCTCCAGATGAAGCAAGGAGGCAGCCTGGTGGTAATGGGATTCATGGTAGTTGTGGGCAACTCCAGAACGGCCAATAAAGGTGAAGTTAGCAGTGAAGAAGTCAAATTGTGCCTTGGTCTCCTCACAGAATATGATGACAATTCCAATGATGAACAGCAGAGAAACAACGGCCAGACACTGCAGAGGGAATAAAGGGTACAGATACCATTAGTCCAGCAAATAAGTATCACATTACCTTACTGCTCTACCTCAAACCCCGGATCCCCTCCACAGACACAGGATGATATCAAATCAACATTTCTCAAATGCTCTGCTAATACTTGTTCTGCACAGATGAATATTTTTCTCCTTCCAGGTTTGAAAACAAACATACAGAAAATTGGGATCAAGGGGAAGAAGAAAAAAAAAAAAAAAGACAACAACAAAACAGACAAGACTCCTATATCTGAGCTTCTAGGGAACATCTGACAGATGGGGTAACATGGACAGACTCACACTGAGCACATTTCCAGCACTTAAGTGTTGGGTTCAAAAATGCTGGAACAGCAGAAAACATCCTCTCAGACTGTTTTTTGTTTGTTGTTCTGCATGCCTGACCTTTCAGAAAAGGGAGGGACATGCATTTTACATAGTGACAAGGAGATTTAAAAAAAAAAGTGTACGTTAGTGAGAAGACAGATTCTGAAATCAATATACAAAATGGACACAATCTCCAAGTTTTTCTTCAAGACATGTTCATTTTGGTTATTCATGTTGGGTAGAGATGGAAGGAAAAGACAGATTACCCTCATGGTCCAAGCAAGCTGTCCATGAATCGAACAGATGTCCTTTACTGGCTGCCTATGGGAAGGAGGGGGGACAGCTGTCCTGTGAAAAGATCTGGGACTTACCAACTAACCTTGCCTGCTACTGCCACTAGGAAGAAGAGGGGCAGTTGAACATACACCCTCTTCAATTTTCATGTACATATGCAGCCCATAGTGGATTTACCACGGAGACCACAGCTGCAAGATGCAGCCCCACAGCTTCTGAGGGAAAGCATATCTGCATCTAAATCTCATAGCGAGTTCAGCTGTAAAACCTAGAAGATACCTTGAGGAATAAGTTTCTACTGTCAAAGCACCAGTGAAGGAGAGTAGGTATTCCAAGATGCCTATTTTTTCAATCTAGATTCCAAAAAGGCACAAAGGTAAAAACTCATCAGCATCTTTCACAGACACATTCGAATAATCCCAAAGGATATAGGCTGTGTTCATTTCCAGGGATGTTACCTTAGCAGTGAAAGAGGAAAAGGGTTTTTCAAAGAGAGACCAAATTTTTGGCTGCCACCTGGTTCTCCATCTGCAATCCATTCTTTCTGTTTGGACTATGAGGCGCTGGTCATCAGTCTGATCATTTTCATCCAAAATGCATAATTCGTCTGGTTGCACCTTCTTGTTATTCAGCTTTAGCCAGCAGCAGGATGCTAGCTGTGTCTCATTTATTTCCCAGAATGCCAGCTCTTCTTCTAAAACTGACCTACAGATATGTATGGGGCAGTGGAGATGCTTGGTCCTATAGTAATTCAACACATAGCTGAAGATCTCGCCACTCCTATCAAAAAAGAATTCTTTGGTGGCGGGATTATAGTCATAGATGCTTGGGGCATGGGGCTCTGTGAGGCTGCACAGCTTGGTCCCTGGGAAGGCACGGAGAGTGCTGCTGTATGTTTCATATCTGACTCCCCCAACATTCAGGATGATTTTTTCCTTGGAGTCTTCCATCTGTGAGCAGGGAGGCACAAGTCCTCACAGGCTTTTGTTTATCTTCAGTGAAAAAGAGAAAAACACAGATTAAAACAAGCAGAACAAATTAAGTTCTAGAGCAGGCAGGTTTTCAAAGGTACCTCATTTCATCCCCTTTAAAGCACATTGCATACCTGAAGCTTCAATCTCCTATTAGGAGGAATACCCCTTTGCCCTTTCAGTGCCTGTGCCAAGTCTCTGCTCCTGGCCATATTGTATGAGCAGGACAGGGTCTTTTCAGGAGTTGCATCAAACAAAATACGCTTTGCTCTCAGTCTACCTCCATGGGGACAGAACATGCAGGAGTTTGTTTCACCAGGTTTGTTCATATATTGTAAATAGACATTGCAACAACCTCATTTGAGGCAAAAGAAAGGTGCCATCTTTCATTCACAGGATATTCATTTGACTGTCTCCACCCTTCTGTACACTCCCTCCCCTTCAATTCCTCTTTCCACAAGCAGTTTCTTGCAGAGAACTTCATGCATCAAGGGGGTAAAAGCCATCAGCAGTTTATTCTCCAAACAGCTTTTTAGACATTATCTCCTGTGCTGAGCCTAGCATAACAGAGGTCACAAGAAATCCTGCTGCCTGGACATCTGGATTATCTATGAATCTTCCCCGTTTAGCCTACAGAGCCCCATGTGCAGGAAGCTGCTTCTTACCTGGAGTCTACCTATCCCAAACTATCGGAAAACAGAACGACACATGCCTCCTCCTTCAGGGCAGGCAGATACCTCAGAATAGCATCAAAACCTGCTGCCAAGGCCCCGGCTACTAGAAAACATGTTAAGTTGCTTTTCTTTCTGTAATATGCCACTTGATTTGCTCTCCAAAATCCAACACACCTCGAAGAAACTGATGCCAAGCTGCATAATCATTTTTTCCAGGAGAAGAATGAGACCAAGTATCTCTGTAGCACCAGGAGCATGGAGGACAGGTGCAAAAAAGCGCAAGAAATGGTTGGAAAAGGTACTGCCACTCTCTCTCACCCATACATATCCATTTCTGAGTATTAAGCACTTCCAATTCCCTTCCTTCCTACACATTTCTATCCAATCCTCTCCTAGCCCCTGCATTTCTAGTTCTGACCTTTCTTTTCTTGTCAAAGAGCTTTTTGAAAACTTTCCTTCCTGCTTGGATTCCCTTACCCTCTGCTCAGCACGCTGAGACCATGTACCCAGAACCTCCAGTTGTCACTCTTTACTCCTGTGCAGCACAGGACTCACAGATCACTTTTGAGACACCCAGAAGTGAAGAACTACATACAGCACCTCATCCAGCTTCATCAGAAAATGTTAGAAATTGCAGCTTAGTCATGCAGTCACGGCACAAGATAATTACTGCCAATCTGCTGCCCTGACTATCCCAAGACATGTGATGCCTGATCCATCTTTCCCTAAAGTCAGGGAAAGTCAGCTAACATTTCACTAACTTCAGAGAGAGCAGGATTTGGCTTAAGGACAAGTACGCAGGCAATGCTTAGCACTTGCTGCACAGGATTACAAACAGATGAATTCTAAACAGGTTAAATTAATTCAGTACTCAGCAAATCTGGAGCTACATTATTGGCCTTTGCTTCTTAGCTGTTAAAAGGCATTTTTTGAGATCCCCAGATAAACTTGCTTTCATTCATTTAGAATGCCAGATGTTTGTCTAATACATACAATTCCTCACATGAAGAAAGTTATTTCATATTCTTACCTCGATGTAATTACAGCAACTCTGCAACCAGAAGAAAGCAGGAGAAACTGGGAAGAACAGAGACAAATTCAGCAAAAACAGGATGTTCAGTGGCCGGTCGCCAAATCTTAAGTCTCTTAGATGCCAGAAAACAAAAACAGCCAATCATGCACAAAAGATGCAGAGGCCCCTTTCTCCCTCTTAGTTTTCTCCAATCCGCAGCCACTCTCCCAGCTCCAGGGAACAACACTCAAACAAGGCAACTGCCAGGCCAGATGTGCTCCTGACTGCCCTGCCACCTGCTGCCCCTCCAACAACCTCAAGGGGCCACGGCCTCTGGGAAATAAGTAGAGTTCAAATGTCCTGGAATAACTAATTTTTTAAGCCACAGAAAGGCAGAAAGATCATGGTTCTTTCTTGGTTGTGCTTTATTCAAGTTTAAGCAAAAAAAAAAAAAGTATAAAACCCAAAATATTTATATATATACATATATATATATATATATATAAATCACCAGACTGACCTCCCACCTCCTTTGTCACTCTGTTTTATTGGTTTAAAGGACTTTTGCTTCATTTCTGGATGCCCCACAGCTAATCTTTTGCACTTACAGATAAGCGTGACTTTTCCAGGAAAGGTAGCATATACTTTCTGATCCAGACAAGAAATATGTGTTATCACAATTAGTTTTGTATGAAATCTGCTTTCAAGTTGACTTTCCAAGGCTATTTATAGGTATATTCCCGATCCACTTTGAATTGTCTCTCTCATAAGGAAAAAAAAAAAAAGTTTTTTTAAAAATTCTTATTTACAAACAGAACAATAATATTCAGGAAAGCTGTGAGGTTTCCTTTTCAGCTTTACAGCTGCAAAGAAGGCTCACATCTCTTTACAGGAAGCATTATCAGAAACCCAACTGGCTGAATTATTCATTTCAATCCACTACCTGTATCAACTTTGACATGTTAAAATCTCTTATTCTGGAGAAGAGATTTTCCACCTGGGCCTTTTTAGCTAGATAGCAGTTTGCTTCTTAACTCTCCACTGGCATTTCACCTGCAGCCACAGGTAATCTGACCTGTACTAAGCATCTGCATTCCCAGTGTAGTACAGGGACATCGCACAGTCCTGGTCTCTTCTCCCAGCCAATACCATAGCAAGGCTGCAGAAACAAGTATGGTAAATTTTTACAATTGTCTGTGAGACTTTCACCTGTCTTTGTCCACCCACCAACAACTTGGTATTAGGCAATCTTAGACAGACACCACAAGACCAAACACCACAAGCAAAATTCCTCTTTGTTCCAGACTGTGAAAGCATGTAAACTCTGTGTTGTTTTAGTCCTTGCTTTCTTCCATTTCTTTTTATAACAGATATCAAACTCTCCATATCTTTCTCTCTCCCAAAAGGATGAAAAATATCCCTTTTAACTTAATTTATGCTGTGTCTCTGAAGATCTTGAAGATGGACCATTGATTTCATTGAGTTTCATGGACCTCATTTTTTCCATGGCATTCCAGTATGTGCATTTTATAAGCTTGGTGTTGCTGTTGATTTCTGAAACCCAGAAAGAATCTGGAAAGCAAAATGACGCATGGTGTTACTATGCTCTGAATAAGACCCTTTCATTCCAGTAAACAGCTTCTGCTTTCAGATAATTTTTAAGCAAATGAAAAGTGCAATTCTGTTTCCAGAGAACAGTGCTGTATTCTAATTTTTATCCCTGCCTGGTATCTTCTGAGAATATACTTACACTGCGTGAGACACTGCAGGAGCCTGACAACAAATATTAAATCTGTTCCCTTGACATCGTACCTCTTGAGTAATGAAACTCTCTTTTTCAGTCTGGCCTACATTTATTAAGGCCAAGGAACAAGAGTCATTAGTCATAAAGTACAGTCCCACTGCACAGTCATAGCTGTAATGAACTTTGTGGCATATTTCAAATATGATATTTTAACAGAACTCATTCATCTTTCATGAAGACACTGGTCATTTTCAACTGCTGATGACTAAATCCATAAATCTGAGCAAACTTATTTTCCATTCCCACAATTTCTGTAGCATTTTGTCCCCTTCTTTTGTTTTTAATAAAATAAACATTTTATACAGAGCAGAAATTCTAGATTTTCCCACGCACTCATTAGTCAGATACACATGGTCAGAACATACACATGGTCCCATTTATACTAGGATTAGTCTAAATTTGAAGAAGCTTCATTAAGTGCATTTGTGCTAGAATAAAAGAGGAAAACTACCTTTCTACAAAAAATAAGAGAATATTCATAATAATCTGTTGAGGCTGTTCAACACTTTAGCAAATGAAATCTTGCCTTTGAATTTTCAGGAAAAAAAAAAGAAAAAGCTTACAGTCTTCTAGTGGTCAGTCTTCAAGAAAGAAAACCAGTTTACTAGAGGGTCTGCAGTTGCTCATAACAAACCTCAACACTGGAGACAGTGAGAGCCTGAAAGACACCACTATCTGGTACAGAGTTCATAAAACTACTCATATTAGCACTTCATAATGTATCTCATTCAACTATCCCAGTTAGACTGCACTTCTCTGCAGAAGCTAGGAAAAAAAATGTGAACAGATTAAAAATTCCTTTGCTACTGGTTTTGTGTTTGTAGATATTGTAACATAAATATGCAACAAAGCTGTATATCATATTCTGCAGCTGCAACTATTTCCTAGTCTAATCTATTAAACACATTTAGAGAGCAGAAATAAAGCAGTAAATAATCAAGAATTACTAAATAACAGTGTTCCAAATAAAATTATACAGTGCAGATTTTCATACTGGTGCAGCTATAAAACCAGAACTTCAGTTGAAGAACAGAGTTGAGAGGTTGAATTACAGTTCTGCTCTTATTTGGAAAAATCTGTGCGTTTGTAGTCCAGCTGTACAGTGGTGATTTTAATCTCTGGGTGTGCTGGACAATGAGATGAAATTTAAGAAAACAAATCAAGTGGTAGATTAAAAGTGAAACCTCAGAAAAGGCTTAAGATACTTACCAATAAACATTGCTGCAGCATCTCTCACCACTGTGCCTGTACCTTCAATTACAGGGAGTCAGCAAACACATACAGCAACTTTAGCATCTACCACTAGTGCAGAATCATAATCATTCACAAGATGGAAGAGCAGAGGGACAATATTGTTGTTCACTTCTGCCTACATGGTAAATTTTTTTCCTGGATTCTTTCCAGGATTTCCTGGATTCTGGTGTGGATCCCACAGCAGCTATCCAAAAAGAAAAATAACTCTGCAAATACCCTTCTCCCCTGGGAATGACACAGAGAAGCCCAAAACCTATTGAATAGGTTGAATAGGCCAAAACCTGCCACAGTAGATCACAGGAAAGAACAAATCGGCAAAGGAAAGGGCAAGGATTGGGATCCTCTGCAGCTTTCAGAAACACAGGCCACTTGTCTTTCCCAACTGAAACACCAGGCTCTGCAGGGCTCTTACTACCTTCTTCATCTGGTAATCATTTTCATTCACAAGCATAACATCTGTTTCTTTAAAAAGACTGTGTACTCAAAACACAAAGTAAACAATTCACAGCAGACCAAAGCCAAAAACAGCTGTACTGCAATTAGAATTTCACCCTAATAGCAAATGCAACTGTGTCTACGGAAAAATATCTCAAGAGCTCCCTATCTAATTGGATGGCAAGCATTTAAACTCCTTTTCTTAAAGGCCTACATTTATATGTCCGTCAAGCGTAGAGAAGGCAAGGTAATGCTTTTGGTAAAGTACCATCTGAAAGAACAAGCAGAAACACTCCTTACAATAGTAATATGGGAACTATCTGCAAATAGAAGGATATTCTACAATATTCTATGATTCTATCCACAGTATTATGTCGTGGGTCAACCCTTCTTTATCCACCTATTTTTCCTAGGTTCTTTCTTATCCTCTGTTACAGAAATTAAAAACAAGCTTTTCCTTGTTTTCACAGAACCACAGAATGGCTAAGGTTGAAAGGGATCTCTAGAGATCATCTGGTCCAACCCAAACCCCATGTTTTCTTTCATTACCATTCTCATTCCTTTAAAAATTATTAAATTTGAGTGACATCTAATATGAATCAAACCCAAAGCTGATTGCAGGGCTGAGAAATTACACCTCACTCTTAACATTCTACATTTTTCACTGGGCCTCTCCTAACTAGTAAGGCCATGCATTGATGTTTGTTTTACAGCTGTTGCCTAGAGCTCTCATATGTTCTTTTACACAAAAAAGGCCACTACTTTAGATGCTGAAGATATAACAACTACACTCCCACACAGCTGCAACATGCTGAGAATTCTCAGGGTTTTTGTCAAAGAAACAAACTCTGCTTCATTAGGAAAATGTAAAATTCATGAAGTCCAGTCATTCTTAATTCATTTTAATTTGTAGAATTTGTTGTAGTCTCCATGAGACAAAAACCTCTTACAGAAGAACAAGGAGATAAGTTCAAATGACATGGAGCCTGAGTAATAGCTGAAGAGCACCGGCGTTGTCAAAACTGTTGCCCAGTCATACAAAAGAAGAGAGAAAGGACTGATGAGCCTAAAGAATCTACCCTTCAGTAAGACAGCAACTAACTCCTGCAGACTCCTCCAGATGCAACAGCAGTTTGAGCCCCCATTCTCCAGACAGGTCAGGTTCTATGTATCTACAACACACACTCACAGTCCCCATGCAGCCACCAGCAGCTTGGAGAGCAAAGGAGAGCATCCTGGCAGCTCAGCCTCTAGAAAGGACTGCTCCTTTCAGAGCTCAGCACCCCGTGAGTGCCACCAAGAGGATGGCTTCCTTTTCCCAACGGGGGCACGCAATCCTAAGAAGAAAAGGCCACGTTTCAGTGCTGGGCATCCCTGCAATACACCCCAGACACCCCGAGCATGGTCCTGGCAGCACGGTGCTCCAGCCCTGCTCTTCCTCGAGCCCTGGCGCCTGGCGTTAGTCGCCCCCACCCCAGCGGCCACCGCCTGCCCCCACAGGGCCCGGATGTAGCCCGCGCCGGCGCGCGGGGGCGGAGCGGGAGCCCGGGGCGGCAGCGGCGCTGATTGGCGGGAGGTGGGCGGCGGCCCCGCTCAGCCTCTGCGCTGATTGGCCGGAAGCGTGCGGCGGCAGGAGGCTGGTCTCGGCGCTGATTGGCGGGCGGGGGCGGTCCGCCGGGCCGCGGCATGGCGGCCCGCGCCAAGCTGCCGTGGCGGCCGGCGGCGGAGGCGGCGGCTCGCGGGCGGCGGCGGCCGCTGCGGACCGTGGTGGCGTGGAGAGGCAGAACGGAGTGGGACCAGGTGATGGTGGGGCTGTACTGCAGGGACAGCCGGCTGCAGCAGGAGGCGCTGGACCGGGTCTCGGCCTGGAAGAGTCGGTACGGGCGGTGCGGGGATCCTGCCTGCCGGCGCGCAGCGCTCGCGACCCCTCGCGGCGGTTGTGGGGCGGCTGCGGCTCCCCGGGACCCAGCGGGAAGGAGCCGGGGCCGGGGCCGCCGCGTGCTGCAGCGCCCCGGGGCGCAGCGCGGCCGCGAGCGTAGCCAGCGCTGCGGGCGGCCTTTCCCTGTTCCTGCCGCCCCGCCGGGGCCGTCGGGCATCTCCCGCTGCGTTCGCGCTCCTGCGTTCCGTGTGCCCGGTGCTCGCCTCATGGTGCAGAGGAGACAGGAGAGAGGAAAAAAGGCAGGCTGAAACCTTTACTAGCTTTTATTATTATTATTATTATTTTAGGAAGAGCATATCCTTATGTCCTTGTAAGACCATTCTGCGTTTTTCCCTTTATCTCTAGGTATGGCCCTAAAATGCCTCTTGCAGTGGACTGTACTGCTGAACTGGTTCGTTGCAAGGTCCTGGATTCATCCGGCAAACTGAGGTCACACGAGCTCATCCTCTCCTACGGGCTGGCTCTTGTGAGGTAGGGCGCTGAAGGCCGATGTGCTGTGGGGCAAAGGAGGAGATGTGGACAGAACGGTGTTATTTTGCTGCAGTTTCACAATGCATCTCAGAACTCAGTGCTCCTATGAAGTGTGTAGGGAATTTATCTCTGGGATCCCAAGTTTCTCTGCAGCTGTTGATAGTTTTGTGTGTGTTTTTTTTTTTTTAATCTATTCTGTAACCCCATGCAGATTTGTCAACTTGATCACAGAAAGAAAACAGAAAATGGTCAACATTCCTCTGAGACAATTAGCCAGAGAGGTAAAGTTACCTGATAACTTGTATATGCAGTGAATATAAGTACTAGCTATTAACTACTGGAGGAGGGAGTTGTGGGCATTGCTTTTCATTACCGAAATAATGGCTCTAGGTACTAGTTCGTGGGCTGCAGTTTGGTTTGGGCTGCAGTTGCTCAACTGCAAAGCTTTAAAGAGGCTTCATGTAGCTAGATCTAAACTTGTTCTTTTAAAGTTGCATTCAAATTAACACAGGGTGATGTTCATGAAAGTGTTTTGAAGGCCGTGTAATGAAAAATTTTGAATTAGTGCTAAATAGTCCCTCTGATATGTCTACCATCTATTTCTTAGCTGCTGAGATATGGAAAAAGAGTTATGTGTTCTCCAGAGAGAAAATTTATACTACATAAAACATATACAAAGTGCACTTAGTACACGAAACACACTTAATCATATACTGATAGCGGTTGGTGTTTTCATCTTGTCATCTTCTCTTGTTTGAAATAAGCTTCTCTGCTCTGTACAAAGGAAAAGTTGGCGGTGTAATTGCAGTTGCAGAAACAACCTGAATTCTGTTACTGACTATTGAGTCAAGCATCATACTAGGATCTGAACAACAAGTTTTGAAAGTGAATTCCAGACAGTATTTGTCACTCTACCATATGTAGTCAGAGAGTGAGAATATTGAACTGACCTTTTCCTGTTTGTTTATTTTTAAGCAATATATATTGCTTCTCACCTTTTAAATTCAGATGCTGAAATAAACTGTTGCTAATGCTTCATCAAGCTTCAAAATAGTGATCTTGCACAGAAAAGGTCAGTTATCCTCAAGAAAGTGGAAAACATGCAGCTTGCAGTATATATGATTTGAGTATCAAACTGTCATCCGGAAGGTTCTATCAGTTTAAATACAAATTAATTATGCCTTAGCATCTCATTAAATTATACGTAATGTCTCTGTCTGTCTGAAAATACATCCATTTTTCATAAGCAGCATTGAAGAACTATAAAATCCTTAGTTTGTATGGAAGAGTAGCTCTCTGTATCTCTATGGCATCAGAGGAGGTGACCCCAATCAACCTTGAGGAGGGAAGCTTGTTGAACAGCAGTGCAGGAGTAGCCCAGAAGAGGCTGTTGCTATGTCTGAACCAAAAGCTTTTTGTATGTGTGTGTGCACACGTGTGCAGTTATAGCGTGTTACAGTCATAATTGTGTGGTAATGTCTGTGGCTGTTCCTTTAGGTGGATATCCCCATATGGGTTGTGGATCTCCGTCATGAGCTCACCCATGGAAAGCTACCCCAGCTGGCGCTCTGTCGCAAGGGTGAGTGCCGTCTCAGCAGAGCATCCTCTGCAAGTGTTCCCCTCCGCTCAGAGGTGTACTGGAGTGACGTGCCACTGCGTCCTCCCAGGCCCCACTGCTGTTGTCAGAGGACCTGGGCTGGCTGTGGTGTCTCTAGAAGAACAGCTGCTCCCTGGCCATAGTGCCTTCTGTTTGGGGACCGCACAGGGCGCCTAAAGGCTCGTGGTGGTGGTGACAGCTACGGTGTGAAACACCTGGAAGAAGTTTACCTCTGTCAAACCTGCATAGGTGCCCAGCAGGCTCAGCATGACGGGGGGAGCTGTGGTATGAAATGTCTGGTAGGGGACCACCTCCGTCATATGGAGCTGGTTAAATGGTGTTCTGTGGACAGCATGCAGAATGGAGAACAAAAAAACATGGGAGAAGTGAATATTGCTCTTCCCTTTACGCTGTCTTCCTTCCACATTTTGGAAAGTGGAAAACACAACTGGAAAAAGTCAAAATTTGACTCTTAAAAAGGACTGGAGGTTCTCTGACTTTCTGGGAAGGAATGACTTGTCATTTGATGAAAACAGCCAGCTGTCCTCGTGGAGATGTTAATCTGCCTTCCTGGCTCCAGGCTGTATTGTGCTGTAGGGGAGATGATCAGAGACTTTCTCCTTCTCTGAGAAATAAATACTGGAAACAATAGTTCAGCCCAGTTGTTTCTTCATGGTATGTGGAGCTCATGTCAGTGGAAGAGCTGTAGAGGAAATAGGGACTTGAAAAAAATTCATTTCTGCAAGGTGCAGTAGGTATTGCAAGTTTGACTAAATGACCACCTCCCGGCATGTAAAGGGATTCCCCCATTCCTGGGATTTTTGGGTTAACTACTGAAGTCAGGTAAATAACCTTAATCAAGTTCTCTTGGCTAAGTGAGATACTGAAATGATTGTGGGGGAAAAAAGGGCCTCTCTGCTGTGCATCTGTTTCATTCGTGATTACTGTAGTCTCTGCACAAAATATGAATGTTGTTATAGACACTGTGTTTATCATAGTGATTAAAAAAAAAAAAGACTCATTTTCTGATCAGACCTCCATGCTGGGATTTGGTTTCTGCTTAAATTTGGCCTGGCTTGAGCGAACAGCAATGTAGAAGCATGTAAACTCTTGTTGAAAAAAAGGCAGTGGATGGATGTCACTAGGTCTGTGATGTTGTTTTTCTGTGTTGTCATTCAACTTTTTATTATGGAGTCGTGTGTAATTTCAGAGTTTGACTTGCATACCCCATTTCTTTTCACAGTGCAGGTTAGCAACATGCCACATACATATGTTAAAAATGTCTCACTGAGAAGAGAATGTGTGTTCTCCTGTAGGCTGTGATGTTGTACTAGACTGGCTGCGAAAGACGTACTGGAGTCGTCAGCTGGGCAATAATTTGTGTGAAGAAAGTGAAGATGAGGATGAACAGGAAGATACTGAAGCAAATACAGAGATGGACAGTGACACATGGGAAATTCAAACCCTGCAGCATGAGGCCTGTCAGAAACATAAGGAATTCCATGGTAAGTGTTCCTAAAACTGCATCAGATAAAAGATTTGTGTCTTTCCCATGCTAGAGAAAAGAGTCATCTTCTACCGCCCCAAAACCTAAGGATGTGCTTCTGCTAATGTTATGGGACTGCTCTTTGGGTCTTGAGAGATTCTTGGGGTGAAGGGTTTTTTGGGTTCTTTTTGGTGGTGGTGGTGGTTTTTTATATATTAACTTGATGCATTTGTGGCATAACATCTCATACTTCTATTGGATATTCATTACCCTGATCAGTAACAGCAGTTACACTGATGTGGTCTAGGGCCAAGCCTTGTAAATTCTAGTTGCAGTTCATGATTCTACCACTGAGGCCACTAATGAGAAGGACATGGTCCTTCTACAGCCATTGACACTTGTAGATTCATAATTTAAGCAAGAGTAAGATAAAGGCAGTTCAGTCTGTTTCTAAATACTTGGTATGTGAACAGGAAATAAGTGTAGTTGTTAGCAGTATTTAAAAAATCACTGTTAACTCAGCCTGTACATAGTTTGATGAGATGCCAGGTGCAGAACACAGAGACATTTAGCAACTTGATCCAAGATCAAGTACTTTTCTAAAAGTAGTTTTCTAGTTTGGTTGACTTATTGGAGGAAGCCTTCTAGTCTGACTCGAGCAGGAGCTCAGGCTAGATGATTAGTCTGAGTTTGATAGCTGTAAGGTAGCAAAAAGTAGCTCAAACAACAATACCAGCTAATCATAAATTTTCTGACAAAACTTGGTCTGCTTATGGGAAGTAACTCCGTCCAACAGGTTGTAGGAGCTGTATTCAAGCTCTAGAGGTTTACAGAAGTTCTAAATCGACCCTTGCTATTTCCTGGAAGGCCAGTCTAGGTGACTATAATGGCTTTTCTGGCTTAAGATCTATTTCTTACAAGGCAGAATTACAGAATGGTTGAGGTTGGAATGGACTTCTAGAGATCATCTAGTTCAACCCCCCTGCTGAAGTGGGGACACCTAGAGCACATTGCACAGGGTGGCATCCAGGCAGGTTTTGAAGATCTCCAAAGAAGGAGACTCCACAGCCTCTCTGGGCAGCCTGTTCCAGGGCTCTGCCACCCTCACAGGAAAGAAGTTCTCTGTCATATGGAGATGGAACTTCTTGTGTTTTAATTTATACCCTTTACCCTTTGTCCTGTCACTGGCCACCACCGAGAAGCGTTTGGCCCCATCCTCTTTACATTCTCCTCTCAGGTATTTGTACATGTTGATAAGATCCCTTCTCATTCTTCTCTTCTCCAGGCTAAACAGGACCAACTCGCTTAGTCTTTCCTCATAACGATAGATGCTCTAGTCGCTTAATCTATGCCAGACCCTCTCTAGAAGCTCCACTACTGGGGAGCCCAGAACTGCACCCGGTATTCCAGGTGCGGCCTCACCAGAGCTGAGGAGAGGGGCAGGATCCCCTCCCTCGACCTGCTGGCAACACTCTTGCTAACACAGGCCAGAATCCCAGTGGCCTTCTTGGCCACAAGGGCACATTGCTGACTCACGGTTAACTTCTTGTCAAGCAGGATTCCCAAATCCCTCTCCACTGAGCTGGTTTCCAGGAGGCCAATCCCTAATCTCTACTGCTCTTCGATATTCTGATCTGTATTCCTCCCCAGGGGCAGGACTCTGGACTTGTTCTTCTTGAACCTCATGAGGTTCCTCTCTGCCCAACTCTCCAGCCTGTCCAGGTCCCTCTGAATGGCAGCACAGCCCTCTGAAACACAAACTTGCTCAGGGTGCCCTCTGTGCTCTCGTCCAAGTCATTTATGAACAAGTTCAACAGCACTGGGCCCAGTACTGACCTCTGGGGGACACCACTGGCCACAGGCCTACAACTAGACTCAGCCCTGTTTGTCACCACCATCTGAGCTCTGCCATCCAGCCAGTCCTCAATCCACCCCGATGTCCACTCATCTAACCCCCACTTCCTGAGCTTCCCGATGAAGTTGTTATGGGAGACAGTGTCAAAAGCCTTGATGAAGTCAAAGCAGTACACATTCACTGCTCTCCCCTCATCCATCTATCCAGTCATCCTATTGTAGAAGGCTATCAGGTTGATTAAACTCAATTTCCCCTTGGTGAATCCATGCCGACTACTCTTGATCACCTTTTCCTTGACAAAAATCCCTTCTAGATACCTTCATAGTGGGCTCCTTGGTAGCTACAGTACCTGCAATTCAGCTATGTTAGCTACACTAGTCTTGTGCTTTGAGACTAATACAGAATTAGTTAGAACGATTGAAAACTACAGGCTATATCTAAATTTTGGAACCCAACAGCTAAATTCCTGGTTTGATCCCTCATGATGAAAACAAAATAAATCACATGAGTCCGGGGAGGGGACAGAAGTCTTCAGAGTGTTGTCTGACTTTGGATTTGTTATTTCATTTCATTGACATGTTCAGCAGAACTAAACAGCTTGCCAAGATACTTTTGGAGATAGATGACAAATTTCCAGGGTACCAAAGATCCCTTGTACAGCAAGGCAGGTTTATGCATTCCCTGTGTAAGTCATATATTTATGTTTATTTCTAGAAAAAGTCAAAGATGTGCTGATATCCTACAAGAACGAGCAGTTCCGAGTAAGTGCTATCTGATCATCAGCTCTTTTTTTTTTTTTTTTTTTTTTTTTTTTTCCTTCACCTTTCCTGCATTGGGGCAATAAGTCTTGTCTTCATTCTTTTTGCAAATTGATGAGCTGATGCTCTTGGTGAGACCTCATTTGAAATACCTGAGAGCTAGAACAACTAAATTGCTGTGGTAGAACTTTATTTAATATGATTCTAGAGGGTGCACTATTTTTCTTTTTGGGTGCTCTGTATCCTTCCACAGTTAGAATCTATCAAGAAGGGGATCCTGGAGTGCATTAGGAAGAGCATTGCTAGCAGGTTGAGGGAGATGATCCTCGCCCTCTCCTCAGCTCTGGTGAGGCCGCACCTGGAGTCCTCTGTCCAGTGTTGGATTCCCCAATGCAAGAGAGACATGTAATTGGATTGAAAATATGCTATGGGTTTATTCTTTTATCTTTTAACAACAGATAGCTTATGCATGTAAATAATTGTTTCCTTGAACCATGAGAGCAATTGAATTTTCCAAATTTCAGATAAACATTACTTAAAACTTTTTTAGAGTGTGTGTATATATATATATGTGTGTGTGTGTGTGTGTGTGCATCTAAAGCCCTTAACATGGATGGACATAGCAGCAAAACTGTAGCTCTCTTACTGTGGTTAAAATATAATGTGTAAATGTCTATTTTATCTGTACCTTTTTTCATGTAGGAAGGAGAACTGTTGATAGCAGAAGTTATCTTTGTAACAATATAACTGTGTGGTTCCTGATCAGATCCTATACAAATACTTCTCTAGCTATTTGTTAATTCATTACTATACTTAAAGTTTTTAGGGTGTAAACCAGGGCAAAATCAGCTTTCTGATGGAGACTGTGTACTTTGTTGCCCAGTTGTGCCTTTGGGCAAGTCAGTCACAGTGTTTAGACCATGTCTTTATGCTTTTTGTCATATAAAGTATATCTTCCATCTAGTGCTACTATTGGGCATATAGGTTAAGTGAGCTAATTACAGTCCTGAGAATCATGTATTTCAAACCAATGAGTTATTATTTCTGCTGGTTAGACACTCGGCTGACTACAGATTGCCTAGATGGCTGTGTTGGTTTGATACTTAAATCTTCTGTGTGCATAATATGATCAGGAAGAAAAAAAACAAAAACAACTTGTTCTGAATAGGTAGCCTGTACCCCAGTACTTTCTTTATGTGGAATTAATGATTCAAAATGAGTCTGCCCCAGTCTGTGCTGAAGTCAAGGAGAGCAAGTATTAGGACAAGAATGAAGACATCAGAAGTGTTTTTTAATGCAAGCTTTTCCAGAGTACGACATAACTTACATGAACTTTTAATGTTTCCATGGTAAGAGGTAATTCCTCCCCTTTAAATGGTATTGAGGAAGTAAATATGGCATGTGCATCTACTCTTCATAGCAATGCCTCTTTTGCTGCAACTACCAGGAGATGGTACATTATCTACTCTGTACTAATGCTTGGATTTCTTCCTTCGCTCAGGTTATGCAGACAGTGCAATCAATTTCAAAGTCCCGAGAACTGTGGTCTAATTCTTCTTCAGAGGTAGACTGGATTTTGGCTCAGATCAAAGACCTGATGCAAGAGAACAGGTACAGTCATAGAACTGCCGATGGGGTTGGAAGGGACCTCTGGGGAACATCTGGTCCAATCCATCTGTTCAAGCAGAGTCATCTGAAGCAGGTTGCTCAGGACCATGTCAGTTCAGGTTTTTGAATACCTCCAAGGTGGATCCAAGACTCCACAACATCTCTGGGAAACCTGTGCTAGTGTTCAACCGTCCCTTCAGAAAAGTGTTTTCTTATGTTCAGGTGTCCTCTGTTTAAGTTTGTGCCCATTGCCTCTTATCCTGCCATTAGGCACCACTGAGAAGAATCTGTCCCAATCCTCTTTATGCCCTTAATTCAGATATGTAGAAATGTTGATAACCTTCCATTGAACCTTGTCTCCTCGAGGCCCAGTAGTCCGAGCTCTCCCTGCCTCTCCTCACATGAGAGATGCTCCAATCCATTGATCATCTTTGTGGACTTTCAGTGAAGTTGCTCCAGTAAATCCATGTCTTTGTTGTACTGCATAGCCCAGAACTGGACACAATGTTCCAGATGTGATCTGATCTTGTTCTCTGTCATTTGCAGCTGCATGAGGTATATTCAGCATGGGTAGTGTGGACATCCGAAGGAATCCAGCATGCACCTCAACTATCAAATTACATCTTCCCCCAGAAGACTTAAACTTAGAATTTAAACTATAGCAAATTCCATTTGTGATTTGAGGCAAGCAAGGATTTGCTTTCCTGTGATTAGCCTCTGAAACAATTTAGTTGGTTTTACAATTCCAGACTTCAAGCCAAGCCTGTAGAAAGGAAGCATGTACTTTTTTGGATTAGAAGAGCTTTGGGAGTGAGTGGCTAGCACTTATTTCTGTTACTTAACAGATTCTCCTTCCACTGCTTTTGCCTCTTCCTTTAAGCCGTGTTAACTCCAGTAAGCCCTGGGAATGGTGTGTCAGGTGCTTTTACTCTGTGTTTCTGTTGGCCTTGACAGTAGATGTCAGGAAGGCAAGCCGCAGTCATGGATGGTTTGAATATATTCACATATATGCTTGTTCTTGGGAGCTGGCAGAGCCAAAGCAAGGTGGAGTCATGAGATGCAGGGGAGTGTGGAAGTTCTGGTAACTCAACTTATTTTTCCTCAGGAGTCTCTCATTCCTCTCACCCAGATCAGGAAATAAGAGAGAAATGGGCCAAGGAACTTGGTTGGTACCTTGCTTCAAAGCAGGATAAGTGAGCTAGCGTAATGGGAAACTAAGTGCTGAGCATAGGTCTGCTGCTGAAACAACCTGAGCTACTAATGTGGATGGTGTTAGCTTCCAAGTCCTTGAACAGGCCCTGGTCATACATCACACAGCAGCTCTTTGGAGAAATGCTGGTATTCAGAAATGCAGAAACGTGAGTTGCCACACTCAGCAGACAAATCACAAGTGCACTCCCTCTTACGGAGGGGAAGACAAAGATTTGGGTTATTTGCATTGCTGGTTAGAGCCCTCAGAATGGCAGAGCCACCTCTAGAATTTGACCCTCTTTCGCATAGCATAACTTTGGGCATCAGCTTCATCTCTGTTTTTTTTTATTCTATCATCCAGATCCAACTTTTAAAGAACACAAATTGTTATATTTATAGCTAATGGTAGTGTATGCATATCTCCAGCTTCTGGAGCAGATGCTCTGAGTAGTGATGTCTTTTAACCTCCTACATGTTTTCTTTGGGAGTCAACAGTGATTAAATGCGACTCCCAGAAATGATTCATGCATATGCCTCTGCCTCTTTTTATTAATAATACTATATACTATACTATGTGTTGAAAATCAGACCCCATCACACTTTCTTTTCCACTGATCTTTATATAGCAACATTAATACAGAAATTCAGCACAGAGTTTCTCTTAAATGCAAATTTAATCTTTTTTTTGGAGGGAATTCTCCATTAAATGTTAATGTGTGAAGGGACATAGATTCTCTTAACCTTTCAGAAGCTTAATCAAAGTTGTATCCTCAATAGCCCTTGCTACCAATCCATTCTGCAGTTGTAGCCATCTGACATTTGTGTGAGAGAAGATGCTGGAAAAGAAATGATTACACAAGCAATTACAACAGAAAGTCACTGCTTTCCCCCGCCTCAAATACCACAGTGTTAATTGCTTCTGTTTTTTGTGTGTGCTGGAACTCTCATCCTGTATCAGTTCCATGGAGCTTGTGCCTAATGGCCTCCCTGTGGACAAAGTTTTCTGAAGGACTGACTGACAGTCATTCCTTTGCAAATGAAAATGTGGTTGCTACTGCAGTCTGTGTATTTTCTGTGTATTAATTGAAGGACTTGCAGGAAACTTCTTACTTTAATACAGAATTTTTCATTAAAAAAAATCGAGAAGAGCAAGGTGGAAGGCAGGCAGGCAGAAAAAACAAACAAAAAAAACCCAAAAATGTTTGTGACTTCATTAGGTTAGAATATATGAGTTATGAATTCAAGGGTAACAGGGCTTTTAAGATCTCTTAAATATGTCAAGTCATCTGTGAAAATACTTTTCTAATTTAGAATCCCTGTGTAATTCTGTGTAAAACCTTTCATCTCTTCTATCAGCATGTCTTATGATTAGGACTGTGCAGAAAGCAGGAGGTTCTTTTAGAGGTAAAGCAAAATGAGCTGCTTACTGCAAAGAATCTTTTGCCCTCTGCTCCATGGAGCTAACCCAGTGGGCCTTCCCTAGTCAAATGTGCTTCTCTATGGAAACTACCATCTGCATGGAGTTAAATAGTGATGAGCAGTTGTTACATGTAAGAATAATAGTAATTAGCTTGGAACAACTACCAGAGAAGAGGAGAATTGAAACTGAATTTGGTTTTCAGAATAAATTACATTCTGTATTTTGCCTTCATAAAAAGTTGGTGTCCCATCATATCACCTACCTCAGACAAAATGATAGTATTTGTGTTGTTTCTGCCTTCAGATATTTGACTTGTTATTTGCGTTTATTAAAACCCTATATTGGATCCAGATCATGCCTGGATGTTTAGATTTGGAAATCATTCCTATCTGAGAAAACATTAACATTTTTTATCCGTTCTTTGCCAACATAACTTATACTTAACGTGAGTCATACCATTCCACATCTAAACAGTCCGATTTTGAAAACAGTTGTTTTTGTGGAATTTATTTGATATTTGAAAATGAATGTCTTTATTTTTATGCTCAGTGTTGGGTTTGGCTCTGTATCCTTGCATGTTACTAAACACTGAACTCAGTAGAAGCCCATGGCTGGGTATAGTGATAGCTATGGAAATTTTACTTCTGTCCCTTCTGCTGTATTTTAATTTCAACTCAGTTGACTGGTGTCCTCAGTCTCCCACTTTACTTGTATTAAGGCAGTTTGATAGCATATGAGTCCTTGAGCTGGACCATGTGGTGCTGTCCAGCTAAATGTAGTTCAGATGATAGCTGTGAGGGGAGGAGATTTCCAGAAAAAAAGAAGCTTTATCTGTTGTAGGGAAGAACAGTTGTGATCCAACAGCAGCTTGTCTGTTGACCAAGTATGTAAATGGGGTATTAAGAAGTGCCTTGACACCACAGATCCAGAAGGCCTGCTTTTCCTCTAGTTTATAATCTAGTTTAATAAATTTAATCTAGTCCTGTTGGTTAGAGGTTCTCAAATCTTGTCTGACATGCTTGTAGAAGGCATAGATGATACTGCAATTACAGGTATTTCAGTATTATAAATACTTTAAAACAAAAATTTATATGCTGCTTATGAAATACCAGTGGTAGCTATTTTCCTATGCAATTTGAGTTATGTTTTCTTCACAGTTTTGTTTCTGTTTCAGTTTGCACAACTACACATCACCTCCAATTCCAATGGGATATAGCTATCCCAAAGCCGATATAAGATTTTAGTGCCCTACTGCAGGCTACAGCACCTCCTTTTAGTTGGGGCCATTTATATGATGCATATAATTACAAATATTTGTAACAAATATTTGTTACAGGCTAGTACAGGTAATATTTTTGAAATGCAAAAGCATAAGTGACATTAACGAGGCTCTCTCATTGTTCTAGAGAGACAGTGGCTGAAGCTCTTCTCAGTGATGGCTTTCTCATCCCGACAGTGGAATGTCTCAAGGTGTTAAATATCAAGTATGAAGGTTAGTGTCTCTAGCACCACATAAATAAAAAGTGCATAGTTAGTGTAATGTGCGGTCCTGTTCCTTTTTCTCTCATATTGACAGCTGTAATGCTCTGTATGTTATTCATACGTCTAGGTCCTTAAACATCTTCTTACCTCTTCTCCTGATCCTTTTAAGAACTCTGAGTTCTGCATGGCTAAGGAGATTTCTTCAAAAGCTGGCATCTCTGTCCATAGCTGTCCTAGTTACTGATTTCATGAATTCCTACTAATTAATTTTCTACATTAAGGATTTGAAGCACATCAAAAGTAATGGGGATGTATTTTTCACTTTATTCATCTCCGTTTTATCTTAGTTCCACACTGCTGTACACAGATTTGGAAATGCTTAAATTTTCTTCAAGGAAATTTGGTATCTAGAAGCAATGAAAAATAATAGTTTGTGTATCTTCCTGGGACTTTTTTGAAACATCAGCCAAGAAACCTTCCAGTCAAATTCATTAAGTTTCTTTAATTATAATGTAGTAGTAAGATTTTAGGAGCTTTTGCTCAGTGAACCTTCTCTTTGAAGTGTATTTTTAAGATAGAACAGTTCTTTGTTATGTGGACAATAAGCTGAAATTGGCCAGGGATTAGGAAAACAGAAGTAAATTTTCGTGCAGTTTACTAACAAACTTTTATATTAAGTACGTTGCTTATTTTAGTTTCCTAGTATAGAAAATGAATAGCTCCAAGTTCAGTGGTGTTTCCAGAACAGAACATGGAACCAGTGATTTCAGTACAAGCTACTTAGTTTGCAACAGTTACTGCACCAATGTTTTATAATGAGTGCTTTTCTTTCCATCAGTGATTTTGCCTGCTTTCCTTCTTTTTGTTGCAGTAAATAAAGCGATACTACGGTTCAAAATTCCTCAGACGTTTTACTGCTTCTGGCAGCCCTTGTTGACAGGCCTTCTTTCCCGAAGCTTTACACAGATCCTAATCGAGAAGATGTTTACAGAGCTCAAGGAAGGTTCAGACTCTTCAGAACTTCGGCCCCAGTTCCTGATCAGCTGGATTTCTGAGATGCTGACTAGCATTGCTAGAGTTAATGCAGGTGAGTCAATCTGCAATTTGTGTGAAGAAAATGTAAGAGTCTCTTCTACACCACTGCAAGGACTGGAAGGGTGGTGAGTACTTGAGATGGGAAGTGTAATCAGTATGCTTTATGAGCACTTCAACATTGCATTTCTCATACTTTTTTTAACTGGTAGACTTGTGTGTCATGCATTTCTCATCAAAAATGGGAATTACTATTTCTTTGGCAGCTTTACTGTGTCTTCCTCAAGATGTGAAAAGCCCATCTCTTCTATGAGAAATCAGCCTCTTGAGGGATGTTTTTTTCAAGATAAAGTTAATTCTAGTAGCTTGATTACCAAGTATAGATAACAAACAGACATGTCATAAGCAAATTCTTGAGAGTCCCTTCTTCTCAGTTCTTTATTCACTTAACTCAAGCATGCCTTTGTAAGATACTTGCATAGTCTTGATATCCTCTTTTAAATCCCATCCCAGGATTTGTCATGCTTTATAAACTTAGGTGAAAGTAATAAGTAATCTTTGCTTTCTATCCCTAATTCCTTAGAACCATTAAAGTTGACAAACTGTAGGTTTCATTCCAGAGACAGCTGCACTTTATTCCACCCATTAGAAGACCTTTAATTATTTGAAGTGTGTCATAGGAGTTATATCAACTGGACTTTCATATTGAGATCTGGGCCAGCAGGAGATTTCCAGCTAGTGTCACGTTGCCACCTCGTCTTTCTTTCTGTCAGTCAGACTTAGTGAACACCAAGATATTGCAAGTACTTGTGGCAGTCACAGGTTCGGATTTGTTTGATGCTTTCAGTCAGCGCTGAGTGTGTCAAGATCCCTGAACATGAGTCATTACCAGCTGTTAAATCTACTTGCAGTGCTGTCTAGAACGGTTTTGGGTCTTGGAAGCTCAACAGCATTTACTGGAGACAGTATCATACAAACACAGCTCCATGACTCCCACATCTGCGATGGCATGCACAGTGCCAGCTTGGGAACCTCTGCAACTCACTGTTTATCAAATTCTATCTATCTACATTCTGTAGAGCTGATTTATCTGTCACTGCATTGCCAATTACTTCCAACAACCTTGGCACATTTGGTCAGCAAATCTGATCTTGAAATTGGTTTGGAATGCAAGCTTGTTTGAGGATCAAGGCTGCAGTAGAAATACAAAGGGATGAGGGATGTTTTTTATTTTTGTTTGTTTTTTTGAGTTTTTAGTACCTTATTGTCTTTGTTACTCTTTTTTGCAGGGAAGAAGAAACGCCGATTTAACAAACGGATACATGCGAAGGAGCTATTCCTCCAAAAAGTTCATTTGCATTGGATTAGACTCACTGATAGTTGCTTGGACGCTCCTTGCTGGGCAACTCCACACCTTCTTCAGCTGTAAGTTTGGCCCTGTGAACCTAGAAAGGTGACAGCAGTGCTCTGTAA
The DNA here is from genome assembly GCF_059628265.1 of Tinamus guttatus. Classification (NCBI taxonomy): domain Eukaryota; kingdom Metazoa; phylum Chordata; class Aves; order Tinamiformes; family Tinamidae; genus Tinamus; species Tinamus guttatus. Next base: position 444,998 of record NW_028288821.1, read on the forward strand.
TGGCTTTGGACAACTCACATGTGGTAGGCTGAGTTAAGTCTATGCTCCCTTCCTTTATGTTTTCCAGAAATTATCAGGTATATAAAAAACCATGATTGTTGCTGCTCATCTCTCTATTGATTCTACAAAAGAGAAGCAGCAGGACTTATTGGTTGCTCCTTCAAAAAGAAAGTGGAAATCATCTGGGGAAGCAGGAGAAAAGCAGCCTGTCTGGAAGAAAGTGGCCTATAGCTGAGAAGCGGCTGCTTATACTGGTGCTGTGGGATTAGCGTAGTTGGTAACTTTTTTACATGAAAAAAAGCAAAAGGAAAGTTCACTTATAAAATCAGAAGTCCTTATTTTTTAACACAAAGATAAAACATTCTAGCATACACTTTTTTTAGAATAATCAGCTTTGCTTTTAATAGAGACAAGCAAGCTGTCCTGGAGGAAGCTCAGACTTAAAGGGCTGCTTAGCTTGATAAACCTAAGTGTGGAATCTCTTTTTGCTTCTTAGACTTTTATGCTTTTTTCTTTTTTTTTTCTCTAGGATTCTTACAAGCATGAAACCTCGTTTGCCACGTTCTTCACGGAAGAACCTTCTGTATCTCGCTTCTGTTTACACAGAAGGAGGTGGCCCTTTGTCCAGTCCAGGGCTGTCTTCAGACTCCAGTGAACAGCCAATTTATACTATAGAGAGCTTACAGTGGAGGGCCAGACAAGAAAGTCAGGCTAAAAATCATGAGCAGACTGTAGAGATACAAGAAGATGTGCTAGGGAGACATGATGGTGAAGAGGAAGTGGAAGAAGAAGAAAAGGAAGAGATGGTGACTGAAACAAATCCTTTGGAAGGACTTGCTCATTCTGATAACATGTTGGCCATTGCAGAAAAAAGGGCTGTGCTTCAGGGGTCTGCCTGGCAGATCATTGCAGGTAAAAAGTGACTTCTTTAGACTTGACTATCTACATCACTAGCAAATATTGACAGACATACAAAGGCCCTCTGGGGTCATTCAAAATAGAAGAATCATCTAAACAACTGCAGATTACTTTTATTTTATTTTATTTTATTTTTCAGAACACATGCATATCAACATAGGATTCCTTAAAAGCCATTATAATAATCAGAATACTTTTTCCTGGAGCATGTTGTTGCTGCTTTATTAACTTTTTAAGATCAGGCTCTTTGAAAATCCATGCATAAAATATCACTGTATCCAACTGACGGGGCAGCATATACGCCCTGTGAATGGCAAGGAAAATATGGTCATTTCCTGCATTTCAGCAGTGTGTGCTGAAAGCTTCTGCTTGTCATATTTAGGGCTATTTGAAAGCGTTGTTTGGTTACACTGAGAAGCACTGAATATATGTTGATAAGTTCCAGGTTCAAGGAAATTGAAGTCATGGCATGGTGGCGAGCTAAAGAAAGGAAAAAGGCAAGGAGTTTGTAGAGTGAATAAATGGTTTAGCTAGAGTTTTCCTAAAGGCTAAAGGCCCTGCTTCTACTTTTGTGGCTCCAGTTCCTGTTTACCCAACACTGTTGTTCTGCAATTGGGAATCTCAGTGAGTCCTAAAGAAACTACTGGGTGCAAATGTACTGTTCTGTATCTCCATGTATGTACAAACAGCTCTTTCCATTACAGGAGTATGCAGGGTGAATTTTTTGAGAAGACCGTTTTCAAAGTATGGTTTTTATTTAACATACATAAATACTTCAGGTTCAAATGAAAGCCTGCTCAAAAGAGGTGAATAGTAAGGCTTGCTTCAGAATGCTGTGAGGTTTCTGTTAACAGACACTGCCTCCCAGTGCTTCAGACTGTATAGCCTGCACGAGACTACATGGTTCCAAATGTTTTCCCATTGTCTTCCATATGGCAGTTTCTTTCTTTGGAAGCAATAGTTAAATTAGTGTGAACTCAGATTTGTATCATCGAGCTCTTGCTGAGTACCTGCTTTGCATGGGACAGAACTTGTGGGGATTTTTGTTTTTTGAAAAATCTCTCTGGGGAGCTTAGACTTTTTGTTTATGTGTTAAATATTGTTTTTACCCAGATGAAGTTCAATGGAAAGACTTTCCTATTGGGAAACTCCCAGGTCAGACCGATGATCCTGATGGTCTCATGTTGAGTAATTATTCCATGATGTCCTTACTTGATCAGCCAGTAAGAGATGAGTGGAAATCTCCCAATATGAAGTGAGTAATTTCCGCAGAATTTTGTCCTTGAACCGTGAAGTGTGCATTTATCTCTCTGCCTTGTTCTATAGTGGGAAAATTTCAAGATTCCTGTTTACTTCTGTAATAATCTGAGCAAAATATCTTACTGTTCTTTTTTCATTCATTTGTCAGCTAATGTGCTTATTTCAAAGGACCTTTAAAGTGCTGATGTAACAGGGCAATATTATTCCTCTGGACCTTACTGAATTCTGTGGTGCTGTTCATAAGACGGCACGTACTGATCATGAGTTACTAGCACTGGTAGTGCAGAATTTTTAAAGCCAACTCTATTGAGATTTAGAGCAGAATCTGCTTGAGGAAGCACTGAACTGAAAAACTATAACTGCAAGACCACAGTTCTTCCTATTAAAGAATTAAAGAATTCCACACATCCTCTGGTATCTCTGGTAGCCTCCTGTGTTTCTTTATTTTAACTCTAATTCTCTACCTCCTTGTGGCTGGAGACAAGATATGTTTTTTCTTTCTCTTAGTCTACCTCCCCGAGCTGTTTTCCCACCCCATCCAGGGATCCTGTTGCTGGCAGCATCCCTGCAGATGATAGAGAGCAGATGATCATCAATCCAGCCCAAAGCAGTGAATTTTGAGGCAATAGCCCTTTATTTTATATTTAGCTGTCTGTGCAGATAAACAATTGGGGAAAAAAAGTGACATGCAAGTAGTTGTAGAACAAAGTAACTGGTTATTCAGAGTTCTTTCTCTTTTGAATCCCAGGTAATAAAACACTTTCCCCACTTAACAGTAGTGCAGTTTCATCCCTTCTGGAAAGCAGTTAATTTGCTGTGATGAGCTTGCCCTTGACAACCTCCCTGCAGTAGGTTTGAGGTGGAGAATGATGTTGGTGGCTGTTTCCAGAGTCTCTGTCCAGGAGATGACATGAGGTCCAGGAAGGCCTGAGGGATGAGGTGTGTCTGTGACTGGGAGGAAAGATGACCTCGCTAGCAAGCTGAATTCTGGGCAGTTTCCTTTAGCCAGAGGAAAAACATCTCATCATATATTGGAAGAGGTAGTTGTAATCCTTCTGGGTTGTCCATGTCTGCAAGGCTCCCAGTTTTATCTGAAAAGAGGGATGGGGGGAGGTATTTTGACCATAGGAGGAGAAAGTATCTTTCTCTGAGAAGCTCTGAGCAGCAGTCTCTGCTACCCTGCCAGTTACACAGATCAGGAGAAGACATTGAGCTTTTCAGCGTATAGCTTCAAGCTGTTGTAAATCATACTTCACATATACCTTAATCTTGTTTGTAGAAATATTTTTCTATCCTCTGAGGTTTTGCTTTTGTTCTAACATGGGATGTAAGTTCCTATGATGTTTGGATGCTTTGGAAAAACTTGAATTTCCTTCCTCCCTGGTCCCAAAAGATTGTTTTCTTCAGTGGATATTCTAGTGTGTGATGTGCTGTTGTCAAAATTCATGCTTAGGGTTGCTTTGAAAGCCTCATGACGCTTCAAATAGCTGTGCTCATCCTCAGGCATTTCTTTTTTGTGTGTAAATATAAGTAGTTGCTTATTCCCAGTGTCAGTTTCACTTTACAATAGGAGCAAATTTAGGGGTGGCTTTTCTGAGGGTTGCTGACATGCAGTTGCTTCAAGGCGTGCACCAAAGTGCCCATTTCAGAAATGGGATTCATCCTTTAATGGTCATGGATAATGACTGGATTTCATTGTTTTCAGGATGGCATGTGCAAGCAGGTAAGTGGGACAGCAATTTGTGCTGAAGGGTGAAGATAGTGGGTGGGCAGAGAATACATCCTTGTTCTGGAGGAGCCTCAACTGTACCAGAGACTACTTGAGCTGTCCTTGGGCATAAGGAATAGAGAACATAAACTTGGAAAAGATAACCAGCTTCCTTCGCTAATGTCAGATACCAGGTTTCAAGTGGATCAAGTAGATCTTTTAAAGGCATTTTCTTGTTAAAATGTAGCTTTCCTGCCTTTCCCATCCTCTTAAAATGAATACAAGTGATAAAACACACCCTTAGCATTGTAAGGGTTTGAATTCCTTCTCTTATTAAAGTTTCGTGTAGTGAATCATTTAACTGTGTTCTCCTAATGTTTTTTAAGCTGCATGTTCAGCAGTGCTTTGTGTATTAGAACAGCCTATAAAATCTTATAGCACGTGAAGGAGCAATGTTGGTCATGTTCATGTGTTGTGTGGAGGAATCTTCCAGGGCTTAACCCTAACGAGGTAACTTCTGCAAGGGTAAGGGGTTTTGTTCCTATTTGAGGATGAGCCATCTTCTGTATTTAGAAGTGACTTGACATGCTGTCGAGTGTCACCAAACAGCAACTTCCTTTAAACTCGGTGTCAACAGGCTAGTCCTGCAACCTCTTCCTAAGCCATAGGAATGGCTGGTTTCCTTGTGCCACGTGCTGCGTTTTCTGATCCAGGCATTAGCATTATGGAGGCTGAGGCCGTCCTAGCTGAAAAGGTTTGTTTGCCTTGCTGATAAATCACTTTTCCCATCACAGGGGCATAGAGGGCATAGTGTGTGTGTGCTAAGAGAGGGGAAGGTTCCCCTGCTCACCCAGAGCACCGCGGCTCAGCTCAGTGGGGCAGGGGCCATCTGAACTAAGAAGTTGGCCACAGGAGGCAGCACCAAAGCAGGGAAGATGTCTGCCTGTACCTTCTGTGCACTGCTCCTGATCAGCTTGTGTTCCTAGCTGCAAAGGACAGCTCAGATGAAAACCGTTCTGGTTAGAAAACTGGTCATTTCTCAAGTTATGTCTTCCTACCAAAAGTCTAGTTGCTAATCTTTCCTTTGGTTTGTTCTTGTCTCTGGCACCTCAGGATTGTGCCCCCTCTTAAATGAACTTATGAACACTGTGGCAACTAAATGTCCAGAGCTAGAAGTGAGAAGTGGTATTTTTGGGGGGGAAATGAAAAACTTCTGCTACAACTTCCGTAATGATGTTTAGAATGCAATCACGACTGTGGTGATGCAAGCTTCTAAACTGGTTTGGTTGCTTATGTAGCTTATTTCTCTTCCTTTTACAGCTCTGCAGAACTGAACTTTCCTGTGACAGGAGGATTGTTATGGACCCAGAACGACTTCCATAAAATAAAAAGTGGCCTTCAACTTTTCTGAAACAGCAGACTGCCCTCCAGCTTTCAGTATTGCACAAGTGGCATGGAAGAACGACAGAGAAATAGCGACCACTCCAGGACTTTTTCCTTTCTTTTTTTTCTTTTTTTTTTCTCTGTTTTCTTTTTTTTTTTCTCTTTTTTTCTGAATGAAGATTTACTAATTTTGAACATGTACTGTAATTTTGACCATTTTACTTAATAAAGGAGTGAAAATTTAAGTCCCATGAATAAATGTGTCTTTAACCACTATCATGAACTTATAGCCCTAGCTGATTTTTTTTTTAATACAGTTACTATACTTTGGAATCATCTACCATTCTTTCCCCGCCCCCAGTTAAACGCCCTTGACTAAAGGCAAACCTTTCTAGACCCTGTTTTTCTTTTTGAACTTTCATATTCTTAAAAATACACTCTGGTCCTCATTGGGCAGACTACAGAGTCCTCTTCGAGTGAAGCTAATGTAGTCATGTATGAGTTTGGATTATTTTGCTAGGGTAGGATTGTGCCATAAATTTCATCTAGCTCGAAGAGCTGAAAAATCAGTTTCAGGTGCAGTTTAGTGCATAAACATATTTTGGATTTTTTTTTTTTTCAAGTAGTACTCTTAAGGACACTTGAATCTGCCTCTTTTTAAATAAACTTTTCTGATCATTGTACTTCCTATTCATGCTTTTGCTGAGCTCCATAAATAATAATATGGTCTTCGGCAGGAGCTAAGTGTGACTATTACAGAAATGGGCTGCGTATGTAGCTGAAAAATTGCTGAGAAAAGGAACTTAACAGCTACCATCTCCTAAATAAGGGGTTTTTTAGCTGTACTTAAGGTACTTAGAACTTCGTGGCTTCTGCAGTTCCCTGGTTAAAAAATTGGGAGCTCAAGGGTGTATTTATTCAAGACTTCTCAGCAAGAATTTGTCGGTGTTTATCTCTTAGAGCCTTTCTCTGCCTTTCTCTGAGTGAGGCTAGTGGTATTTTGCGGTATTTAAAAACAAAGCAGAAACAGCCTTTGAAAATGTCAATGAAGCTTTGCGAAATGAGATCTAAAAAGTTCTTTAGTGGTACTGCTGAGTTATATGCTAAAATTCTTAGCTAGAAAAACAACAACTTTAGCAGTACCCTGCATGAGATTAAACTACAAGTGAATAAAAAAACTCATGGAAGCCTTAGAGTGGCTCTCAAGTAAAGATCCATAATGTTTATTTGTTTGTTTTCTTTATTGTAATTTTTTGTCATCCTATCCTACTTTGGTTACTGTGTAGTCAGCAGACAGCCAAAAATTGTTGCAGATTGAATGTACAATGTACATTCCCTCTATAGAAACAAACAGTGCTGATTCTACACAATGCTGGGAAAGTGAACTTAATTTCCCGTAGGAATAGGGTTTTTTTTTTGAGAAATTTACGCTTTTACAGCAGTTCCTCAAATCTGTTTATGAAAGGTTCAGTGAAGAAGTTTGTTCTTACTGCTTAGCTGTTAGCATAGTTTCTTTTTCTCTCTCTCGTTGCAACACCAACGGAATCATGAAATCCAGATCTCAGTCTTCGATCTAGTGGCAAAGCTGAGGTACTAGTAAGTCAAATAAAATTGCTAAATTCACTCCTGTTGAGCATCTGTACAAAAATACGGACATGCCAGATGATTTTAAAAAAACAATCATGACTTGGGAAGTCTTGGCATGAATTTTAACCAAAGTACTAAGGGACTGGGAGAAAAAGCAGGCATGAAACCAAGTGCAAAATGAAATAAGGAGTGGGTGTGATAGAAAGGTACTATTAGAACAATACTAATAGTAAAAAGGTACTAATATTCAAAGAACTGAAGAGAGGGCTTTTATTAAAATAACTAGCATAAAAACTTAGATGAAATATTAATGTAATGCTCTGTTCAGGATTATGAACCTTGGTGTCTAATCTGGTTTAATCATAGGTGTGAATTTTGTAGCTGTTTTCCCCAAATATCTGGAAAAATGGTAAAATGAGTATAAGTATATAATAAACATAGAGATGACCTTAAAAACATAAAACCAGCCAATTCAGACGACATAAAACATAAGTATTGGATACTCCTGAAGCTTGTCAACACAACACAAACCTAAGTTTTGAAAGTATGACACTGGCAAATACTGCACTATTTCTAGCTTCTTTTTCCTTTAATGAAAGATTTTCTTGGTAAAGTTTGGTAACTGTTAACTAGCCTTACCTCTTCCCCCAAATAACTGAAAGCAATTTGGATCAAGTAGTGATGATATATACAATTATATCACTTCCCCCATGAACGATTAAAATTAGAAATAGCCCTCAAAATTTTCCCTAAGAGAGAAATTGTCAAGGAATATTCTAACAATAGAGCAACGCCTAATTAGTACAACAACTTTTCTCTTTGTTTTAAAAGTAAAACAGGGACTCCCAGTTTTGTCCAGTTCCTTGAGGGATTTAAGCACAAATGGAAAAAGCAAGCATTATGGATGATTTCAGAATGTGGGTATTTTTCAGTAAGTTAGCTAAAAATAATAAATTGTTTGGATGGAATGTAACAGTTATTTTAGACAGAATAGCCTTTTCATTGTCTCCTGAAGAGGTTTATAAAATAAAAAGCTAGAATCATAGTCCAATGGCTCTCAGTTTTATTAAGTAAGCAAATTTTTATATATAAAGTATAACATCTTTCAAATATATTAAATAAGCATGCAAACCTGTTACAAAGAACACTGGGGAAAAAGGAGCAGATAATAGCCTATGTTTTGTTTTGGAGTCCTCTCAATTCTTCTAATACAGTTACAAGCTTTAAATGCCACAAACCATAATCATAGATACTATATAGTGATTCTTCAAAGGCTAACCAGCAACTAAGGTGAGAATAACTTAAGTGACAGTTCGATCACATTTTTGCAGTTTAAATATTATGGGAGATATTCTTACAGTTAATTGGGCTCTGTCCCACACACTGTGGGTGTATAGGAGGAATATTACAGCTGAACACTTACCCTGATAGTAATAACAATAGTTCTAATGGCTGGAATAACATCAGTAATATAGTACTAATGCTTTAGGTAACCTCCTGGTAGGTCAAAATAAGATGGTATTTCGACTCTGTGGCAAAAAAAAAATCTCACTGAAATAATACATGCCCTTTCCCTTTACACTGGATTTTTTAAATATGAGACTGTAATAAAATATGAACATTGAGATTTTCCTATTTGGAATCGCTTATACACCGCGGGCATCTCCACATGCCACCAGCCAGGTATTTCTTTAATTGAATTATTGGACAGATTCTGTAAGTATTCTAAACTTCTTTAAGTTTATCATTAAGAATGTAAAAATGCAGTTTGAGGCAGTCAATAATATTATGCATATGAACCCAACTAGATACACTTTATTTAGACCTTTTTTTTTTGTAATGAGGGTTCTTGTGTTTGTTCTAAGCAACTGCAGGCACACTTTCTAATTTTAAGAGTTTAAAATATTTTTACAAAGAGCTAAACTGACATCCATGCTAATGAAGATAATAATGAATGAATTACATGCAGCACCAATTAGAGCATTGCACATTTACTACAGTGATTTACAAACACCAAATACTGGTTTAACATCCATTTTCACTCATTTTGTCATTGAGACTTACATTATATTTGGGTCAACCAAAAAAACCCAAAGGGATTTATAAAATTTTTACAACAATTAAACAGTAAAGTTTAAATCTGCAAATGAATAAAGCAAACTACTGTAGCTCAATTAAGACAACAACAGGACATACAGTAGTCAAAAAATCTATATATATACAATTGAATATATTACTAACATGTAATACTTTAAAAAAAAAACATTAAATAACTTAGGCTGACATTCCAGAAAGCATTTGATTTTGAATCATAACTAATAAATCTAAGGTCAAGAACTTCTAAAGTGATAAAGTATGTGAAAGTAATACAGCTAAAATAAAAGAACAGGAAATTGGAACTCCCAGAAAAAGCTCTGGCCCCACTAGAGCCTACTGCTTACGTCCTATTGGTTGCTGTAGGCCAGAATTTCACATCCTCACTTCCTTTTTTTTTTTTTCCTTTTTTTTAATATTTATAGATTTTATTAAAATATAGCTTCTAGAACTATTCTCTTACAGTTTTAAAAACATATTTAAATATGCTCTCAAAAAGAGCATTTTATAGAGCGACTTATATTTACAATATAGACAGTATAATCACGTGTTTCTGAAGATCAGCTCTTCTTTGTAAGAAGAAATCTAAGCTTTTGTGCTAAATATTAATGACTGTGACAGTGTTTCGAATTGACTTGTACACATACCTTAAAACAGATGTGAATGGCTGGATTACCACTGAACTGACTAATCAGGAGAGACTACATCACAGCTAAGTGTCATTACGTTGAAGAACTGGATAAGCACACACTTTGCAAACTCGTTCCAGAAGGCCACACTGCCCATTCTGTAATTCCATGGAGAACAGCTGCTCATAGCTTTTTAGAAAAAGACAAATTTGCCTACAAAGTGTCTTAGATAAATGATGTGCTGGATTTGTATTGATACATTTCCATCCTTTAAAAAAGCCTTGTTCTCTCAGCAAGACAGAAGTTAGTGAAATGACTAAACGAGTCTTACAAAAATGAGTATCTCCACCCAATATTTCATACAACAATTTCCACTCAGGCTTACAAATTAGAGTGCATCAAAAACACCCACCAAACTCATCTTAAAATAGCTCATCTTTATACTTGGAGAAAAAGGGAACAAACATTTTTCTACATAGAAATATTTAATTCCATGCAAGATGGAAAGTGTGAGTGCACAATAAACTTCATTTTAAACCTAAATAATTTATAAATTAATCCATTAAGACTAAGGCAGAGTCTACAGCCGTTATATATTAAACACATGCAGATGAGTTGTTAACACCAACACTTTTACATAAAGTTCTAGTGCAAGAATGTATCTGCTTAATAAATAGACTAAAAAATAACTTTATGCAATGTTTTGAGGTGTACACATGGTATCTGTGCATGTTATAAACTGTTTTTGAAAAGTTCTTGTTTGTCTATAAACTATAAGTGCCCATTTTAAATAAAAAGACCATAATTACCCATGGGCTACTTTTCTGTGACACACGGTGTCACGAACATTTTGGTGAAAATGTAACACTGAAGTTAATCTAGCGATGCTTTTTTACAGTTTTTATACAATCGAGAAAAAGAGATACAATTTGTATCAACAAACAAAAGGTCATTTCTGGTTATTTGAGGCATTGCTCTCAGCTGCTTATACCATGCAAGAGAAGAGAAAAGGATAAAACTAGTTGGAAATTAAAATTATGAAATGCTGATTAATAAGAAATGTTTTGAAAGCTGACCAAGTTTTAAATCTGTTTTATGAAATTAGTGTCAGAAGATTTATTTTTATCATTAACAGATCAACTATTTTAAAAGCTTAGTTTTTTAATAGCAAGTGTGAAGACAGAATCAACTATAACCTAACTCAATTCAAATACGTAATGACATGGTCATTATGTAATATAAGAACTTGGAGAGGTTCCTGCACCAATACTAGAATATTTATCATATGTGAAATGATTTGGCTATCAAACACCTGTACACTAACTATAGGTGCACTTGCAATTGCTTTTATTATCTGACATGAACACATTTTTGCACATGATAAATAGTCCACAAAGTATTTTGAATCAATCTATTATTAAAAAAATCACAAATGGAAGAAGTGATGTAATTTTGTTTCTCAGACAAACATAAACAGGAAGCAGCATGCAAGCCGTTATCAAAACACCAGAAACAACCCTGACTGCAGCCTCACGTTCCGTGTGTTTCACAGTAAGAAACATTTAGGCAGTGTCACACCTTCTCATGAAGAAACAAAAGGCCATAAACCAGGCCTTCTCAACTTTCATGAAAAAAACTACAGTAGAAGTCAACAAGTCCTAGCTCGAGACATATCGAGTTAGTAATGGTTTAAAATGTTGAAATATACAGCGGATTCAAAAAAGGGCGTTCAGTCAGTGCAGCTTAAAAAAAACAATAAACGTCTCTTTTGGAGACATTTAGCTACAAAGGTTCCCACCCTGAGCAAGATAACCAGTTGCACAAAACAATGCCACACACAGATTTCTTCTCCCCTGTTGAAACAAGGGCTCTAAAAGCTTTCATGAGGCAAATGCACACCTTTGCGTGGATCTCGAGAGCACAAACCAGGAGAGCTTTGCCACAAGCTCAAACTGTAGCATCTCTTTTCAAGAAAGCAGTTCCCTCAAATCTCAAGTTGATCTGTAAATCAATCTTTACTGTCAGTTTCACAGAAATATCATCCCTGTTCCCAGAAGGGCTGCAGTTACTGCTGAATATCCATGTTACCATCCGTTTCCCTCTCCTTGAGGCAGAGTAATCCAATTTACAAGAACACTTTTTAACCTGTAGCATTTCTATTCATCCAGAATGGTAGTTGTTTACAGTACAGATGACAGCCAAATCTGAAGAGAGACGCCACAGTTAAATTCCTTTTAGTTTACTGAATGGAGCTCATTTTTCTGCCTACCTTAATATTTTGGTCCTGATTTGATAACAAATTTGGCTTCTGCTATATTGAGCCAAAGTATTGGACATCCTAATAGATACTCAAACTTCCGGTGAACAGTTCTAAAATTTAGGAAATTCCAACAATACTGACATCTAAAAGCTGAAAAAAAAAGAATAAAATACTTTTATTTTTACAAATTGGATATTTTTGTTTTTGCCAAGTTTGTTTTTTTTTTTTCTTAAATAGCTGACAGGCCAAAAGGCACTGCCAAGTAACAAAGCTGAAATCCTAAAGGTGATCTGGGAGTGCATAGAGAATACGTTGAAAGGCCAATTAGGTATTTATAATCATATGGAAAGTATACACTAGTACATGCAATATAATTGGTAACATAATTTTGTATTAACAGCTTTGAGACACTGAATGTGACGTTCTAGTTCTTAATGATATATCCATGCAGCAAGGTATGCTTTTCCTGTAAAATACTATTAAAAATCCCTATATTTAAAATCTTAAAATTTACAATGCAATCAGCTGTTATACAGTCCCTAGGTGCATATATTTTTTGATTGCTACTGTGTACAGAATTTTATACAAGAATATTAAAAAATATTTACAATAGACTTGTCCACTTCCATCATGTAAGTTTTCCCCCAGCTCCTGTCTTCTGTTTAGTTTCATCAATCTAAAAGAGGCTGTAATGATTTAACGCCCTGTTCTTAATTTGGCAACAATCATAGCTGCCAGTTGTTGTGCATCTGTCATGTGGGGATTCTTTTCCATCACAGAAAGGACAATGCTTGGAGGGAAAATATTGCAGAGGTTTTTGTATGTTTGATACTGATGTTCTGGGATAATATGTGGCTCCCGTGGCTCACCACATACCCCAATCCAAGGACTCCGCCAGAGTTGCTCCATCTTCTCAGGCATGCTTCTCACCATTACAGGCTCATAACACGGCTGCATGAGGTTGTTACTTAATGGATAAGAATGATAAGCGTAAGAGTCTGATGCACACGGTAATGGATCCCAACTAGCATGCTGTTCTCGACAGAGAGGTGGTCTTCTCTGCCTTGTAGGGTTACTTTCATAAAGCCTTGAGTCAGAAATACTGTCCATTCTTGTCATGACCAAGGCACGGCTTGGTTGTGCAGTTGGATGAATATTTTGAGGCACAGGGTAGTCTCCTGGACAACTGGACCGTGCTCCAACAACTGGATGCTGGGCATGTAGGCCTAAGTGGGAAACTGACTGCTTGCGGAGGGATTGCTTAGGTTCTTCAGGTCCGTAACTCTGAACTCTGTTTAAGGCTTCATGGTAACCATGGGAAAAAGGCTGAAGACGATTTTGTGATGAAAGTCTGTGGATCTTCACATTTTCTTCTGGACTGGCATCTGCTACACCCAGATACAAGTCATTGTAAGAGGAATAAGAATCATTACTTGTATGGCTTAAGCGATTTTCAGGACAGGGGCTTGAGTTTCTAGAATACATCCCCTGGTCTGTATCAGCCCCATAAAAATCTGTGTTACGCATACTACTTATGCTCAAGTTGGAAAAATCACTGAGTAAGGAATAATAGCCATGGTCCCCTAATGATTCGTATTTGGGATACTGGTCGGTATAGTTAATTGAGGCACCATGGCTATTGGTGACTAGTATAGGAGGATATTGCACACTGGACATGTGTTCCAGTGAGGATTTCTGATGTGTGAACTGTGAGGAACCTGGCACTGGGCTGCTTGCAGAACGAGTATTTAATGCACCAGCTGCATGGCTTTTTGGTGGAGGGAGTGTTGGTACACTTAATGCAGAAACCAGAGATGGGACAGAGCTGGCCTCCGACTTCCGTGCTACTGATAACTTTTCCTCAGGTTCCACAGCTACCGATCTAATGCTTGGATCTGACTGACGTTTTGGGGTAACGCGTTTCACTTCAGAATTGATCTCTCCTTTGGAGCTGGATGGCCCTGTGCCACATTTGGCCAAGGCTCCCTCACTCATAGTTTTCACAGCAGATAATTTGGCACTTATTCGAAGCTCATCCGCTACTGACCTTTGAGGCTGGTTTGCCCGTTCTGGGTGGTAATATTTACATTTGTGCCCATAGGTGCACTTTTTACCTGTAAGAAAAGTGTCTTCAGGTTAAATAAATCAAAATCAAGTCAACATCGCTAGTTGAGATGTTTGTATCTTTCACTGTTTCTCAACAGTAATGTTTGCATACTGACACTGGAAGGAGAAATTACTCATACAGGCAATCACTTACTGCTACCTACATTTATGTATGTCACTGCAACAAGGGTGATATACACCATTTTTTCCCCCTTCATGTTCATGAATTAGAGTACAAACAGCATACTTAATGCTCTATAAAACCAAACAGCTTCAACAGAAGTTGCGAGAATCTTCTCCTTGAATACAAGTCAGAAGGAAAAGGCACAAAACTCTGATATCCACAAGGCATTTGCTAATATTTTGAAATATTTGGTTATCTTCAATTTTGTTACTTTGCTTTTATTAATACAGCCATACTACATATAAAAAATTGATATACTGCTTGGATGAAAACAAGAAAAAAAAAAGCATATTTTGTTTTTTAAATAATGACAAACGCTTACTTGACCTTCCTTTTGTTGCAGTAAATCAATCTGACTTACACACTTACCATAAGGACATGGTTGTTTTTTGTGTTCAGGAATAACCGGCCTTTTCCTTAAGAAATTTTCAAGACTTGGACCATGGCGTCCTAGAGGATCATCAGGAGGCATAAATCTATGGTGAAAGAAATGTGAATTTCAGTTTTTAATGAAGATTCTGAATCAACAAATTTCCTTATTTCTGAGGCCAAAAAAGAAAAAAACATACTTGTCATTCACAAAAGAATACATAAGCAGCCGTTCCTCTATGAACTTCTTCCATTCCGGTTTTTCATTTTGAAGATCCCGATAGTTGTCATTTGATACAATGATGCCATCCGAGTCAAAAGCAAGTTTTACTATAAATCGATCATCATAGCAAACAACTCTTCTTCCCTGAACTCTTCGAGATGGGGTAAAAACAAGAATTTTTTCTTTCTCCAATTTACGTAAGATTTCTTGATCTGTAAAATAAGTTTAGTTGAGAAACTTCTCAAAAGTTTTAGAAGAAAGAAATGCAGCCTTTGAAATATGAAACTTCATTTTTTCTGACAAAGTGTTGTATAATTGTGCTCATAGAAAGTCCTCCATACACGAGGACTAAATACACAAAATACCTAAATAATATCTAAATGTGAAGTGCTAGGTATTCCTGAGGTTCCAAAGTAACTGGAAAATATTAAATATTAAGGCTACATAACCACTCCTACTCCCCTGCAAACCGCTACACACTTTTTCTTACTCCTTCTGAACACGTCAAGAACTCAATTATTACCATATTACAAAAGTCTCCTTGTGTGTCAAAATCTATGCTGCCTCTTCAGTGTTCAAGATAACCCTATTAAATTAATCCCTAGACTGATATTACTTATTTTATACTAGCCCAGTAACTAAGAATCAGTTCTTATATTTTTAAATCTCTGCGCTAACAAGAAAATTATAAATACTACCTCTTAGGAGTGTTGAGATGATTCATTACTATACAAAAACAGCACTACTTTTTAGATGCAGCTACTTAATGTGTATTCTTTACCAGTGAAGTTGTTTTCTGCTTTCAAACAGATGAGCACTGCGCAACCTCATAGACACAGCCCAGTATGTAGTGCCCAGCAAAGGACAACATGCGTGTGTCTTGATGCAATACAAAGGAGTCAAAGGGGGAAAAAAAAAAGAAAAAAAAGAAAAGAAAAAGAAAGAAAGAAAGATCTGTTACCTGTAATTGGTGCATCAGGTCGAGACTGCTCTTTTCTCCATGCAGGGACAAACACAGTTATATCCTTATGTCCTTTTTCCAGAAACCAATCAACAGCTAGTTGAATCCCCCGGCAGGAAAATCCTTCTTTATTCCCATGACTGCAAATCATGCGAAATTGTTATTAATACATTGACAAGAAGTTACTTTGTGTTTGTTTTTTTTTTTAACACTGTTACAGTGTTAGCTGTTACAGTCTAAGAATATGAAGGAAGCAAATTTCATAAAAACAGTATTTTTATTAGACCAGCTTACATAATTGGGAAGTGACAACTGTCCAGAGATACTAAAGCAATCAGATAACAACACTGCCGGTTGAAATAGTGAAAAAGCGTTATCTCAAAAATGAAAAAAGTACCCTAATGCAAAAGATTTGCCTTCTTTACCATTTTATTAGCTGATCTAATGAAAGATACCACCACACTCACCTTTAGGTATCAACATGAAAAGACAGCAATAACAAAAAGAAATTAACAAAAAGAAATATATTAATACTGCTGACTGTCAGTTGTTTAAACATCAACCTTAAAAATACAAGTTTCCCTACCACTAGGCATGTTTCTCTTCTTCTTTAAAGTACTTTATATTTTTTAAAGAAAATCAATTACTCAAAGTTGTACAAAACCAAAGGAAAAAAAAGTACATATTGTTTCCTGAAACACATTGGTGTCTCTAAAATAGCACACAAATCAGATGAATGGGTTAAAAGCTGTTTTATAACACTGATTCTGTTTAGAAAATGGTGTAATAAGTTTTTGTAAAGAAAAAAAATAGAGATTTGCGGGAGACTATTTAGAATCTTAACTATGCAATTCACTGTACCTTTTGGCTACACCCTTGTTGCTTTCTAAACAAACAGTGAATGAAGAATCAGGTCTTAAATCCCCCCAGGAATTAGTTCAGCAATGCCTGAACAATATGCAAGCACATATATGAGAAGATGATTATAGTACACATAGTATTATTCTGCATAGCTCTGAGAGAGCCACACAGATTTACACATTATAGCTGAATTTCATATTTAGATTCAAACCAATGTTTTCTTTGTATTAAAAATACAACACATACATCCTTGCTAAACCAGGTGGCCATAAATAAAAACAGCATTCTGTTTTTTTGTTTGTTTGTTTTTCAATTAATAGTGTAACCACTTTGGGGGAAAAAAAAAAGAAATCTAAAGAACTTTTGAATCTGACCTTTTAACTAGCATAACCCTCATTTATTGTTAATAGTTTGTAAAACAAAGTGAACTCTTTCCAAAATTACATCTGGAGAGGGTAGAATAATAAGCCAAAGTTGTATTCCTTGAAGCATACTTTTCAAAATGCCTTTTTTTTTTTTTCCCCCTCTCAGCACTGCTGTAGTTTCTCATCAATCATGATAGGTCACAAGCTGCCCGGTTAGTTTGACACCATTCATTTTTGTTTCTGCAGAAACCTCTACATGAATTTGTAAAGAAGATGAATGGATGTCTTCAAATCACCCCATCCATTTCAAGCTGATCAGCAGTCACTCAGATATCCTGAAGCCCACTGCATATTACCAGCATGCACTATATGTCATTTCGCGAAGCAGCAGGTTTTTCTCACCTATTCATTTGCCTCTGGACATTAAACTAAAATATCTGATAACATTCTTAAATAACTTAAGAATTAAACACATCTACAACAAAAGCACACTACAGCTAAATTACTAAAGAAGACAGAGGGAATAACTTAATTAAAAATATATTTATATGGGGGTAAGGGTGGGGGACACACACCTAGAATAGGAATTACCTAAAAGGAATAATAGCATATATAAAAGACTGGGCTGCAGGCCATAAGAAATATTTATTATTAATCTAAATATACTACACAACTCAAAATTATATTGCAAGAATGCTGTTTTTGTTCATAAATATCTTGGTGACTTTTTATTTAAAAATGTAATAGGGAGACCCACCTCATAGCCACGTTGCTTCCATCAATGACAATTGGCCTCAGGTTATCACTATTATCCACAACTTCATCCTCAAGTGACAGTTCAGGGCTCGTTATCTCCTTCGGACATGGGCCTCTCGACACCAGAGTAGTAGTGGTAGTGCTGGCACTGCCTTGTCCCTCTGATTCACTTTTGTTGCCAAGTCTCACAAGTTCTGCCAGAACATCATTGATGAGGGCATCTGCTCCCAGTTTATTCAGTACAGCCTGGATTTGATCTCCTGCATATCCAAGCTTTAAAGCAAAATCCATTTTAGCTTGGTATTCCTTGTCCAAACTTGTTTTACATTCTTCCAGCTTCAAGTCTTGTGTGATACTGCTCTGCGAAAAACTTGGGCAATCCAAACAAGGGGAGCGACAGAGTGGTCGATGCGGTTTAGTGGAAACCTCCTTCTCTCTCCACTGTATATTGCTACAGCTGCTTCTGAAGTATGGTTGCTCAGGTTCACTTTCTGAGCTCGTCCATTCCTCAGATTCAGCACTGCATTCCCCAACATCTTGTTCCACATTTCTATCTTTTCTGGTGTGCCTCTTCTCCATTTTCAACTTCCCCACCATAGACCAGGCCGTCATCACGTTCAGCTTCCTGTCAGAGAGCTCAAGATTTCTTTTTCATTTTCAAAGACATGTAGGATTCGTATTCAGTTGCATCTTGTTGGCTAATTACAGGTTTACAAAAGGCTGGAATTAATTTGCCTTGCCTACCATGTTCTGGCATAAACAACACCGACATGAAGTTCCTTAAAAAAAAAAAAAAAAAAAAAAGACGGGTGGGGAGGGGAATAAAAAATAGCTTTCATTAAAGTCTGCAAAATACTTGAGTACAGTAATTCCGTTTACAAGCAGAGATCCCCATTTCCCAGATTTTCCCACAGATTTCAATGTAAAAATTGATCATAATAAAGCATATAGTTTTGCTGTCCCTTTACTCAGACATTAAATTCCCTCTCCCTTCCCCACTAACTATGTACAAAAAATGAGTTCCCACACAGTAAGTCTACAGCTGAAGTTAATGAACCACCTCTATATTTAAAAGAGCAACACAGAAAAGGGCAACCCACCACTTCCACTAGAAAATAATCTTTGCAATTTTTGCCTGTCTACTTCAGGAACACTGAAGTTCCAATATGCATAAAATTCAACAAACACTTTCAGGCTCTTCCAGTTAAGGTTTATACCATAGTTGACAAGCTAAACCAGGTTAACTTTAGCATAAGCTGACTGCAAGACACACTGAAGTCATTACAGAGATGCACAAAGGTTCCGCAAGATGATCATCTAGTGCTTTGTTTACTGTACCTACTGCACTGAAAAATCCAAAACCAAGAACGGATATTCTACTAACCTACTGTGTTTTGACAAATTCACTCTCATAATGTTTGAATAAGCACTGAAAATTCTTGTCTTTTAGCAGAAGTAAAAACATTCACGGAATTCTAGTGAGAGTCCAGGCAAACTAGATTAATTATGTTGGTCTGTGAAAGGCTCAGCTGAAGCCGTGAAGCTTTTGAAAAACAGTTTTAAAAAGGAACTGCAACTGCAGCCAGTGTATACTTTAGAGAAAATTACAAACCCAGACCCAGATGGAAATGCAGGAAGCTGCAGAAAATTGATTCAGAAAGATGCAGCAATATAAGAAATTTGTAAGACAGCAAAAATGGGAACTTCAACTATTTGGCCAGCAGGAGAATTGAAGTGTTTAGAAAGAGGTCTGCTTTCAGAAAGTTGTATCCTCTCCTCTGTAAACCAGCAAACTCTGATAATGCAGAACCTATGGGGTCCTCTGGATGAAGAAAGTAACAAATGTAATTGCCTTGAAGAAAATATTTATTTTAATGCTTAAGGTGCTTGTTTTAACTTCATCTGCCCACTGGAATAAATCTTGTTCCTATTGAAGTTACTGCTTTTAGACGTAACAACAGAACGGAAAAAAAAAAAAAAAAAAAAAAAAAAGACAGAAACTAATAAGAGCCACAGGAGGGTGTAGTCTTCGGAATCTACAAACTGTCTGTAGTAGAGACTTCGGTTAGTGCAGATGTTGTCTGAAGAAGTGTGAGGAGTATGATTTAAACAGTATTGGTTTAAATTCAAAGGATTAAACAGTAGCGACATTTAAAAAAGGCCTTGTACTGACACACTTTTCAAATATATCATCACTTTTAACAGGAAGGCCTAATAGCTTAGTGTTCTAAAGTATTTTGCAGACATAAA
The DNA here is from genome assembly GCF_059628265.1 of Tinamus guttatus. Lineage (NCBI taxonomy): Eukaryota > Metazoa > Chordata > Aves > Tinamiformes > Tinamidae > Tinamus > Tinamus guttatus. Next base: position 464,912 of record NW_028288821.1, read on the forward strand.
CTATGGATGCATGACAAGCTTTTTCCCAGGATTTTTAAGAGAGGTTTTGTAGCATAAAATAAGTGTTACTTGGGCACAGGAAGAGATTGACCAAAGCAGCTCCCTCTCCTAATGACCTCCTAATGCATTCACAAGGAGCAGTAAAACTGAAAGAGCAATCCACATCTTGGGAGGTACTGCTCACTAGTGTCACTTAGAATAAACTTATATCTCTTTAATGTATCTTTTTAAATTTCTCTCATGTCTCTTTCACTCCTTCAGGTTATGAGCAAGCATTAAAAGAAGATAATTTTTTACAGAACATTATCAAGTCTGATCATACGCAAAAGCTTTTTAAAAAAATCTTACTCTTACCTCCCCAAGAGATCACAAAGGGTCTTATTTAGTCTTACTTAACAAATAACATGAAAAATACTCCCTTATTGTAAAGTAGTGTTACTCTCTTACTCTACAGAAATGCTATATCTAGAGACTAAAAATAAGTATTGAAATCTGTTGAGCAGGGGGAGGCGATGAGCATCTCATGTAGCTGGAAGAAAAGCATACTTAACACTGTCCGTTATTTATTTTCTTCCTGAAATCAGTACTTTAAATTGTTCCACAGAATGATATTCATAGACACTGAAATCAAGAAAATAACATGGAAATGCTAACAAGTATTAGCATAGTCAGTTAAAACAAATGTATAAAACTACAATATTGCACCCTAAAAGTATTCTTATAAACCTTGTTTTCACTATTTCACTGAAAATTGTAAGGACATTATACTAAGCATTATGAACCACAAAAAAAAAAAAAAAAAAAAAAAAGGAAGAAAGAATAACCAGTGTGCACCCAAGCCAAATGTTGTTCTTTTACAGTACTCATATCCCTTCAACCCTTCAACATGTATCCCATCAACATTTAGGAGGAATCACAAATTCCAAACACATACCAGTTCTGAGCAAGATGACTGATCTGAGATGAGTGAAAGGGAAGTTTGTAAGTCAAGGACTGAAGTTCAAGCTATTTGAGTCAACTCTACTGCAACAGAGTGCAGAACAATGACTGAAAGGAAACAATGATGAGACTGTGACTGTAGAGCCCTACAGGACCACTACAAAAAGGCTGAAAGCAGGAAGATGAGGTGAAGAGACAAAGCAATCATCTCAATTTGTATACAAATGTGAGTATGTGAGCATGCATCATCTTTATCAGCCCAGCTCCCTCTAGTATCAGTTTAAGAATAGTGCAAGGGTAAACTACAGATTACATTATTTCTGGTGCAAGCAGTTCATGTAATTTGTAGAAGAAAATGAGTACTTTCAGGCAATCTTTCAGGGATGTTTGTCTTGAGCAAAAGGTGATTTGTTGAGAATTCTCTATTATCTTACGGCCTTTATGCTCACTTTATCTTTATGTGTACATAAAAAGAGTTACTGCAAAAAGCACTACTCCTTGGCTTACAGAACTCTACTTGCAGACACTTTATTTTGTTATTGCTTATACTGCACACTTTAAGTTAGTATAAATGCATTAAGGAATTATTACACAGAGACAAATTTATTTGTATATATATACACACACTATATATATATATTTGTATATACAATCATATATATACAATTGTATATATATACACAATATACAATATTTGTATATATATATACACAATATAAAATATATAAGCAGAACCAGAACTATTTTAAAACGATAAATAAAGTACATATTGTGTCATTTTGCTGATGACAAAAACAAATGAGAAATGAGTCTGTGTGCCTCAGTTTTCTCAAAGGTGGAATAAAAGCTCATATCACAGATCATATACTAAAAACATTAAAAAATCAGCAGTACTATGTTCTTGTTTAAGTTACGTTCTTTCCCCATGATAGCCAAATATGAACACAAATTTACAGAATGAGAGAAAAGCAGTTACCAATTTCTGATTTGAAAGAGATTAGAACTCAGAAATCTGAATGCTGCAGCTTTAAAAATTTGCCTCTCAATGCTTGCTGCTAAGCAATCAAGTTTTCTTACCTAAAGATCTCTTTTAGCACAGTCATGACAGACTAGTAGAACTGATAATGGGATTCAGAGATTGAGGCAAAAATATTTTGTTCATATACTAGCAAACTGAAAACATCTGTATAATTTCACGACAATAAAACAGAAGGAAAATGTCTACCCAGTAATAAGCGATTGCAACGTGTATTAAAAACTCTCAGGAACTACATAACATTAATTATGCAAATGGTAATGATTACTAGAGACCAGGTGCTGGAAATACTCAATTCCAGGTCTGCTGATTTCAGCAGAAGCAATAGAATCAAGAATGTAGGGTGAAAGGAGGGAGTGAATAACTTCTTTCAGTACCCAGTGACCCAACAGCTTTCCATCATCTTCACTGTCCTATGAATCATGCTCTTCATACATAAAGAACTGACTGCAGGGATAACACATCTGTGACAAGGAACAACATTTAAATAAAGAAATATTAATTAACTCCTTTTGCCAAATCTTAAGCAACTTTACTTCTGCTGAAAAGAAAGAAAAAAGTATTTTTCTTTCACGTGAATAACACAGGAGAAAATGATTCTGTATCATTAATTTTATGGAGAGTGAGGGACTGCTTCTTTCCCCTAGTATATTTTTGAGATACTCCTTATTAGCTATATGTATTTTTTACAATATTTTTTTACAAAATTTAAAGAAACAAACAAAACGAAAACTATCTGAATACTTAGCATATAAAATGGAACTATCTAGGGGAGTTCTATATGCATGGCAAAGAATAAACATTGCAACTTTTTCCTCTTTATTTCCTTTTAAGCTATCAAATAAGCTTCTTCACAAGAATGAAAAGTAATGTTTTTTCATTAAGAAAAATAAGTTATTGCCCCATTGCTTCAGCATGAATTTAATGTTAGTTTCCTCTTCATCCTTCATCTCACTGATTTATGCTACTCTATTTAGATTCTACCCTGTAAGAGACCTACAGAAAGAGGCATCTTTCTAGAAGACTATTCTGAATAGGAGTCAGGTCTTTGATTATTGTGGTTATTTCTACATTATCAGAAGATGACTGAAGTGCATGGGTACATATATCTAAACTGATTTTCATATAGCTACAAGAGCAACCAGCTTAGGCAAGCTAGGTATCTACTACAACTACACCTCCTGATTACGGTTTAGATACTGTATAAGCCTGTTAACACAGAAACTGCCAACCCTCTGGTTACATATATACTGATTATGGTAAAGTAAGCTCTAAAACCATGGAAACAACATGAGTGGAGACAAAGGTAGAGAGAAGTATCTTCTGTTGCTAAAATTATTCAGTGTTCAGAGGCACTAGATCCAAAACACTCATCAATATTTCAGTGAGCTACAGCACAGACTAGTGAAGATAGACCGCCAAAGCATGTTTTTGTGATTTTTAAAAACTTCCCTAACAAATGATTGATCATTATTTTCAGATATTACTGTTTGCTCTAGCAATATGAAAGCCCAAAACGCAATACACGGAAATCCTCACTTGTTAGGAAATAGTTAGTCAGAAGACACAGACTATGAGCAGCTCAACATGCATGGTTTGCACTGGACTTTGGATTAGCCTTTAATTCTGGTAAACACACTTTCAAATGCTCCTGGAAAAAGTGATACAATTCAACATTGGTGTTCTCACAGCACTGAAGAAATAATCTTCTTCCTGTAATCTTAGTTCAGAAATGATACAGATATTCATTACTGCCTCTTTTTTTTAATATTTTCTGAAACATTGAATTATTTTATCTACAGATAAAGAACCACTTAAAGCTAAAAATTAAGCATATGAGTCACAAATTAAAATGGCAGAGTTTTCTCATTCTAGATATATAACTAGGTATATACCAAGAATGAATGTTAACACATCCATCTAGGCGAGACACATCTGTTGGGACAGACATAACAGAAAAAAAAAAAAAAAAAAAAAAAAGGAGAAAATGCTCTAAGAGTTTCAGAACAGATTTCCAAGAAAAAGAGCTGAACTATGTGACAAATAGAATTCTCTTTTGTCCTCAATAACAGAAAAAAAAAAGGTTTTGTGATTTGCATTATTTTACTAAAGTAGTTCTAAAACTAGACTTCCATATTCATCATTATTTTAATCAGAGATAGGCACACAGTCTGCATCTATCCCACAACACTTCGATGGTGCAATTTAGCAGGAATTAAATTCTTTTTTTATTTTTCAAAGCTACTAATGAGTTATTTTTAATCTTTAACAAATGGGGTAGTTTAGCATGTTCATTCTTACCTACCCCATCAAGTGCTGTAGGAAAACAGAATAAAATAGGTTATGCATATTAGGTTACACATAAACATTTTCTATTTGAGTTGGCCATTTTAAAGTGACTCAAAAGAAGTGATGCAATTTGCCAAAATACAATATTCATGAATTTAGACCATGTTTCAAATGCAGCTCTTGCTAGTATCAACAAAATACATAACCAAGTATTCTGTTAATGCCAATCTACCTAGTAGGACCTGTAATCAAGAAATTTGCCCTTTTACTCCTTTAAAAATGTATAAAATGTAGCTTTATCAATATCATCCTTGGAGTTTTTGTAATCAGCAAAAAAAAAAAATATATACATACCACCTAACTGAAAGATGTGCAGACTTTGACATTATCTCATATATTCTCATATAGCTTCTATAAATAGTAAGTCCACAATATATCGGAGCAGAGAGGAGACAAAACAGAAAACATTAACCAAGATGAAAGCAGACGGATTTTGAGACAAATATCCAGCATTAATGCTATTTATAACAACCTCCTTGCTGAGGAGCAGTGTATTCAACCTTCCACATTTAAAATGGATACCCTTTCAAGATACCCAAAATGAATAAACTTATTCAAATATTTTTCTGTACTTTTAATCAAATAAATTAAAATTCTTTCTCTATTTTAGAAGAGATGGTCTAAACCAAAGACCTGAGCAGAGATCTGCAGTTCATTTATCCATTTAAAACATGTAAAATCAGTATTCCTTGAATATGCATCAAGTCAAATGGAATTTGTAACAGAAATGTTAAAAAGGTAGAACAGAGTTTTCAGTCCCTTGATAATTACAGCCATATAAGTGATAGAATTTTGATTCAAATTAATGATTTTTAAACTGTTTTTTAACAGTAACATGATGTCAGTCTCAACACATTAATGGGAAATTTCAACACCATCATTTTGATGATTGCAGGAACCTTACAATTACACAGGCCAAAGGCCTAATATAAATATAGTCCTTTGTCAGGACAAATGCTGCATACAGTGAAGCGCAAAGGAAGACATAGTTATATTACCAAGTTTTGCCTTTGAAGAAAGCAATCTCCTTCTGAATCTCAATTTCTCGCCTTCCATTTTCACTTTTCAACAATACTGAATGCAGGAAATCGGCATTTGGCTGGCCTACTGAACAAGTGCCATCAGGCACTGACAATTTCACTCAGCAATAACAAGACATTCATCTGAATTAGACAGAAAGAACTGACAGAACAGACCACTACTTCCTAGTCAATTGTAGTAACCAAGACTGAAAAAAAAGAATCTTGCAACATCTATTTTTGATCTGCAGTTGATTACAAACTTTCAGAACTTTGTCTGAGCTTGATGAGAACCACCATATTCAGCTTAGAATAAATGGTACCAAGTTATGTTTGACCTCCCCATAACTAGAAAGACACTAAACAGAAAAGCACAGTTTTTCACTGTAACAGAAACGACTCCTCATACAAATTGCTCCAACCTTCTTTTTCCATCTCTGCTCAAACTATAATGTTATTTATTGTAAGCAGTATGTAGTATGCATCTGCCCTGCAAATCTGACTGACAAACAGTATGACTCTTCACAACTCTGCTATGTATGGCACTCCTCCATAGCTAAGTTTTTATAAAGGATTCAGAAATTCCAAAATAACACAGAAACCATTTCAGACAATAACAGGAAAAGAAAGATATGATCCTATTAACAAACAGCAAAATGAGGAAAAGAGTTTTGATTAGCTAGAATTTTGAGTGCTCGCTTCTGAGAACCTAAAATGAGATGTATTAAACAATGAAATTACAGTGGATTTCAAACCCTAAATAAAACAATGTACCGATGCACAAAGATGACACAAACCCCTGGACTGCAACCTATGGATATATCAAGCCCTTTTTATTTTTAAACTACAAGATTCAGTTCAAAACAGTTATATGAAAGAAAACCTGATAGGAACATACGCATTTTTCAACTAATTCTTACAATACTGTGGAATTTGTTAAATTGAAAAATTAACTAAAAAGCTACAATATTATTACCAATTATGCCTTGCTTTAAATGTTTGAGTACTTCAAGTTTATCTCAGTAAATATTTCAAATGAACAGTGAATCAGAATTAAACTATACATGAAACAAACTGTGTCTAGCACATCATATAAATAGAGGATTTGAAATGAGTTATTAAAGACTCCACTGAAAATAAAGCATGAATTGAAGAGAACAAAGATAATGCAAAATTCAAGCATCTTATCTCAAATCTGTCATTCATTTTGTTACACTCGTAAGTATGAATTCATAGAGCTAGGATGGACAGAGTTAGAATTATATAGAAGGGAAATAGTATATTAGTTGCTTCTTAAAATACATGATCTATGCACGAAGTAAACAGTTTCTTGACTAACAAAGAACAGGCAGTGCCGAGCGCAAGAGAAGCACTTCTAAAGAGAAGGAAATTAAATATTTCTGTTGCACTGGATATTAAACTTGACTTTCTAAGACAGGAGAACAAACCAGAATGTAAATATGCAAAAAGCAGAAAGTAAATATGCAAAAAAAAAGTGTTCCAGCAATAATATAGTACCTCTTCCCATCTATCTTCTCTTCCTGATAGTCATCAGGCTAGCAAATTAAGGCTAGTATCACCACTATTCAAAAAGTCCATTGTGCCTATCAAGGTCACACTTGCATTTTCAAAGACACATCAATAAAATATTTCATCATTCCAACTTACACTTTTTCTAATTTTATAGTTTTATACTTTTGTAATTCAGTATTTTGAACACTACTGTGACAGACTAAACCAAACATACCCTGTTCCTAAAGGATTCCATATAGTGATTGGACCCTCACCATGCTACACCACCCAAGAATAGTAAGGATGTACTCAGCAGTCAGAACATATGCTTTCTGATAAACTGAAAGAGCCTTTTTAAAGGAAGAAAGAAAAAAGCGGAAGAAAAAAAAAAAAGAGGTGGAGGGACTCCTCCCTTGAAAACTCCAACTTCTACCTTTTTGGAAACACAAGATGGGCTTAAAGCCATATTTTCAAAGCTGATACAATGTTTTTTCTTCAAAAACAAAGTCAGTCCTTAGATAGCTCTGCTTTCAGCAGGGTGCTTGAGTAGATGACCTCCAAAGGTCCCTTCCAACTGAAATTCTTCTTATGAATTATTCTATGATTCCTTCATTCTTACAGTGACAACAGTGCTCATTTCTAAGATGAAGTTGTAAAGTCATCTTCAGGAAGACAAGTGAACTCTTCTGTTCTGCTTTCAAAAGAGAAAACAGCAAACTCCTATTCTCCAGCAATATTATTTCATACTCCGAGCTGATTTGACAGGAGAAGTTTTTGGCGGGTGGGCTTTTTTTTTCAGAATCAGAAAGAACTTAGAATTAAGAAAATAAAATGATTTGGCAAAAAATCTGAAATTGTTGTTTTACTTTTAAAAAAAGGCGGAAGGGGAAGAAGGGAGGGTATTTCATATTGTTTTTAGATTAAAGTTATCAGACTCCTGGCTTTATCTGGTTTGGCTGAAGTGTTTGTGGGTTCTTTAAAGGAGCAAATACATTACATTTCCTAAGAGGATGTCTTTATTAAAATAAATTAGCCATAGCAAAATATTAGGTTGATATTCTGGCTATGCTATCTAAACCAACACAAGGCTGACTTAGGCAGAACAGAGTGCTAGTCTTAGGGAGAGGACTCACTCTGGAAGGGCTGAATGTGGAAAATGAACTCTAATACTTCAACTCTAACTGATGAGTGCTTCGACTTACACCAGAATTTGCAAAGTCTTCAGTGTTCTGTACCATTATACTCCAGTAACATTCCAGACAAGACTCACAACAAACCATGTAAAGCCTAGGCTTTATTGTGGCATGGTGATTCAACTTGCTATGTTAGCAAGTAAAGTCAAAAATAACTCATGTAAGAAAATGAAATAAAATAGCTACCTTTAAAACTAAAAGACACTTAACTGAAGTACAAGTATAAATATAGAAAGAACATATATATTTGAACCAAGACTGACAGCTAATGGAGAGTTTTTTCTTATAATGGCCAATCTCATGAACAAATTGTTCATCTAAGAACAATAAAATTGTATCTTAGAAGATGTTACATTGCTCAACTCTGCTCTTCCAAATATATTCCTTAAATCTGAAATAAACGTGATATTACGTGTCATGGCACCAGAAATCCTAGATTTCAATAGGTGGTCAGGATATATATGCCTCCAGGTGTATCTTCTGTGATACTATAAACACACCTTATCGAAAAGAGAAAAAGCACATTCACAGGAAATGCAAAACGAAAAAGAAACTACATTAGGAGATATAAGGAATGTTAAAGTCTGTAATACTCTATTACCAAAAATGCTCCCAATTTTATAATAAGGAATATAACCTGAAGAATATAACCTTTCAAATTAAACTTTAAAAATGTAAGTTTCTAAATATATGTTTATTTAGCCATGTACACTTGGCGCTTCAAAACCATTTGCAATTAGTAGATTCCATGATCAAATACAGGTAAGCCTGTTCTAGTATTCCTTCTTTTTGATTAGTGTGGCTGTGTGTGAGGCCTGTATAGCATTGTAGACATCTTTTTGCATGATGAAAATGCATAAATTAGTACAATCAAAGCAGTTTACAATCTGGCAACATCTGGAATTTTTTCCTGAGTTTATAAAAAAAATTAAAATCTTTCCTCCCCCACTCCAAGGCCCTTTCCTAAAACTGAACTTACATCTTGCTGCCTTCCTTATTCCAAAGAGCTCCAGTGCATCTCCTCTTCTTGAAAGCAGTAACAGAGTGCAAGTGACAGGAGCAATTTGATTTGTTTCTATTTTTAACAGATGTATAGTAGAATCATATGGGTTCTTTTAAAAAATAAAGTCACGTATGAGTTTCAAAATGTAAAGTGGCTTGGAAAGTCAACATCATTAAGTGTCGGCAATGGAATAACCTTAATTGGAATAGGCATGTCACAAGATCAAGAAACAGAAAGCCAGAACACATCTTATTCACAGCAGCAGCTGGAAATGCTTTTTTATTAGTTCATCTGGACATAAAGGTATCTGGACATCCTCATAACATCTTTTGTATTCATTCTTTTTGACTAGTCATATTGCTGTCATTTTTTTTCAAGACATTTTAAAGAGATCCTTCACTTAGGAAGTTACAGTTAATTTTTAAAATCCAATAACTATTAGACTGTTTTAGAAGATAAATTGAACTCAGGTCCAGAAAATGTCAACAGCTACAGGAATGATATATGAGGAATATATGAAAGTAAAGAAGAAATAATATGCTTCAGTAACAGTTAACTTGTTCTAAATTTGTAAATGACCTTGACATCCCCACTAACCCATTTTCCAGCAAGAAACAAATACAGTTTTATAGGCAACATTAGCTACACTTAAAAATGTAGTTTTCAGTTCTACATACCATAGTATGTTTAATACTTCAGCAAATAAAAGATATTTCTCTTTAACAGACAACATTTCCTAAACAAAAATCACTGTCTGACAGATGCAGCCATTTCAATGGATAAGCACACTAAGAATAAAAAATCAGATAGAGCTGGAGTGCTGCATGCTTCTAGGCACACTGAACCGCCAGTATGCACCATACCAGGTCATAAATGAGAGATATTTTAATTTTCTTTCTATTTCTGCTTCTAATCTATGATGAAATATGCGTATCACTGAAATATGTTACAGGACAATAAAAATGAAACAATGCACCACACGTATCTCAATATACAACCGGAATTAATTTCAATACACATTTATGAACTTAAGACACAGTATAGATTTTGCATTCCATTTGCTAACTTGCAGAAGAAATATACAGCTCTTGATGCAAGCTGTAAGGACTACAAAAAAAATAAATCACAGTTACGACTGATAGCTACAAGACACAACTTCTTTAAATAAACTGATTAAAAAAAAAAAAAAAAAAAAAACTATTGCAACTCTCATCCTTATTGCAATGAGCGTCCAGTGTATTATTTACATTTGCACTATAAAGCAAAATGGAGGGATGGAAGTAGTGACCATTGGGTAGCTTATAAATAAGCAAATTCTATTTAATCACCTGGCTATTTTGTTAATACAGATTTAATTCTCTTGTAATCCATCCCATAATCAGCTAGAGAACGCATTTCAAACAGCACTATAACGTAGCCTGGAAAACGCTGCCCTGGCATTTATCGCAATTAATGAATCCAGGCAAATTTCCCGACCAGCAGCTGCCAGTGCTGCCTGCGGCTTGCCAGGCCATTCCGGCCGGGTGGCCCCCGCGGCCTCTGCGCCGCGGACGGTCCCCGGCCCGGACACCCCCTGCCCGGCAGGGCTGGGCCCGCTCCGCCGGGGGGCAGCAGGAGGCCCCGCCGCGGCCTCCGCCAGGCCTGCGGGAGGCCGCCCGGCTCGGCCCCGCCGCGGCCTGCCCACTCCGCCGCGCCGCTCCTCCCGCCCCCGCCCCGACGGGCCTCACCCGCCGTCGTCGCTGCAGACACCGCCCGCGACTCCTTGCGGGGTCGGACGGCGGAGGGGCGAGGAATGGCGGCGCTCCGCGCGGCCGCAGCACGGCCCCGCTCCGGCCGCATGAGGGGAAAGGCCGCCTGGAGGGACGAGCAGGGAGCCGGGCCCAAAGCCAGGGCGGGCCAGGAGGGGCGGGCGAGGGGCGGCAGCGGGTCAGCACCGGCGAGAGCCCGGGAGCCGCTGCCGCCGCCTCATCGCCGCCGGCTCCAGCGGGCCCGGCGCCGTCTCCTAGCAACCGCGCCCGGCCCCCGCTGCTGCAGGCGCCCGGCTCCGGCGGCCGCGCGCTCCCGCTGCCGGCGCGCGCGCCCACCGCACCCCGCCCCTGCGCGGGGGGGGGGGGGGGGCGCATCGGGCGCGCGCGTGCGGCGGGCGCGCGCCCCCACGGCACCCCGCCCCGGCGCAGGGGGGCGCATCGGGCGCGCGCGCGCGGCAGGGCCTTGCTGACAGAGGGGAAGGCGCGTGAGGCGCTGCGGGAGCGCGCGCGGCCCGGCCGGCCGCGGCGGCGCCTCCCGAGTGTCGTCTCCGAAAGCCGGCGCTGAGGCAGCCTGTGCGCGCAGCCTCAGCGGGAAGGGGAAAGGGAGCCCATCTTCTCTGGCATTAGCCCCACAAGGAGACAGGGCTAGGGAGGGCAGGTGGGCACTGTTGGTGAAAATATTGTATTCTCGCAGTTTTGCAAATTAGGGGAACGGAGGATGAAATAAGGGATATGACTAAATTCAGAAACAAACAAACAAAACCACTTAGACACAGATTTCCACGTGCAGGTACTTAAATCTCTAGCTCTCTAGGACATCAGTGAACACTTTTAACACATAGCATATATTGGACGAGTAGTAGAAAAAAATGTATGAATGTTTCAGGCTTTAGAAAATAGTACTTCAAGACTAAACAATCCAATAATCCCTCAGGCCTAGCCTCTGTTACCAGACCTGCTGATGACGGTGTCTTCAGCCTCCTGGCGCTTCCTGAGGCATGCTATTTCACAATAACATCCGTGCTTTTTTTTTTTTTTTTTTTTTTTTAATATTAAGAAGTTCTTGGCCTTCTAGCTGTAGGGAAAAACCTTGCAAGTGTAACTTAGGACTCAAAAAACAGATGAGATATAGAAATAATTATATTTTAAAACATAGGAATCTGAAGCAAATTTCATCAATTGGCACATACTGTTTTTGCTCAAACATCGCCTTTTGTTTCTGTTTAGCAGTGCTAACTGCCACCAATTCAACCCCATAACAGCATATACCCGTCCAACAGCACATGAGCAGAGCTCAGTCCTATCCTGTGTTTTACTGGGGTCTCCATACCATATTACCATATAGGTGCTGGACCATATTACTATATAGGTGGTGTCTTTTATATAAATGAATCTGTTATATTGACTCATTTTAAACAACTTTAAATGATTTGGCATATCATATTGTTCCTTATAATATGTGGCAAGTTTCTGTAAATAATAATGAAGAAATGTCCACACTGAAATGAATCTCAATATACTTTTATGAAAGTCATTTCTTTCTGATCCAACAATAAAATGGAAAATTAAACTTTTAAGTGAAAATAAATTTAAAAGTAAATTAAAAAAAATATGCACAAGCATGTTAAATCTATATACTGAGAAAAGAAAAAAAATGATGGTTAGCTCCCATCTTGCAGAACTAATTGCTGTAGAAGGGATGATCACCACGAGGGGAAAAAGTGGTTCTTGCAGTTGGAATTATTCTGTGCAGGATTTCTTGTTAGAATGAAGCAATGCTTGGTAGACTAAAGTTAGACTGTTAAACTGAAACATTTTAAATATAACAAAATCTAACCCTGTGCTCAGTAAAATAAAAGAATATTTTGACATTATTCCACTCTCTCTAATGTTAAAACTTGTTTTGAAATGTATCTGCCTATTAACTTGGGAGATAAAAATGATTAAATACGAACAAAGTAGATTTTTTTAGGGTCAGCTACAGGATTTATTTCATTGGCATTTGTATGCTTAAATCCTTTAACTACCTTTGAAAATTTTGATCTGTGTGCTGGGCGAAAAAAAAATATTATTTAGATTCCACTTATCAAAATGTGTAAATAGCAGCAGATAAGATATTAAACATCAGTGCCGTTATTTCAGATGATATATATATAAAAAAAACTGTATACAAGGAAAAGTGAACCACAGATTAAGACACCTGTTCAAAACCATGAAGCAAAAGTTGAATGAAAAGTTTGAAGTTATTTGAACAGCAAGTTTCCAAGATTGGAGCTGGAAAAACAGTCCCGATGTCCAAACCTTTGGCCTGTACCCTCTTGACTTACTGATTCTTGACTTTACATCTGAAAAGGGTTTTGCATCTTTGGAAAAAATAGGACTCTTGGAGTGTTGACAAATATCTCTAGGGAATAGTAGGCCATTTCTTCACCTTATCTGATAGCAATGGTGAAAGGATGCACTCCCCTCTTCTTCCTCTGTCGTTTTGTCTATTGCAAAGTTACACTGAAAAAATATTCAGAAATTTGGCAACAGTAGCTGAAGCAGCACAAAAAGGACTGTACTATGGAGAGATGATGGGGAGAAAAAATGCCACCATATTATCAAATACAAGACATTAAGAGAACACAAATAGCAGTGCAGAACACAGAACCTTGAGGGCAGAAAAAAAAAAAGCTTTAAAATCTCATTCTTCAGGAGAAATGAAGAGGAAAGACGGACTCACGTAAAGTCTATGCTAATCTTGAAAGACTGTCTTAAAATACTCCAAAACTCTGTGATGGTGCAGTGCTAAAACAAGAACAGCCCAAACAGGTAAGTGATCTACATTAATTTTTAAAATGCACAGGAGGATAAGACCCCATCCCAGAGATAAGGAGAGAGGTGATAGGAATTACTCCTCGGTTATTATTTATAGAACATAAACAAACATTCCCAAACCTGTGTAACACACCATTAGTACCAGAGACCTCTCAAGGCAAAATTTGTGACTACTTTGAAGTACGTTACACCTTAAATGGCTGGTGGAATAGGTAGATGTTTTTGTCAATGTTTTCTTTTTCAATGTTGTCTGTTTTTTTTTTTTTTTTTTAACATCAAGATAGCAAAAAATGCTATAGCTGGTGGCTGGGCTCCCACTAAGAACTTCCCAATATTTTACAACTTTGTGATGGCAGATTATTTGTGCAATTGAAAGTAGAGTATAACAACAAGTTATACATCTGCATTTAAATTTTCTGCCCTCCATCTTTTAGTTTTTCCTGTAAAATTAGCTTTGAAGCCTGTTTTCCAGCTATTTTTTTTCTGACTCCAGTGCCCTCATAGACAAGCCTTTATATAGCTTATAAGTTGCTTGAAAAATGTTGACTTTATGCAGATTTATAGTACTTTACGACTGAATAGAAAAGTGGAGTCCCTGCTTCAAAGCAGCATAAACCACAACGGTAGTAAATAGAAGCAGCAGTAAAAGCACTTAGAGAAAAACAGACATTTGCAGAGACCAAGTTAGCAGCCTTGTTTGCATTTTCTCTTCTATAATGAAAAAATGGTATGCATAGGGGCAGAAATCAAACGAAAATCCCAAAGAATAAAACGCATCCCTTCTTAACTCGAGATACCCTCACATCATTCAGAGCCTCTAGTAGAAAACAGCATGGCAGTAATGGCAATAGCATGCTTTGGTAACCAGAACAAAGGTTTTCAGTAAAAAAACGCAAACTTATGCAACAAACTCCTCGTGTTTATTGTATGACTTTAACTACAAGTTAAACTTTGCACACACACCTGAAGGAAGCCTCCCGCTCTCTTTGCACTCCTAACAACCTTTGACATAACTAGCTGTGGCAAATTGATTTGTAGTGTAGTTGCAGGAAGAGGAGCTGGAAAGCGCTGCTCTGCCTTGTGGGTGTTGTAGTTTTTCTGCTTTTCATCGAACTGGGCAGCAGTAGGGAGCCGCACTCCAAGTCCCATAGCTCCCATTGCAGCCTACTGCACAGGCTCAGAGACCGTAGTTCGGAGAGGGTGGTTCGTTGTGTCTATTGTACGATTTTGTGTCCCCCTTCCCACCCCCCGGCCTTTTGTACATTTCACGGAAGGTTAAAATTGGGAGTGAAAAGCATGGCTGATGAGCAAGAAATCATGTGCAAACTCGAGAGCATCAAGGAGATCAGGTATGTTTGCTTTGTGCTTCACCGGTCACAATGGGGCAGCTTTCCCTTCGGGAGAGCGGAGGAGCTGCCTCCATCTGAAAGTAGCTATTGTGCTCCTGAAGGAAGGAAACCCTCCGCGGGCTTTACCGCATGAGCTAAAAATACATCTTTTTTTTCTACATCAGCTGCTGGTAAGCGCCGATGAAATGTGAGGGACGGCGATGGTCGTGTATTTCCAGAAGATTACCCGGAATGATAATACGAGAGGGGAGGGTGCGCACACAGGGCTCAAGTGCTTTGCATTATTGCTCATTGCTAATGCTCTTTATCGTCCATCTGTTATTTTCCGGCACTCCTCCCACCTCTCCCTGGCGGGAACCTTGATGGGCAGGAAGGGAAGAGGTGGCAGGAAAGCCGCGAATGGCACCGGCAGTCGGAGATGGACGCACCTCCAAGGCGGATACCCGGATACCCGAGCCCGGCACGGCCGCGCCGGCGGGAGCGGCGGCCCCGGCGGAGTCCCCCGGCCACACGGCGCTGCCCAGAGCGGCCCGGGCCGGCGGCTCCGCAGCGGGGAGCCCGCGGGGAACGTGGCCGAGCGCTGGGCCGCCTGCCTCCTACCTGTGCTCCCCACGGCGCGGAGCGGGAGGCTCCCTCGCTGCTGCCGCCGGCTCCGCGGGGCGGCCGGAGCGCGCGGGCACACGCGGCGGGCAGGCGGCTCCCGGCTCTGCCGCACAGCCCCTATGCCAGGGGTCTGTTCCCCATCCTCCGCCGGCACCGGAGCGTGCGGGGCACTGTGCATGCCCACGTCGCGGGTTGCTTTGCTGGGCTTCGATAGGACTTCAACGCTCTTCGGGTTAGGACTTCGCTGTTCTGGCGGCGGCCTGAGCTGTGTATTTAGCAGGAATTTGCGCGTCCAAAAGCGAAGGCAGTTAGGAAGAAAGGGAGGGCAGTGCCCGGGTAAGCGGCTGGGCGGTGCGGAGCAGCGGGCGCGGCCTCGCAGGGGGTCGGTGCCCGGCCGGGGAGCTGCCGGCGCCGCCGCTGCAGCGCTTCATCCGCGGAAAGGGGCAAAGCGGGCGGCGCTGCGGGATCCGTCCTCAGCAATGCCGCGAGCAGCGCGCAGACCAGGCCACAATGCGTGTCCGGCGTCCCAGAACTACCTGCAGAAAGAGAAAGAAAACACGCGTTGTGCAGAGTAAAAACCCCATTGCTCAGCTGTTGGGAAAACTGTTTTAAAACGTGGTTATAGATATGGCTAGTAAGTTTGACATGCAGCTATTATAACGTTGAATTTATATAACTGATTAAATTATCTTTTCAGTCATAGCAGCATCCTGTGTTTGAAACTTTATGGTATATTCAATTTTCTGCTTATATATTCAAGGGTGACATTTAAATTGTAAATGATGTGTTTTAACATTAGATAAAAGTTACTGTAAATGTAAAATTATTAGCTTTATTACACAATGAAGTTCCAAGAAAGTTGTTTGAATATTTTAAAAGGTATGTTAAAAATTTTTGAAACTCAGTTCATAAAATTTGACCAAATAAACTATATTTTTTAAAAGGTGTTGGCATTAACGATTAGCCCCGATCTAAAGATGTATACACATGCTTATTTATATACACTGAGTAGTTCCACAGAATTAACCAAAGCCATAAAACTAAGCAATTATGTAAAGACTGGACCTCAGCATTCCACCTGGGGCAGATTAAAGAGCATAAGAGTGAACTTATGACAGATGCTAGTTTCAGTGCTTAATGTCCTCTTGGGGCACACTTACTGACTACTAGGCAGTATGATGTAAGACGTGAAACAGAAAAGAATATGAGGGCAGTGTTCATTTTGGTTTTATTCTGAAACATTACTGTGTGTTGTCTAGTACTAATATAAAAAGCTTTAATTAATGTGCTTTTTTTTCTCATCTAATATCAAGAGCCAATTGTTTGGATTGAAACACTCCCCTGCAACTAATTTGCTGGACCAATTTGGCAGAGCAGGGCAGCTAGTGACTAGTAACAGTGAGGAAACTGATTTCAGTTTCCATTGTCTTAGGTGAATGGGTGTACATATATATATATACTTACATATATACATGTATATATATATCTTTTCCTAGAGACAGGTATAGCCAAACATATTCCAGGTTGTTCAATGCCTTCAGCTTCCATTAAAACAACATTCCTGCTGCTATTCTTAGTTCAGTGGGAGTGAGTCAGGGCCTACTGGGAAGGGGGCCAGGAGAAAGAGAAGGAGAAGTAGGGCCTACTTCTCTCATTACACCTCATCCTTTCTCTGCCATGCTTAATTTCACCCTTGTCTATTAATGCCACCGCTTAGTTTCATCTGTTCACATATGAAGTGACATCTGACAAAAGATTTTCCAGTGACTTACTGTTGTCTCTCTATATTTGTAATTACTACTGGGATCCAGGAATAAGACTTTGCAGATGGAAAAAATAAAGGCACGACTGAAAGCAGAATTTGAAGCCCTGGAGTCTGAGGAGAGACACCTGAAAGAATACAAACAGGAAATGGACCTGCTGCTGCAAGAGAAGATGGCCCACGTGGAGGAGCTGCGGCTGATCCACGCTGATATTAATGTGGTATGCAACAGTCCAGCTGTGGACAGTCTGACTAAAATACGATTGTATAGGAATCATTCCACAGGTTGTGGAATTGTGCGCATCACTGAACTGTCAGTGATGAAGTTTACAACAAAATCTGGAGTTTACAACACCACCCTAGGATCCTGCAAAGAGTGCCAAGTAAATTTACCTGAGATCATTGTTCCTCTCTGTGTTGTGCAGGATATTTTGTGATATTGCCATAGGAAATATTTGCACAGAGGGGACAGGAAAACAAGCCCATTGTAGCTACAACTTTACCATTAAGTAGAGTAACATCACTCTGACAGTCCCACAGAAAGTAGTTCTTCGTATTAGTCTTTTGAATTTATTACCTGGAAGCAGAGCAGCTTTTGGTTGGAGGCTTGTGGAAGAAAAAGGATTTAGGGAAAATACATTATGTTTGTAAAATTCTTTGCAAGAGCCAACCTTCTTCATGGGGTGGAACCACAAGCCGTTACCACAGTGCAGTAAGAAGAACAGGCCTGAAAAAAAGTTACACAAATAAGATTTTTTTTTAAGAAAGATAAACGAATCAGAGACTAACTGGTGAATGTGTTTTAAAAAAACACATTTTTTACTTTATATTAGGGCATTTCAATGTACAGTGGTTTTTAGCTCAGAAGGTATGGGTGGTTTGCACCAGAGGAAAAAAGCTCCCACATCATCAGTAGGTACAAGCTATGCAGTGGATGTGCAGAGTGCATTTATTTATCACTTGAATTTTTTGTCCTCCCAACCAGCTATATAACTCTTGTCTCAGTCTCTTGTTTTATCCTCCCTTCTTTTTTTTTTTCTTATCAGATTATCTTTTTCTCTGCTGCTTTTTCCATTTACTGTGATAAGGGAAGCAGGAATCTTTTATTAGATCATTAATTAACTTCTAAACAATCATGTTTTTGGAGATGCAGAAAATTACTTTATTCTACTTTATCATAGATTCACTTTGTATTTTTAATGCCCTTTGAGAATTTTCCATAGATCCTTACTTGCTGGCCCAGATGCAGCCTTCCTGCTTATTCTTCTATTGTTCAAAATGTATAGATTGAACGTGTGTTATCACTTGAAGTTGCTTCTTCCTTCCAGTGTTCAGCCTCCCAGGATTTTAATTCCTGATTGATTGTCTCCTATCTCTTGCAATTCGATTTTTTTTTTTTAAAAAAAGAACTTCTTTCATTACACAAACTTCTAGTGGATCTGATGAATGGGAAAACTGTTAAGGGAACAGTCCTAAAAGAACTATGTATACCCTCCTGTTTCAGATGGAGAACACTATAAAGCAGTCAGAGAATGACCTCAACAAGCTACTGGAATCTACTCGTCGCCTTCATGAAGAATACAAACCTCTGAAGGAGCACGTTGATGCTTTACGGATGACTCTGGGTTTGCAGAGGCTGCCAGATCTTTGTGAGGAGGAGGAGAAACTGTCCCTCGAGTAAGTCTCTAAAGCAAACCTTATCTGGCCTTATAACTTCTCATGATTCTATTGGTTATTTTTTCATTTTATTTCTGTTTGCAGGTGGAAGAAAGATGAGATAAGCACGAAAAGCAAAACTTAACAAAAAGGGGATATGGGAGCATATGCATTTGTTAACATTCAATTCGAATTTGTTGGACATTAAATTTAGATTATTCTAAGTTGCAAACTGCAAATTCAACACACAAACATTCAACGGTGTTTGTTTCTATCTGGTATCTGGTGCTGCTTTTTCTAATAGTCTTTTTGTTTATTTTTGTTTGTTTTCTTTTCCTGAATATAATCAGCTGATTTGCTTGTTTCACAAGCAGAGCTATGAGGCAGTAGAAGAAAGGAATGCAAAAGAAATATCATGCTTGTTTATGCTACTCTTAATCAGAATTTTTCTTTGTGCTGCATACACATTGTAGCACTATTTAGCACTGTTTAGCCATATACGTCTGACAGACAGCAGGTGGCAAGTTAACCTGGATGTTTAATAGATGTGGATTATGGCCTAAATTTCATTTTTGGGACATGACCTAGGGAGAGTAGGATAGCAGAATTACTTCTGAGTCAAAGAACAGTGTCCTTGGTTTAACAAATTTGTTTTAAATGCAAATGATGTTTTTAGAAACCTATGTTTATCCCAATGTCTGACCCATTTGCCATCATTTTAACTAATACACAACTTTAAAGCTTTGCTTTGCATTTCTAATAAGATTCTATTTTCCATTCCACTCAGCTTGGTACTACAAGGAATATATTAATCCACTCCACAAAAAATTAATATTTTTAAATAAAATAAAGTCAATAATTAAGAGTTTTACATAAAGCTGTTAAAATTACATGAATACACTGTGTATTTTCCAAGCTATCAGATTGTATCTAGTTGAATCAACATGCTTTAGAGGCCAACAAGCAATGCCACTCTTTTAGAATCTGTCTGAAGTATACAAATGCAGAGAAAAATACCAGTAATTCTATTTAAGAACTAGTAACTTGACTGTAGCGGGGAATGTAAAAGGGAAATATTATTTTATTTTTTAAATAAAAAGTATCTCTTACAAGCTAACAGAGTAGTCCAAAAATGGTTGTATTTTTGCTTTTTGTTTTTAGTTACTTTGAAAAGCAGAAAGCAGAATGGCAGACAGAACCACAGGAGCCTCCCATCCCAGAGTCTCTGGCTGCAGCTGCAGCTGCTGCCCAACAGCTGCAAGTGGCTAGGAAACAAGATACCAGACAGACAGCAACTTTTAGACAACAGCCACCTCCAATGAAGGTCAGGAGATGGAACACGCTGGCTTTTCTCTTGTGTTTTTGCAATATACAATGTTTATAAAGTTGCTTAGCATTTAAAATAATATATATATGGGTCCTGATTTTGATTTTCCTGTAACATTTCAAGTCAAGAGCAATCCCAGTAAACTTAAACTAGTAGCACCAGTAATCAAGGGTTGAGGATAAGGCTCCGTTTCTTATTTGACTTTCTTTTGACTTTATGATTCCCCATCAGCAGAGATACAGCCACCTTTTTGGCCCTCTTGTGTTTCACATGGGAAAAAGGGACATAAGTAAGAAAGCATTGGACCAGTCTTCCCCTCCATCCCCTCCCCCTCGCCAAAAGTAAAACAAAATAAACCAAAAAAAAAAATCCAAGTGAATTCGAGTTAGAAGCAATGCACATATTATGTGAGGAGTGACGATGTTATAGATTACCAAGAAAGGTGATAGGCTCCACACTTCTTCAAATCAAAGCTAATATTTTCATCTAACCATAAGCACTCAAGTGAGGTGCACCACTGAAACAGTTACACTCAGCTCCCTCTGCAGTTAGCAGAAAGAGCTGAATGATTCCAGAGGGAGATTTATCACACCCACATTGCAAAGATTCACTAACTGGAAAGGCACAGAGAGGCAAATATACTCCTTACTTAGTTGCTCACTTAGTATCTTGAGTTAGGCGACATTAAAAGCCTTTCTGAAAGCAATACAATTCAGTCAAATGTAAGTTAAAGGGCTCAGTGTTTTATGTTCACTGTGTAGGATTCATCTAATCACCATTTTTGCCCCAAATTCTGTGAAACTCCTCACTATAACTTCATGCCTTCACTTCTCTGATCCAGTGAAGTATTTCCCATGCAAGCATCCTCAAAACAGGTGAAAAAATAACAAATGGAGTTTTTTTTTTTTGTCAGAGTTGTTGATACAGGCCCAAATTTTAATTCAGTGAGGCATTCTGGTGGGTTTGTTTGTTTCTTTGTTTATTTTCCTT
Organism: Tinamus guttatus; assembly: GCF_059628265.1. Lineage (NCBI taxonomy): Eukaryota > Metazoa > Chordata > Aves > Tinamiformes > Tinamidae > Tinamus > Tinamus guttatus. The sequence goes on from NW_028288821.1 coordinate 486,218, forward strand.
CCAGTTGTTCTGAACTTACTGTACAATCCAGAGGCCTAGATATAAAATCTAGCACAGTGTGCATTTGAAGGCAAGAGACCTTGATGTACTGCAAGTTAGAATACGATATTCAATAACCCATGTGTCAACAGCACTTAAATGCTTATAACAAGGGGCTCCAATGTTGCATTTCAGGCATGTTTATCGTGTCACCAACAAATTCATCGGAATGCACCCATCTGTCCACTCTGCAAAGCAAAGAGCCGATCTCGGAATCCCAAAAAGCCCAAGAGGAAACAAGATGAATGAAAAAGGATGGAAGATTGGGAATCATATCTATGGCCAGTCCTAATACCTATCCAGTAGAACTGTAAATGTAGCCAGACTTTATCAAGTGCAAAATCAAGTACGACCTACCCATTGTTTTCTATTTAATGTTATGTAAGCACAATGTTTCTGTTCTATCTTAATTTCCTTCTAGTTCTTGAAATTTGGTTTTAGGAAAAGAAATACTAACGGTGCTAAAGTTTAACATTTCAAACATTGTATCTTTTGGAGCCTAAAGAAAATAGTATCCTGAATGTCAGACTGTTCCTACAGGCCAAATGTAAGTACCACAAGTTCTTTTATGCCCTCTTTTTAAGCAGATATTACTAAAAGTAGTCCATTTTTTCCTCATAAAAGTAGACTACTTGAAGTGCAGAAATAGGAGATTGTCTCTCTGTTCTCTAAAGAACAATTTCTCTGCCTGGCTAGTAATACTACATAGCCTTGGGTATCAAATAGAACTGTTTTTATAAGGGATATGTTCATGGGAAAATATATATATATATATACACACACACACATATATATATATAGAAAATAGGAAATCAGTGCATCAGAACACAATTGAATTTTGATCAATTACTGGAGTTTGATTGTACTGTTCCCTCAAACTTGGCTTAAAATTTGGAAGGCAGATCAAGTTGTAGGTGGTGTATGAATTACTATAAATGACATAATTTCTGATACTTTACCATCAGCAGTCAGAAGACTGACTTAAGTATAAGGCTCAGATGAACTGCATTAGTGATTTTCCTAGGATCTATTACTAGTTCTCTAGGGATCAGGCACTAAATAACAAATAATTCTTTGCCTCTGTGGCTGCAACATTAGCCATTCTGTGTGTGTGCTCTTCTTGGTTTCTACTGCCAAAATCCTCAATAGACTTATCCTGCAGTGGATCACAGGGAAATTCAGTAGCATGCATCAGAAGCAGTGTTAACTGAAAATCCTGCCCCCCCACCAACTAGTTGCTTGTCTTTTTATAAGTGACTTTCAAGCTAGTTCTATTTCAGCCCAGAGTAGTTTCTCGCTCTGTACATGGGCCAAAAGTACTCCAGTTAGTGGATCCTTCAGACTTCTCATTGTATCTGTGTCTTCCTGTTGTTTCCTCTCATGTAATCAGAGCTCCTCCAAAGGAGAAAATGGTGGTGACCCAACTACAGAACTGAGGCATAAAACTTACTGCTTTCAAATTCCGATCTTGTCATTTGTTTGTTGTCTAAACTGATAGTAAGTCTAAATTATTCTTTCCACTAGCTTTAGGAGGCCGGGACTGCCAGTCCAGACTCTTCCTCTCTTTTTTTTTTTTTTCTATGGTTATGCTCCAGTGGTTATATTAAGAATTTTGCTTGTTAAAAAGGAAGGACAGAGAAGCCCCAAATCTCTGATCACAAGACTTGAACAAAATACTGGAGATGATACAAAAGATTTTGTTGGCCAAATCACATATGTCGCCATGAATTTCTCAACTCTATCATAATATACATGAGTATTTTATTGAAAATAGTTCTATAATTTATGGCAAAATCACATGGTATTTTTCCATTTTAATGTTTCACAGCCAAATAAACATCTCAGTAGAATATGGATCGTGTGCCCCCGAAAATACATAAAAAGCAGCCTCTGTTAGCTGTATTACTGGGACTTAGTCTCTGTGCAACGGAGAGGCTAGTCTGACTGTCTGACCAATGCTCTCTTCACCAGGTAGCAGCAGTGTTCTAATTTTCTATCCTTGCTCATATTTTCTAACACCAATATTGAATTCTACCCTTAAATATCAGAGTGGCCACATGATGACGGCCCTGATCAGAGGATTTTGTTTGGCTTAAGGAAAAATATGCACCGTTAAGAGAATAGCGCATCGACTTCTCATTATTGCAAGCATGAGAACAGGATACTTCTGATAATGGGGGTGAAAAGTAGCAACAGTGGACAGTGAGTGAAGGAATGAAGCAGTGTGTAAAAAAAGATAGAAAGTTGGATTTATAGTCTTAAAAGTCCTGAAATAAATGGGGTTAGTCCTAACTGCTCTCACTTCACTGCTACTTTTGGAGGTTATATATTTCTTAGAGATCTCAAGAGCTCTAAACTAAAGCATGTTTGAGGGTTAACCATTTCCTAACTCAGTATGTCCATTTTGTATTTTTTATTTTTAAAAATTGTTTCTTTTGTCCTTGTGTTTAAGAAGGTTTTTTTTTTTTTCTTTAAAAAAGAGGGTGAGGGGGATGAGCAACCTGTATTTGTATCAGTCGTGGATTAGTATTTACATATTTATTTTCATATCCTTCAGGAAATTGTGCCATACAAATTGTTTGCATTGCTGATAATCAATCAATCTATTTAAAGAGGGCAAAATCTGGATTATATATTAAGGGTTTCTGAGTAGGAAAGAAGCAGATTTTTTTTTAGGGAAATGGTATTTCTCTTTCATTAAGAAAGTTTACATGAATAGTTTTTCGCATGACAACCCTCAGTGCTTGTCTACCTGTCATCTTTCTCAAGAGAATACAGAGATAATTATGAATTATTGTTTTTTTTCTTGTCGATACATGGAAAACAAACTTTTTTTTTTTTCCCTTTGTACCTACAATGCTTTGAGGTTATTTCATCACTAAGTTCAGTTTAACAGTTTTACTTGAAACTCTTCTCATGTACCCTGAGATACTGTTCAAGCCTGAAGAGCTCACAGGATTTATATTGCTGAAGCTTGGTGTAGCACTGGCTTCATCACCCTCTTTGCAATCAGTATTCGAGCAACAGCAAAAGCACTGGATTCTTTTGTTGCAGTTCCTAACTTTAGGACAGGCCTATTTTTCTACAGCTAAATAACAAAAACTACCCATATCCTGCCCCAGCACATTGAAAGAGCAAGAATACTACGCTGTGTGTAAAGGCTTTGCTATGGAAATATGTGAATCTAAGCCGGAATAACTCGGTTGATCAGACTGGTGCCAAGTACCTCAATAACTAAACAGAGAAATCATAAGACAAATTCTAATACTTAGAAAACACAAGCGAAATTCTAACACTTGCACTTAATGAGTTCAACTTTTGCTTTCTAAAGAGCACACGTGATTAAGTGAATCTGCCAATGGCTTCGAGCTGGAGAATTAAACCTACTTTTGAAGTAATAGCCATTGATACTTTAAATACCAGACTAGTCAAGAAGTTGACTTTAGCAACATTTTAAATAAAATGATTTCCTTTATTTTACAGTTTTCTAATTCCAACCTCATGGCTTTTATTTTAGTATTTCGTTTCATTTGCTTCTGTGTTCTGAATATTTTACTCTTATGCCCAGTTGGAGACAGTAACAATGTGCTACCTGTTTAACTTGTCTGTACAGCCCTTTTTAATAAACATTTGTTTCATGTTAAGCTTGCTTTCTGGAGAATGTTTGCACATCTGTTACTTGCTTATGTTATTGACAAGCAGGTATAGCACGAATGGTAAAAACTAGTTATTTAACAGAAGTGTGTCTAATTGCATAATATAATATTTATAATAACTTTATGAGGCTAAATATGGTGAAAGAAATACCTGTTTTTAAAGAGTTGTGAAAAGTGGCAAGTAGAAAAGAAAAGAAGAGAGGACGACCAGGGTTAATGTAGCCAAACTTCTCAGATGCATTTCTAAACACAAATTAATGTGTATTTAAGCAGCATGATTTCTGCATCTGGGAAAAAGTCTCAGAAACGATGTACAATTCCCCAAACCAGGTATTTCTGCAGGGAAAATACCCTCTGCTACTGCTGGCTATGAACTCCTGAATTGGATGGTTTGTGTGAATGTAAACTCCTAATTGGCACTTGCAGGCATCCAGTTGTGAAGATTCCAACAGAACGCGGAGGGTGCGCGGGCGCGGAGCGCCGGCGGGACTCGCTGCTGCCGTCGTGTGGCGACGAGGCCGCGCTCGACGGCAAGGGCCGCCCGCATGCGCGGAGCGCTCGGGAGCGCTCGCTGCTGCCATCGCGTGTCGAAATGTCGGTACTGCAACGGTAAGGGGGGACGCGCATGCGCACAGCGCTCGGGAACTCTCCTGTTGCCATCGCGTGTGGTAAAATCGGTACGGCCACCGTCATTTTGATGCTGTCCTCTTATAGCAAGCACTCAGGAGAACATCTCTTGTACCCTTTTGGTTATTTAGCAACCTATACTATTAAGAGTGAGAGCAATGCTCAAGTTTGTGTATTGACCAATAAGGGGATTTCCTCACAGTCTGTCTGAGGAGCAGGACAAAGGGAGAGGCGAGACTGAGCAGAGCCATGAGTGAGCGGGACAAAAGAGCATGTGCCAAGAGTTGGGGGGCTTTACAAATAAGGGAATTCCCCCACATTCTTCAGGAAGGGGGACAAAGGAGTCAAGTGACCTTAGGTAAGAACAGACGGAGGGAGGCAAGGAGGCTGTAACTTCTGACTACCTTGGTCAATGGGGAAAAGGAAAGAGTGACCCTTGGTCGGGAGATTAGAATAAAAGTGGGGCTGCGTCCTTCGGCAATTTGAGAGACCCCACAGGGATATGCCCGGTGGTCTCTCCGGTGCATGGAGAAAGGGCTGAAGAAGGTATCTGTGGAGGTGAGCGAATATCGGCAGGACTTGTACAGCTTCACTGTGCACATGTGCATATTCATGTGTCTTGTATTTCCCTGCCTTCGGTTGTCTTGTGTTTGGTCCAGGTGGAAAGACTGAGTTAGACTTACTACCACTGTCTTTCCAGGTCATGCAGAACTTCAGTGTTTTGTCATAAAGTCGGGACAGTTTGGCACCACACATCCCTCTGGGTTCCAGCTTTCCGAGAAGATGATCCCAGGAGGTAAAGGTCTGTATCAAAAATCAGTTCTGAGTATAATAGGAAGATAAATATAGTCATACTACACATAATGGCCCTTTTCAAAATTCCAGCCCTTCTTAAAGTCATTGCTATCGGATCTTGCTCCGACTTGGCAGACTAAGTTAATCCGAAATTAACTGATGTTCCTCTGCTCTGATGCAGAGTACCCATTGATGTTAGGAAGGAATTTTGTGTGAAGGAAGCAATGGAAATGCCAATGACATGACTTTTCTAACCTTGCTCCAATCTTGTTTTTTGGATACAGAATATAACTCTGAACAGGGTTGGGGCAACATTTTGACAGAGCCTGGTGAGCATTGTTTTTTGCCATCCAAGATAAATACAGTTTTCTGCATGGGTCTCCCATCAGTGAGCACCTGAGAAACTTGCCTATGGTGGAACTCCGCTTCTCTCTTGGCTTTCCTGTGCAGCAAATGGCTGAACGGGACTACTTGCTGCCACCAAGACTGGAAAACATCGTTTTTACTGTGTGTTGTTTTCCTCTTGCTTACAGTGTAGCTTCGAACATTTTGCTTGTCAGGAACTTTGCACAGGAAATCCATACGTCTCTTTGCTTACATACTGTGAAGCCAGGGTCTGAACCCTGAGAGAGCTGGGCCTGTTCAGTCTGGAGAAGGCTGAGGGGGGATCTAATCGGTGCCTATAAGTACCTCAAGGGAGGCAGTGAGGAGGATGGTGCTGGCCTCTTTTTGCTGGTGGCCACTGACAGAACTAGAGGAAACGGCCGTAAACTGAAGCATCAAAAGTTCCACAGGAACTTAAGGAAAAATTTCTTGACAAGTGAGGGTGACAGAGCACTGGAACAGGCTGCCCAGAGAGGTTGTGGAATCTCCTCTGGAGATCTTCAAAACCCTCTTGGACACAGTCCTGTGCCACGTGCTCTAGGTGACCCTGCATGTGCAGGGGGGTTGGACTAGATGACCTCTAGAGGTCCCTTCCAACCTTAAGTATTCTATGACGTGTCCCCATGTGTTCTCACATGTCCCCAAACATCCCCACAGGTCTCCACAAGTCCCCAAATGTCCCCGCACTCCCACATATCCCCCCATGTCCCCATGCATCCCAAAACATACCCATGAGACTCCATGCATCCCAACACATCCCCATGCATCTCCACTTTTATGTTATGCTTGTTACATTTGTTTTTTGTTTTATTCCATGTCATAAAACAACTCCACGTGGGAATTTTTACCAAGTTTAGCAAAGCCTCAAGAAGAGGGGTGTGAAGGCAGATCCATCAACTGCAAAAGTGTCCTGGAGAATTTCTTGCTTGATGTGACCTCGCAAATCCAATCTTCCCCCCAAAGTCACATGCAATGAGTTTCTTATTGACTTACCCAGTAGACCGCCAGGGCCATGGCTTTTGGCTCACACATGAGGGCTGACAGTCTCTGTAGCCGGAAAACTTGCTTGGTCAGTATGTACACAGCCACACCAGGAAGTTTGGGAGACATCTCACTGTCTTTTAACTATAGATGGAAGTCCTGGTGTGAATTCTCAGCAGGGACTGTTTTTTGGAAAGAGTGGCAGATGTCAGAAACAACCTGAACAAGCTGTAGATATTGCTGGAAGGGTTAGAAGGGTTGGGGCGGGGGGAACACCACCCAAGCTGTGTGTGCTTCTTGTAATGTAATGATGTCTGTATCCCTACTGCATCCTTAGAAAGTGCACTGACTGACAGGGATAGAGTCAGTAGAATCCCCGCACTTCCTGCAAATAACTTATTGGTTTTGCTTTGAGGTCAGTGAACTGGAAAGTTTTTATATATGGGGAAAAAAAAAAGACGACAACTTGAAAGAAATGGAGCTCATTCACAAATCAAGTCAAGTCAGTAGCACTATTAAGGAGAGCAGAAAATATTAACAGTTCTGCGATAGTGATGGGGGGGAAACTATATCCAGTGCTTGTAAGCGTGCCCTTCACAAGGACTGATTTTTGCTCATACTGAAGATATTCAGCATTTCTGAATGCACGAACCGTCTGCCCTCATGCCCTGGCTTCCTGGAGGTAGGTTGAGTTATTCCTCCTCCGCCACAAGGGAGTGCCAGTAACGCTTCAGATGCGATCAGTCGGCTTCAGCGTGCATCGACCAGCTAGCTTCAGTATTAGGGGTTTTAAAGCTTAGAAGAAGGGAAGCATCAGTCAACTAAGCAGTTTTCTCTGGGCACTATTTCAGTTGTAGACATGCAACAGGATAGGCACGGATTCTCATCCTGGAGTATTTTTGACATATTTAGCTGAAAGCTGCTTCTGATACCCCACACTGGTTATGAAGAGTGCTCTGACTGCCCTGGGTCTGCTTTAGGTGGCCAAGCCCAAGGCGGCACAGACAAGGTAGGGGACTGAGTAAAGAGAAGAAAGCAGCAATGAGAAGACAGACATGTGGAAGGAATATCCCTTGCTTTTTTTCCTACATTATCTTATATGTCTAGTTTGATTAGATACTCTTCCAGGTACATGCCAGAATTCTGTCTCCCACAAACAGTTCCTTTTATATTTTATTTTGTTGTGTGTGTGTTTTATTGAACATTTGATGACAGTTTTGTCGTGCTTGGTTTTGACACAAATTTATAGCCATAAGTACTGAATCCAGAGAAATCCAGTTTTCAACACACATGTTAAGGAAGCCCTCCATTAATTTTCCAGCCTGACTCTTTTCCAGCTGTTGCAGTTATGCAACACCCTCAGCAGGGAAATCTTTCAGACCCTCAGGGTCATCACACAGCTGTTTCTGATAAAGGGCCTGAGAGGTATTACGGGAATTACACCCGTTGAGAAGAGCCTTGTGCCCCATCCCAAAGCCTCCCGCAGCCTGGTGGGTGCCGCACGGTACTGAGTGCGTGGAGCCTCTGCGCAGTCCCTGGTGCACAGGTGCTGGTGCCAGGTGCATGTGGGTCCCGGCACTGGGTAGGTAGTGCCGGGTCCCTCACACCCCACGCTGAGTCCATAGAGCCCGGTTAGACAGTGCACCCAGCGCCCAGGACGTGCTGCCTGTTACCTAGTGCATGACACCCAAGCCTGGCACCGGGTGCATGACACTGAGCGCCCAGGGCCCAATGCGCGGTGCCTGGTGCCTGCTTCACCATGTGCAGTGCACAGGGTCTGGTGCATGGTGCCCGATCCCGAATGCATGGGGCCCTAGTGCATGGTGCACAGCGCTCGACACCTGCTGTGAGACAACCTGGTGCACAGGGCTTGTTGCGTGGTGCCTGCTGCACCATGCTCAGTGCATGGCGCTTGCCTTACCATACCAGGTGCACGGGCTCTAGCGCATGGTGCACGGTGCCCAGAGCACACGGCTTGCTGCGTGGTACCTGCTGCGCCCTGCCCCGTGCACGGTGCCTCGATCCATACCCAGTGCAGGGGGCTCAGCGATCGCTGCTACCTGCTGCACGACGCCCGGTGCGCAGGGCTTGCTGCAGAGCACGAGCCCAGCACGCCCGGTGCCCCGTGCACGGGCGCGGTGCCTGCTGCGCCGGGTCCAGCGCGCAGCCCCGCGCGCACCCGGTGCCCGCGGCGCGGCCGCCGCGCGCCCCTCCCCGCCCCCCCACCCCGCGCACGGCGGCGGGCGGAGCGCGCGGCGGGGCCGCCCGGGCGGCGCGCGCGGAGCGGAGCGGAGGCCGGTGAGAGGCGGGAGCGGCGCCGCCGTCCCGGCGGGTCGGTGCCGGTGCCGGTGCGGTACCGTGCGGGGCGGGGCGCGGTGCGGTGCTGGCGCGGCCGGGGCGCGGGGTCAGGGCGCGGGGCGGCTCCGCGCGGCCTCAGGTGCTTCCCAGCGCCATCCGCGGAGCGCGGGCGATGCGCACGTGTGAGAGCAAGCGGCCGGGCAATTAATCCGGTGGGAAACGAGTGCGGCCGCTCCACAGGCGCGGAAACACCTTCTGCTCCATTCCTTGGCTCCGTGATTCTGGCCATACAGCGCACACACCGGTACGTTGCCATATAACGTGTGCACCAATGTGTTATTCGTGTTTCGGGGCAATTCCTGAAGGTCGCTGCACCTGGGAAGTCTTGCTAACATTCTGAAGTTGCTCACGTTTCTAAAGTGTGTCTGTAAGTGACTTAGCGGGAGCTCAGGTCTGTGGCATTTCTCTGTCTGGAGCGCCCATGTGCTGATGGAGAGACCCAGACCCATCGCAGCATCATGGCCATTCCAGAACCGTCCGACCCAACACGGAATTGGGTCCGAATCAGCAGCATTCACAGTGGGCTTGCTGCCTATTTGCCCTGCTATAAGAAGGTACAAAGCGCTTCTTCTTACCCTGGGCTTAGAAGTGGCTCAAATTTAGTGACCACAGATTCTTGTGGTTAAAACTGCACATTCAACACACTTCTTCCACTATGCAAAGCTGGGTACTTGGATGGAGCTTAAACTCGGATACAACAACTTGGTTGTGCTTATGTACAATAACTTGGTTGTGCTTAAACTTGGATTTTAAAAGTAGAAAGTACTTGTCAGTTGAAGGACTCTTGTTTGCTTGTGTTTTCATCAAAAAAAAAGAAGTTTGCTTAAAGTGAAATGTCTCCATTTCTGTGACCAGAGATGGAGACGTGCCCAGTGCTGATTTGCTGACTCGGAACTATTTGTCTTTTGGAATCCATAGCAGGATTTTGTCCATCTTCAGATATTTGGGAAGTAACTATCTGTTCCTTTTAGTCTTTCTGGGAGCCAGTAAGCACATTACCAGCCTAAGTTAGGTTTTACAATGTAAGAAGTTTTAGTGGCATTAGCTTCCACTTCTTTTTTTTTTTTTTTTTTGTCTCCAATGGAAATATGTCTTAATTTACCAGTCAGAGAATTTGGTGCAGACAAAAGCATGCTTTTCTTTACCAGAAAAAGATGTGTGGCAGTGAATGAAGAAATGAGAGCTTGTGCTCAGACCAAAGGCCTCTTTAATGCAAGTCCATTTTTTTTTCTCATTTATTTGTTTATAATTCCTTTATTTAGAATCCATTTATTTAGAACGTTTCACAAGACAGCTCAGGCTGCAAATGCAAATATTGGGATCGTGTGGGAATAGCTAAGATGTTTAGTTTTGAACAGCTGTGAAAATGAGCATGCAGTGCACAATATTGTATGGTCATTCCATGTGTATGTGGGAGGAAGTCTAATATATTTAATACTCACAAACAGTCTTTAATCACTGCTGCCTAACCTCTGCTTTAATGCTGCTAAAACTTTGATCAGAATGCTTACTGTATCTGATACTGCTGAATTTTGATAAAGGTGCACACATATATATGGACTCTGTAAGATAAAAGAAAGCGCAGAGTGGCCTAGCAATCTAGAGAGGTTGATTTATTTTATTATTCCTGAGGATTTTCATTAATCCTTGTGTTTATGCTACAGACAGTGTATGTGACATGGTTGGTCTCAAATATCTGTAGTTATATAACATAAACATCAAGCTGTGTAATGAGTCAAACAGGGGACACAAAGCAGTGTGAGGGCAGCCTTTGCTGTACATCAGGCCGCGAACCTCAGTTATGATGAGAAGAGCTGAACTCGGCTCCCACTGATTTTAGTGAGCTTTGGATACGGCCCAGGCTCAAGGATCAGTGGCTTCACTTTATTGGAATGCCACCAGCATCATGTTGAGTCAAGTGTATGTAAATATGTCTACTTTTAAAATCTAAAATAGCTCTCAAAAGCAATGCCAATGCCACAAGCATAGATGCCATTTAAATTTCATCAGAGAGCTTGTTACTTGCCATTAGTTTTAGTGGAAATGCACTCCTGTCCCCCCATCATTTCTTCAGATAGATTTCTTGAAAAATGCCACTTTTTGTTTAAGGTCAGTCTACTGTGTAGGTTAAGCATAGAGAAGAAAATATATATCTCTATCTGGAGATCTTTATCTCTGTATCTGTGGTTGACAACTTAGATGTGCAGTGGAGGGAGAGTTGCAGGTTAGGGCTTGAAACCAGCTCTTTGGCGAGCAGCAGATGCTGGGATTTGCTGCTCACAGTTGCAAGAAGGATCATTTTAACTAATGTTTCTCCCTCACTGCTGCTAACTCATGCAGGTCCCCCTCATAAATCTCAGGTCTCACAGAGCCAAGCAGCTTTGCAAGACTCTGAACACTCCTCCAACAACCTAACCAACCAAAACCAGGCAAAACTGCCAAAATATGCCCTCAACCACAAAGCTTGGAGCAGGAATTTTAAGTGTTCACCGAAACCCAAAGAGAGCCCCAGATATTAATATTTCCAATATACCCACTTGTTTAAGCCATCTTATAGTTTAACTGACTCATGAGTGTTGAGTTTAGGGTGGTTGCACTACTCTAAACTGCTAAAACTGGAGGAAGGAAGGAGAATATTTTTTCACAGCGTCTACTTAAATTGCTCTTTAAAAGCCTGTGGGGGAAATGGAGGTTGTTGCACACACTTTAATTTTGCTTACAATTTTGCCAGCATCCCCAGGGCTAACGTCAGCAAGATGGTATGTCAAGGAGCTTCTCCTGCTTTCCCAGCTATTCTTTGAAAATACCAGATCTCCATCTGCTCTTCAGTCCTTTCTTCTTTCTGCCAAACATGCGTCTCTTAAATTTAATTGATATTTGCAAAAGAAAGGAGGCTGCCATTATTTGTAGAAGTCTGTTAAATATTACTGCAAAAATTTCCCAGAAAAGGCAATAGTATTTTATAGCAGAGTGTGACCTTTCCTTTCCCCAGGTTACACTTTACAATAACACTTTTTGTATTTCACTGGGTTAGCTGGAAGGATGCGGGTCAGCACACAGGGGTTAATGCTGCTGTAATTGGGCTGATACTTTACGAATTTTTGCTTTTTTGAGTGCTTGCTTTCTAGGTTAGGAGAGCTGTCGTTGCAGCCCATACCCTGCAATCCCGAATTTATCCTGTATCTATTTTTTTGAATGGGTCATTTCTCTGTGTTACTAGGGGGGAAGTAAAAGGGTGAGGGAAAGCAGGGGAGGTCGGTCAGATGCTTTACATAACATCTTGGAGATGATCTAGGAGCTTCTCTCTAAGTTTTAACCGTACAGCCGTAGTATAATTATCCAGGGACTTGCCACCACGCAGGAGTGTGTGTGAAAGGGTCTTGCTTGGTTTTGTTGCCTTTTTTAAGCTATATATTATGTTTGCGTCTGCTAGGAGATGATTTAACAGCTCCTAGGGAACTTGTAGATTTATATAAACGTCCCTTTAAATCTCATTAAAGAAAGGAGATGGGAGTGTGATGTTACAGAGAAGGAGCATGGAAACCCCCAAGCATTTTAGAAAAGTCAAATCAGCTGGAGATCCCATTTCAGCAATGCCTTGCGTGTGATGCTAATGAAAGTTCTTTCCAAAATCTTTCAGTCTTTCTTTACCGGTGTATTAAGACCTTGCCTATACTTAAAAGCATAAAACTTACAAAGAGAGAGTGAATTTCAAAACCACAATGCAACGTATTTCCTTACTCTTAGGACTCTAGGAATAAAAATGATACCACAAGCAGAGGAACGTTAGACTATTTATACACACATTGTTCACTGTCAGCATGTGCCTCTTTAATCATTTATTTATTAATGCACATTTTATTTTTGGAGGATCTATATTTTATGTATTATTACCTTTTTGTTACTGTGATGGCTGAAGAATGGATTTAATGAGTGTTAAACTCCTAAAGCTGTGGGTTCTGCAGTAGTTAAAAGGATGTCTTACTATACAAGAAAAATACATTAAAATGTTAAGATTATTAAAATAAATGAGCTTAAAGCAAGAAATCTGAATCAAGGAAAAAGTATAGTTTATCTCAGAAGTTCTTGATTTAGTCGATTTGTCAAGCTCCTAAATCATGTAAATGGTTTTATAGTATCTTTTTAATCAGAAATAGTGTAAAACCATGTTAGAGAGAAAGAGAAAGAAAGAGAAAGAAAGAGAGAAAAATAACTATTATTATTGCAGTGAGTCTGAAGAAGCTGTATTATAAGCTATACCACCACAATTTCTGTGGATGCAAATGGGTGGAAAAAAGGAATACATGAAATTATATGCTTTTATTCTGGTGATTACATTTTTTCATTCTCTACCCCAAACTATGGCCACTGTCACTACTGGTCATTTTGCAAGAGGCAGAAACGTGACCATGGAGGTGCCCAACTGGATTTGGTTCCACTCCACGCCACGCAGCACCAGTGCAGTCACTGCACTTCTCCAAAGGGAAAACAGTTTGGATTTTGAAGGGATTTTTTTATTTTGGTGGGAGGGCTACATACCTACATCTCTCTTCAAATATATTTGCTATTTTTATAACTGATTCCAGTCAGAATAAAAATTGCTTCGGATCATCAGAAATGTTATTTTTATGGATGGCTATTGGTTATTCCACAGCATTAATGGTACTTTGTCGGCATGTCTTTTTGCTGAAGTTCCATTATATGAAGCAATTACATAACGATTTATGGTGAAAGAACTTAGCACAGTCAAGGAAAAATACTCTGAAGCCTCATTAATGTTTGCAATCATAGTGAAATATTTAATGTCATCCACAGTGAGCCAATATTGCAATATAGGTATTTTGTAATCTAGAAAGCAATGCAAATCCACCTTGTAATTTAGCTGCACAACATTGTGTTGCTTTTCAATACTGTGTGTCCTGTAGCTCACATTATATAGAAGCACCATAGTAAACAGTTCTTAGTATTTTTTGATGAAAGGGAGCTCTCTGTGAGGGCAGAACAAGGATATGTGGTCTTTGGACTTAGCACTATCTTGTCTCCAGGTGATGCAGAGTCCCCTGAGGACGTGATGCTGTGATGGGGAGTATAAGTTATATTAGTCTCTATGGGCTGAGGTTTTTTCCCTGCGAAAGCTGGAGGTATTTCCTGGTGCCCACGGTCAAGCAGGAGGATGCCAAGGCAATAGAGTTGAGTTTGCCAGTGACTGTGCAGCTTTTGCAGAGCTGTCTGCTTCAGGGATGATAGGCAGACCTGTCAGCTCAGCACCCGGGTTAAGTATATGCCTAGATCTGGGCTTATGCCCTTTGGAGTGGAAAGGACCAAGCAGAAATCCAATTTAAGCATATGATTAAGTGACTTGGTGACTCAGAACTGTAGTTTTAGGTAAAATTCTTCTGCAATTAGCATATTTCCTGCCTCTGGATATTTATTAGATATTTTCCTTTCCCATTATGATGGGAAGAATGCCAGCATATATAAGAGACAATTGGGAACAAGCTGCAGATATTTAAAGATTCCCAGAACTTGAATCTGCGTAATGCGTCGGGCTGCCGGGCAAGGAGCTCTGCTGTGGTGTGGGGCTGTTCTAGGGAAATCGGCCCAGCATGAGGTGTATTTTATTATGTGATGATTTTAAAACTCTGGACAGAAGGGGCTAAATTGTGAGCTAGAATCATTGATTTCTTATTTAACTCAGCGTTTTGGTGCCAGTGGTTTTGAAAAAGTTCCCACAGCTGAAGGCTGGTTAGTAAACTTAAAGTTATATTAGATATTTATAGAGAGCCTATTCTTATAGTTTCTTGCTGGCTGCCCTTACTGAGCGAGGGAGGATGGGGAAAGACTCCTAGTCTAAATGCAGTTCCAGGCACCAGCAACTCTGCCTGCAGTTTTAGTTTATGGTTTCTGGAATAGTTGCTGAATTGCTCTGCCTCAGTTCTCCCAGCTGTATCTGTAGAATGGAGTAATACTATATTCTGTGCAGGGTCTGATGCTCGTAATTAATCTTGCAGAAATTGAGTACCGGTAGGTAATATTACTATTCAAGTATTGCTGCTTTTGCTGCTTAGGAATCAGGTTCAATGCTTTTGCATCTTTATATGGAGGGCAACTAACAAAGCAAGCAGGATATTGGCCTTGCCTACGAATTGGAGTTCAGTGTCAACAGAACACAGGCTTCACTTTTATTTTTCCACTCATTTCCCGTTGGAGCAATAAAGCCTGCAGGCAGCAGGCAGGACATCCCGGGAGCTCGTTGCCCTTCTCTGGAGGTTAACAGTCACTTTATCTTTAGCCCTGCGTTTGCGGGCGCTGGAGTCAGGCAGCCTTTTCCCCAGAACTGCACTTTTGGAGTTCCTTGTTTTTATTACTTCAGCTGACAGCCAGTGCGATGGTATCTGAGATGGCCTTCGCTTTTTCAATTCATATTTCAATGGCAGTTGTGATTTGGGATGTTGATGGTTTTAGAAATATTATTCCAGGTGTGTGAGTCCTTGATTCTCCTCTTGCTTGTACTTGTACAAATAAATCAGGAGTAATTTTGTCAAAGAGGAGGGTCTACTTAGTGGAAAACTAATATACATGGGAAGTCATTAAGCTTGATTGCTGTTCACAGCACAGACATTAGTGGCGATGCAGGTCTGATCTGTCTCCAAGGGAGTTTGGCGTGAGTGTTGCAAGGACATGGACTGAATCTATCCCTAGGGGTGGATTTGGGAAGAATGAGGTGTAGGAATGCAATTCATTATTCAAGTTGTCTCAGGATATTTGTTTAGACTCCATAACTGTTACCTCCGATGTTCTACATCTAGACTAGGCAGCGATCCATGTGTCTGTAGCTACATACTGGCTTCTCACATTTCTTTCCAGATGGTCTCACATATTGGTGTCTGCCTGGACACTGAGAAGGAAAAAGTTGTGTTGTTGGAACTTAATATTTTTAAGCATAGTATTTTCTTAAGTCAGAATGTGAAGAAATAGAGCTCCTTTGTTCAGCTTCTGTGCTCTCCGCCCTCAGACAAAAGAACCATGGTTTCCCAGTATATAAAATATTGACCATGCTACTATTTTGACAGGAAATACCAAGCTCTTCTATGCTGTCAAAAGTATTCCACTTTTCATTCAGATTCACTAAAAATTTAGGTTTTAGATTTATGATCTTGTTTGAAAAAGCAGATGTGTGGGAGGAAGTACATCCTGGCTATATTGTCTGCGCATACAGATGCTGGTGTTTTCTCTATAAATAAATTATATATCTATATGCACCTCAATCCTTGGAAATTTGTAAACTGTAGAACAAACATTTCTTTCTCTCTTTCTATTAGTTATTTTGCAATTTATATTTTCTGACTCTGGGGTCTGAGGTTACATCTGTGATCCTGTTGCAAATCCAGGGGAAATTACCTTTTGAATGCCACATGGCCTGACCTTCATCTCCACATAATCCAGGAAGAGTTTGTGTTTGGCTGTGAGGATGGAGAGGAGGCACAGACCGAAGAGGACGGATTTAGAATAACAATTTTTTTTTTTTTTTGCATTTTAGAACTCAGTAATGCTCTGGATCTGCCCGGCTGGGGTTTATCTTCGCTCCTTCCTCAGAGGTGGTGTGGTGTGTTTGTGGTAAATTGCAAGAAGTGATTCATACTCAGAATTACCACTGGGATCAAAGAGATTATATTTATTGCTGATTTATTTAGAATAGTCTTTTTATTGAAGGAGCTTGCAGAAGCTCCTCTAACAGTGAATAACAAGACAACACAAATCCTAACTCTAAACCCCAGATATTGCACGCAAAATGTAAAAATAGACATAACTAGATTAACATACAGCAATTAAACTCCCAGGAAAAGTGTCACAGCAAATTCCTCGGGCTCACATACATGAATAAAAAACTGTTGCAGTGCAAGAGGGGACCTGGCTATGCTCTCTACTTCCAGAGATAGGATTTGACCCTCATTTTCCGCCTAATATTAATCACAGATGGATGTATAAACTCTGAGAGGCAGAAATCCTCTTATCTCGACTTCTTTGTTTTCCACAGAACATTGTGCTTGATTCCAGCCCCGTCTGCTGAAAGCTCTGATACTGCAGCTTTGAACAGTGATGCATGTGTAGTTGTTTCTTTAGCAATGAAGGCTTTTCTCTTAAAAATTCCCAAGCCAGGCCCACTTGCCAGCCAGGGAATCTCACTTCAACAAAGCTGAAACTGTTTCTGCTTCAGGAACGTGTTTCCTTATAGTCACATTTATGTTAGCACACAGTTAAGCAGTCTGCGCTCCAGACCACTGTATGAGTTATGGAGAGAGGAACTCGCAGGGTTGCAGTTGGATTTTTGTGCAGGATTTATTACAGGGTGTAATGGAAGAAGTGCTCTACATGCACTTCAGCTGGAATCTCACATTTTTATAAATACTTAGGCAAGATCAAGTGCAGTATAAAATCTGGTCTGAAAGTTCTCAATTAACATTGACTTCTTTGCCTGCTGGCAAAGACACAGGGACTAGAAGCTACACTTGGATTCAGCTGCTGGATTTACCACAGATACCACAGTTGATCTTCAGACAGTGAGTGGCAGGGTTGCTTTTTCAGAGATGCACGAGTAGAAAACATTAATTGGGCAGGGCAGGGCAGGGCAGCCCTGCTCTGAAGGGAGCAGAGGGTCTGTGCAGCTTCCCCTGCACTAAGGGGTGCAGGGGGCATGTGGTGCCCAGGCAGCCACAGCTATGAGAGGTGGAGAGGAGGAGAGTTAGTTTCTTCAGTCTATTTGTCCCCTCCCCTGCTTCGCGACCTGATGCTTTCCTGGGAGCCTAGAGGAGAAGCATCGGCAGCCTGTCCTGTTGGGAGCAGAGCTGCCAGGGTGCAGTGCACACCTGGGTGTTCCTCTGCTCCCGGTTGGGGCGATGGGTGCTCTGGTGCCACAAATGTTTTCTGGGAGACCCGAACGGGTCCTTGTGCAACGGAGGCAAGGTTTAAGTGTTACTAGGCGTCCAAATGCAACTTGCATGTAAGATGCACAATCTCTTCACTGTATGAAGTCCATGTTCCTGCAGGTAGGTGTGTGTGAGAGCTCACTGTGGTCGTGGTGGTGGCAAGGTGCTGCATCCTTGGATGGATTCACTCCAGTTCAATACCCCATTTCCCACAACGGCAAAACTTAGTAGATGAATGCCATCCAATCGGGACTTTGTTAGTGTTTGGGGGAGAGAATTAGCCTGGATTTTTACAGAGGCTAATGGCTAAAATTGAGAGACTACAGTTTTCCCTTTGAATGGGAAGTCAGTTCAGAGATGGCACAATACACCAGAAAGTGGGTCTAGAAGTTTGCCATAGGTTTCCCTCTCTTGTCTGCATATTTGCTTGATGACAAATTCATGTGATGCTTTTGTCCCTTTTTGAAAATAAATAGAAAACTTAAATCAAACAATCAATCAGACACATAGGATTTCCCAGTGACACGACATCTTCTGCCCCTTCCTGCTGCTTTGTGCAATGTCTGTGCCCTGACTCCCCTCCCGGCCAGCTCCAAATGGACCTTTCAAGAGGTCCGAAGGGTTTCCTAGCTGAGAGCAAAGGAGGCAAAGATTTGGTTAGTCCTTAGAGAACTCGTTGCAAGAGGCAACTAAAAACAAACAAAAAAAACCAGTAGATCTGTTGGACACAAAACATATTGTGAAGTGCTGGTGATGTGTGTAGCTCCTAACACCCCTGCTGCCAGGCTGCTGGCATGCGCCCTGTGTCCATGTGTATGTGTAGGAAGTGGCTGTGGAAACGTGCCAGGGTTTCTAGCTCGTTTGGAGTTTCTACCATTGAATTGCTACTTGTTATTAGTTGCTTTGAAAAGCTTTTTTGCAATGATGCAGGTCAAAGAGCCTGTAAAGCAAATAACTTTTTTGTTTTTCCTCAGACTTTAGGATGTATATTTTAGTGCTGGCATTTCTCAAAGACTGGGCTGCTGAGCCTTGCTCAGACTTGCCTCCCTCGTTCCCTCTGGAGGAATTAAGAAACTCCTTGGGAAGTTTGACAGTGCTGGAGGCTGGAGGCTCCATGAGAGCCGCTTCCCTGAGGAAGGGCGGCTGCAGAGGGCTGGTGTGGGGCTGGGCTGCTCAGGGAGAGCAACCAAAGGGGAAATCCATAATTTGCAGTGAGAAATGGGCCTAAACTGGGCTGTTTCACTCAAGCGAAGCCACGGGCTTTAGAGGAAGTCCAGATCTGATTCAGCATCCTGGTGTCTCAACTTGCCCCCTTCCATATCTGTAAGGAACCATCTCTGCTTTTCCCAAGTCTGTGTTCTGTGGTTATTTGGTGAAAGCAGCTTTAATTAATGAACTGTCAGCAGAGCAGCCCACTTGTTTCAGCACCTGACAAGCAGAGGAGCTAATGGCAGCTCTGCGGCTCTTAGGCTACGCACCTTTGGGCACATAACCACTTTCCTGAACTGATTATCCTTGGACTTAGAGCTGCGATGTTCATCAGCATGCAAGATCTGAGGCCTGTTCTCCAAAGCTCAGCGCGGAGCTGTATGGAGCTGTGCTAGTCATGAGGAATCAGAGCAGTGAATAATAAATGCTGCCATGAAGAGACTTCGAGGCTGATAACAAAGAGAATCAGAAAGGATTAAATCCTGAGGTGAGGTAATTATTTTTAATGACTGTTTACTAGTCTGTGCTTCTTGGAAAGTAAGGGTCTTGCGACATGGTGCAACGTGTGTTGCTAAATTGCCGGCTTCTGGGAACAGGACTTTGTTTGGCCTAAATGAAAACTAACAGAGGAAGATCTACGTGTTCAAGTAAGTAATTTCAAGACCAAAAATAAATATACAAAAAAGAAAATTAGCGAAAGGAAACATATTCAGAAGATGAAGCTCACATCTTCAATTGATGGAGAGGCAGAATGTGTTTCATATTTAGCAAAAAATCTTATCTTTTGAAGCTGCTGAACCCATTCTACACCAGCTAAAATGCTGAAATTTCTCCAAAGCCATGAGTATTACACCCAACCACTGGATTTAGCGTTTGGGCCTTCCCACTGGATTTTGCACTGTGTGATCTCTCTTGCTTTTAAATCCACGTATGATTTTCTGATGAGGTTTCCTTTATTTTTTACTATAAATGTTTCTGTTGGCAGTGTTTTCTGTACTACATGCCAGTCAGATTTCCAATGCAATCCTACGTCCAAGGTCTTGTACTTCAAGCCAGTCAGAACATTTCCCTAGTAATCTCTGGGAATTCCTTCTTGGTGCTTGTTATCCTGTAACCATAGTCTTGATTTTCACTTTTTCTTTTGTGATCCTTCTCTGCCGGACAGAGGCTAAAGCTCTCGAGCTCATCTTTGCCTGTCTATGTTAGGAGTTGAGCACAGTGTCATCTGGAAGGCGCAGTCATTCAAGGCAACAGTGAAGCACATTTGAGTAAAACAAACAAAAAAAAATTGAGTAACTACTGTTATTGCACTTTGCTTTATCTTTTCCAGAGGTGGAGGAAGCTGTCCTCTCACAGTCAGGTTTGATTTGGTGTTCTTCTATGGAGAACACTGAGGCTGGTGGTACGTGGAAGCTTTCTCTTTTCTGCTAGAAAAGAAACTGGATTCAAATGCAATTTTGCGCCTGTTTGTGATGGCCATGCATTGGCATTTATGTGCTCTTGTCTTTCTTTTGTGTAGATGGCTTCACAGAGAATAACGAAATTGAGTTGTCCTTTCATAGACTTCTAATTTCTCCATCATTATGAAACCGCTTTAACACAGCGGGCTATGGGACTTGTAGGCCAGGCTGCAGGAGATCTCCTCCAGAGGTGCATTTCTCAAATGACATGTTTCTCTGAGGAAAAAGCTGTTAAAATATTTTTCCTCATTTATTCACCTTGGTTCTAGTCTTGCTAGTCAGCACTTTCAAGAGGAACTCATTATATGCTGTTATAATAACTCCTTCTTAATGTATTGCCAGATCCAGGTAATTCAAATATCGTGTACTAACTGAGAAATATGAATAAGTGTGGTTTTCCTCAGATCTTTCCAGAATCAGTGTCTTTCCTTTGCCAGTTTGCCATATTAAAATACGCATCCCCTTTTTTTTTTTTTAACCAAAAGCCAAGGCTCTTTCCAAGGCATGCAGCAGGAACAGGCCCTGTGCTGGCGGCGCTTGCGGTGCCTCACCTCTCTGCTGTACCTCAACAGGACTCATCTGCTGCTCTTTGGAAGTGGATAAATTCAAATTCATTTGCTTATGAGTTTAATGCAATGTAACACCAGAAAGGTGTGCAGTTACGTTGTCCCCAGGGCTTGGGTGACCCAGTGGCTGGAGCTGCTACCCAGCATTAAATGGTTGGTATTTTTCTCCCTCCACAGCCAATGAGGGCCCTCTTAGATGGTTTTCCAGGGAACGAAGGATCGGTACCGCTACGTGCATCATCAGAGGGCATCACCAGGCAGTATTTTAATAATACGGATGTGCTGGCTACTGTAAGGAGCAAAGCTTCTTCCCTTGCAGTATTGCAGGGATGTTGCGTTTTGTTAATGGGCAGAGTGGCTTTTTAGAAGAGATTGTGATTTACAGTGAGATGGGGTAATGGCTGTTCTGGAAGGTCCTGTGCACCCCTTATGTGCTGGAGAATGACTGCAATTTCTAATGGCACTCTCAGAGATTCTGTAAGTATTCTCTGTAGCATTTTTCTGTTTAAAAATAACAGTATACTCCTCAGGGCTTCTTCACATCCTAATTACAACCAAGCTTCTCATTAGTCCCACAGGGAGACGGAATCAAATGCCATATGGTATTTTACACTTAGGATGCTGTGCTTACCAAGAGCTGGAAGGAGGCAGGAAAAGGGGGAGTTAACAATTCATAACCATTTATGGAGCAAGCACAGCCCTTCTTGGACCCAGTTCAGCAGAGTCTGAGGGCCTCAGATCAGGAACTTTATCTAGTAATTGCCTCGGCATGCTGCCCTTCTGGAGCGTGTGTGTGGGCATTTGGTGAGCAGGACACGGAGCCGCAGGATCCTTGGGCTGGCATCCCCGCGCAAGGATGAATTAAGGGCACACACACCAGCCGGGACGTGCCATGGCTGGGTTCTACAGTTGCCTGAAAAGTCACAAGTAAGTGCCGTGCCTCCCCCTTTCCAGAGGGAGTTAGGTCTGGGGGGGACTTTAAAATACTGTCTCGGTTCTACTGCATCAGTAGCTCTGAGAAAAGTGCCTCTGCTCTGTGCCGAAGTACCACTCTGAGCACAAAAGTGCAAGAAATCAATTCTAACTGAAATACCAAACTATTGAAATTGAGCATGTTTTTTACTTCACAGGTATAAGTCCAGTGGCAAACACTGAATAATGAAAAAAAAAAATAAAAAACCTTTTCTTGTCTAATTATAGCAATTGGAGGGAAAAATCCTCTTCCTTACTGATTGGCTACATTGATTATATATTAACAACAACAACAACAAAATAGAAATGCACATTGGCTTGTAAAAATGTACAAGCCTGGCATTAGAAGCTCTTTGAGAACCTGATGTGCTTAGCTTTTGTGTAAGCAACCTGAAGTTTGTTTCTGTAATTGCTCCCTGTTGAGAGATTTGGTTTTATTTAAAATAAATATTTTGATTGCCTCTTTGTCCTGTTCTGTTGGAGCAGGCTGCAAAGGGGGAAGAGAATGGGGCAGTGCACGTTTGTATTTGTTCTTTAAACAACTGTGAAGTCGTATTTTGTTTTTCCTTTACATTCTCCCTGGTGAGGAATGGGATGAAATCCTCGGCTGCAAAAGCTGAGCAGTGGTTTTTGGTAATGTTTTGCATCAGCAGACTGTAGAGGGCTCTATGCTTGCATACGGTATGATTGCACACAAATTGAAGAGAGGGAAAGGCTTGCAAAGTGGTATCTTGTGGCTTAAGATATGTTTTATCATATTTAAATGGATGGATGAAGTCCTGGTAAGCAGAGAGAAAAGCTCCAATTCAAAAATGAAGCCGTCAGTTCATTCTTTCTTCTTCCTCTCCTACAGGTTGTACCTGTATCATCAATTTGACTTATTTTAATGGAAATATGGATTTTAAAAGGCACTCGATTTCTATTGGATTTGCATTTCCATGACTCTTCTCCTTTGAAATTCCTAAGAGTGTATACGAGAGTGATTAATTATTTTTAAAGAGAATAGATGTGATCACAACTAAAAAAACCACTAAAAATAAGACCTGATGAAGGCAGAGGAATCAGAATTTGTATTTTATTGTGCCAACAGAGAAAATAAATGTACATTATTTATGCTAAGTTGTTTTTTCTCCAAAATCTTCCAGCATCTAATGCAGTTAAAGCAAACTTGGAAAGGTGGGAGAAGTTGTAAGGGGTGGTTAGATGAGGCTTCTTTCAGATGGCCTGTGATCGCTTGTTTCCTGGTGGATTTTCAGCTGTTTAAAAAGGATTCATTTGTTTTCTCCAGCAAATTCTTCTTTCCTGTTAGGTCTCAGCTATACTAGGTGTCTATTCAGATTATATTCTTCAACGTGTTGTTTCAGCTGTGTGATAAGCTTCCAAGTGGATTAAGGCAACTATTAATATTTAGCAGTCTTTACAGATTTTTATATTCTTGTTTGGCTAAGACATCACATAAAAGTGATATTAGGTGGCTGAGATTTACTTTATGTGAGATTTGTTGAGAGTCTGACATGAAGAGTTTGATTTCCAGGACAGGACACTGGAATAATTTCTGCTCTGCTGTCGCATCTACCTGTGCTCCACTGTGTTTTGCAAGAAGCAACAGCTCTGTCTCTCTATATGACAACACTGCCTTTCTGCATCTCATCTTTCTGCACATAGTCCAGGCCCTGCACTTCATTCATGATTTTTTAGGAGATGTCACATAGGAAGAAAAAAAAAACCCAGTCTTATCCAGCTAATTCTTCACCACAGCCCAAGCTTGGCTGCCATTCCACTGGAGCAAAAGTGGGAGGTTGCTTTCATGCTTCCCTTTAATGAGCACCTGCAACCTGAATAATCCCATATTGTTGTTCTTCCAAAAAGTTTGTAGCTCATCCTTGTTGCAAAATTTCATTTTGCTTGGCCCAGGTGTGTTTTCAGCAAAGACTATCAGTCCTGGCCAAATAGGATACACTTCCCTAAAGCTTGGGGAGAAATTGATTCATAACTGTCTTTCAGTGTTTGATACCAGCCAAATGTATAGTTGTGAGCTGAAAATGTGCTTGCTTGAATGCTAAGTTTTGCTATGGTCAGTGCAAACTGCCAATTTCCAGAGACAAATACAGTGTGTTAGAAGTTATATAAAATATTTGGTTGAAGGTTTGCATGCCACTCAGAAATGGTTTCTATAACATATTATAAGAAAACGTATTTAACTGGTCTGTACTTAATGTGGTCTCTCAAGATTTCATGGTGCCTTTCACAAGCAGCCCCAGAATTATGGATGTATTTCACTTTGAGTATGTTCTGGTGTGCCAATCTCTGCACTCTCAATGGGGCACTGTATTTTTTACTTACAGTCCCAAATTGTCAAGAAATGCTGATATGCACTCTTAACCTGCAGGCAAGTTCAGCATTTGGGTAAAGCAGTTGATTAAGGGCTGTTATCATTATCATTTTTAATTTATACTGCCTGAGATGTTTAAAATCTGCGATTTCTTTCATTAGGACCAGGACATGTGGTAAAAATTCTTTACTGGATTGGGTGTTGTTGCTTTATTTCTGTTCCTTGTGTTATTGCCTATTCATGTGAATATCAGAAAGAAATTTTACAGTTTGCTGGGATTACTGCAAGGATGGGACGGTGCAGCCTCCTTGACTCCGTGCCCTCATCACTTGCTGCTCCATGGCCTCAGCCTGCTCGTTGAGGGACCCTCTGGGCACAGGGGGGTGCTACGAGTCCCTAGGTACATTTTGCAGCCTTTATATCTGTGCAAGCTCCTAAGGGTCTTTGGTTCCCCATCCACAGCAAACAGCTGCTGCTTCAGCTTCCACACCAGCAAGTGGACTGGAAGGGGCTTAAAGCCCCACTGATGGCTACTGAAGTAGCATCTTGGTGCCGTGGGGAAGGGGCCGTGTGGAGCGGTTGGTTCTTCTCTGTCAGCAGCTCGCCAGCTTCCCGTGGATCTCTCACTCTGGGAGCTGTGCAGTCGCCGTAGGGCTCAAGTAGTTGTGTTGCCGATGATCCTCAGCATGTTCTGACGTGCAGCCCGGGAGCAGTTCCCCAGGGCTCAGGGACTGTTCAGAGAGCTGCGAGGACTCCCGGGCACTGTGGGGTGTCGGGTGATCTTTGAACACACAGTCTTGAGCTTGCTCTTTCGTGCAGCAATGGGTGGTGGGCATTTTGTCTTGTCCTCGCGGGGACTGCTCACCACCCTGCCTGCTAGTATTAAGTGTGTACAGACTTAAACCCTGTTTTCTTACATGAGAATGAGTGGAGAGGGCGAAGAAAAGCAGCCAGGAGGTGGTGGAGCCACGGTACAACAGGCATTCGGGCATGGCCAGCACGTGGTGTTGTATTATTGACAAAAAGATTGTGATTCACTCCATTTGACTCATCTCCATGCAAGGTCAGTGGAGGCTTGATGTGGCCTGAGAGTCGCTCCACTTCTCCCCATTCCTCCTGCCACGTTTGTGCTTCTCTCTGATGGTGTTAGTTTAGCAGCCTGGCGCTGTGGTGCGTTTGTTGGCTGGACACAGAGGAATTCCCTGGAAACAGAGGAATTCCCTGGAAGCAGACATGCCCATCTGCCTGTCTGCAGCAGTGCAGCCCTTTCCCTGCCACCGAGGTTCTGAGCAGTTGATGGATGAGCATCATGGATGGGTGGTCCAGTGCTGCCCGTCCTGCTGCTCTTGCGCTGCAGCAGGAGCTTCTCAGAATCATGTTCTCCCCCGAATGTGATTCTCACTCATATGCACCATGTGGCTCTCAGCTTTTCGTCTACCTTATTTTGCCCAGCTGAGCCGTGAAAACCTCTTGCCATAACTTTGCCTTTTGAGCATAACTTTGCTTTTTGCTCTTTCCTTAAGCAGAAACTCGTACTGCTCGGTGTCTCACTTTGTGCCCTTCCAGCCATCTGGAGATATTAATTTGTCATTTCCTCCTTGTACGGGAAGTTCCTTGAAAGTTTAAAACTGTGATGTGAAGACCTATAATTGGCTTTAAAAGCGGAAATCTGGCTATAGATACTTGTGACAAAAATGTACTAGGTCCAAGCTGTGCTTCCAGGAGATAACCTCACTGAGCTGGCACAGGGCAGCTGGAGCTGCTTATCCAGCAATCTTGGGGAACTCTGAGGTGAATCTGCTTGTGGGGACACAGACAAAAAAATGTGGTAATTCTGAATTCTGTTGATTTTTTTTTTCTCTCAAAGGTTGCTGCTGTTAAACAGTTGAGTCCAAGTTGCACAGGTGCTTACCAAAAGCTCCACTAAATCGTGTATGTTTATAGGTCTGAGCTAAGTGGGTTGCACTTTGAAAGCTGGTAAAACTATTATGGATCAAGGAATCAGCCAGTGTTCTGGGTACAGCTAACACTAACTGCAGCTCTCTTTGTATCTTTTTGTTTTATTAATAATAAATATTTGTATTGAGAGAGCAGGTGGCCCTTCATGGCTTCATTGTGGGAGTCGCTGCTTAAACAAAGTCAGTCATTTAATGTCTTGTCTGAGTTTCCCTGCAGATGCTGAGCTGTCACAGTTCATCTCTGTGTTAAGAGTCAGGACTGTGCTAACAACTTGGCCTTTCCAGTGTGAGCTACGGGGAAAAAAGAGAGGCCTGGGCCACACACACCATCTTTTGTTTCCTAACTGTATCTTTACAGCAGTGCCTGCTGCTGTAGATGTGCTGGTACCTTGGTGTGCTGTGGGCCACATGTTGGGTGGTCATGCTGCAGCCCTCGGGCTCCTCGTTGCTGCTGGATTTGGGTTGGAGCAGGCAGACGAGGCCGCCCGATGTTGCTTTTCAGCCATCGCTGCCAGAGCTGGGCCGGCATTCCAGCCTCTGATTTTTGTGGCGCTTGTTTCTTTTGGCCTCAGAGCTCCAGGAGTCTGGTGCTAATTAGCGAACTAAATGTTTGACTTTTATTCGTGATGAATTCACTTATGCTTATTCATTCTGAGAAGTATGTAACTGCGCGCTTGCCAGGCCTTCTAAGTATCCCTCATCTAACAACGTAGTTGAGATCCACACGGCAGTTCAGATGCAAATGGGCTGTATTTTGAACATGTGAGCATATGATGTAGACCTTGTGTTAATCATCAAGCTGGCTGTATAGATGGGACAGTACAAATCTGAAGGAGGTGCTGAGGGTTTGTTTGCTGATTCACACTAGCAATCAAACCCCTTTGGGTCCTCTCAGTTTGGTGAAGGGAATATTCCAGAAGTTGAAATATCATTGTCCTTCAAAAAATGCAGACTGTCGTACTGCTTCCTTCCTTGCAGTCCTTGGCCTGCTAAGACCTGACGGATGTCTGATTCCCCAGCGTGCTGCTGTCAGCGCCCTTCTTGCAGTCCTCAGTGTCTTTGCTGTCCCCCTCCTGGGATCTGCCACTGTCACAGACCCTCTCCACTCCCCGCTGCTGTTGCCTCCTTCAAAACACAGTTTGATACAGTTTGATGCAAACCTCCATTGGTGCAAACCAGCAGTAGCTCAAATGTTCTTACTTCAGCTATGTTTATGCAAGAATCCAACCTCTGCTTCCTTCTTCACTAGTTTAAATTTTGTTTGTTTGTTTGTTTTTCCAGGGCATTATAATTCACATTTTAATTTAACCCTCCGCTTCTTGGGGTTAGGCATTTGGGTTCCTTTCTCTCTCTTGACTGCCCAAAAATCTGAAAAATTAAACATAATGAACATGAAGATGCAAGTGTGGGCCATGTGTTCCCTTTACAACTTCTTTACAGATGTGGAGGTATTTGTAGCTGAAATCTCAGAAAAAGTAGATTCTCTTTTAAATTGTTGTTCACAGAGAGAGACAAGTCAGCAAACACCTCTGGTAGAGAAATAATTCGGGAGTGTTTAAACACATGACCGATCTCCCTTGGCCTAAAGGGCCTTCGTGTCTTCAAGATAAATGTGCTTCAGGAGCTTGCTAGCCTGATGCTCCAGAGAGAGCAGCTGGGAAAGCAGAACATGTAGTGCAGAAAGTTTCCCTAAGAGCAAAGAAGGGAGATCCTCAAACTCTAAAAAAGCTGGAGGACAAGAACTTCTGGAAGCCTAGGAGCTGCCCCAGGCCTTCCTGTGGCTCTGCCTAAGATCAGCAGCCAAAGCGGAGTCTGAATTCCAGAAATACCCACGGGCGGTGGAAGCTCATGGGGTTGCGCCAGTCAGACCCAGCGTGTTTCCACATAGGAGGGAGCTGGCCCTGCTTTTATTTCTGTGTGTGCACAGGCAGTAGATGTTGCCCCAACAGGATTTGGGGGCTTGAAGGGAGATTTCCCAACCTCAAAGGCAGCTTGAGGCCAGAAAGCCTGTATTTAATTTGAACACTTAGAGCCAAAAGATGTCTGACTCTTTTTATGACAGTTTGATCCTCAGAATGAACAGTTATAATACCTGGAAATTTCTGTTAGCCTCTTTACTGTGCAGTTTGAATTCCTGAGCACTAAATGTCTATATTAAATCCTCTGGAATCAGATGTGCCTTGAGCGGTTTGGTCTATCTGAAGCCATTTATTTTTTCCCATCCTAAAGCTATTTCTTAACCCACAAATTGAGGGATAAGTGACCATTTTGGAAAAAAAGAAAAGAAAGCTTTGACATACCCTAAGGTCACATGTTTCAGTCCTGGCATTCATATTGCTATTGTTTCAGTCCCATTTTCCCTGCAATGTTCAGACGGCTCAGTTTGCTAAAAAAGCTCTCTAGATTCTTCCTTTTAGGCTTAGGATGCAATTCTTTTTTTAATTATTATTTTGTGTGAATATGATCTTGGAAACCAGTTTGAGATTCAAAAAAGGGCACAACCGGTCAAGGTCACTCTTGCAGAATTTATGATTTTTATTATTCATTAGTTGTACAGTGGCAACACGTGGTAGCAGTGCCAGCTGGTAGGACTCTCCTGTGGTGGCCTCCTTGTGCTGCAGTGCTTAGCTCCTCTGTAGGACTCGTCTGGTTTTCCAGATATTGCAGTGTGATCACTGCGATTCCGCGGGTGAAGAAACTCCAAGCGGAGTGACAATTAACGTGCCTACCCCAGTCCAATAATTTGCTCTGTTAACCAGCATAAGAATGTAGCCATTTCTGCTAAGTACCAGTCCAGTGGTCTCAGTCTACTTGGGTATATTTAAAGGATGAGCTTTGTCTCAAAGATTTTACAGTCTAAACTGATGATTCTCAGCTTCATAGTTTGCAGATACTGGCATTTTCCATAAAGCTTTCTTAGACAAGCAGGTTTTCAAGCTCGGGTAGAGCATGCTGAGGCCAGCTCGTGGCAGACTCCTTTTCTTAGCTACCTTTCACTGACTGGTGAAGCAGCTCCTGACTGGTGAGGAGCTTTTTCCCCCATAGGTCGAACATCAGAGCCACATGAACGATACGAGCCAGGGGCTTGGAGAAGGGGTAAGAGGTGCACATACAGCCCGGAAAGCAGTGGGGGCCAATATGGGGACCCACCTCCTGGCTTTGGCGTGGAGGATGAAGCGAGCATGCCGAGTTTATGCCTGGCGCGACAGAGATGGTCAGCTTTATTTTTATTCCTGTACTTGACTCTCTGGCATCTTGACTGCGCTAGCGTGGGGCATGTCAGTTGTTTAGTGATAGTGGCTTGACATTTCCTGTTGTTTTGTTCTCACAACTGTTTCCAAAGGGGGTGATGTAACTCCATAACTGACTAAGGCTTTGGTTATATTCTTGCTGATTTTAAATGCATGTTCCCCTTCCTCGCTAGTGGAACTATTCCAAATATATATGTGTCAAGTACGTCTGAGAGGGTCTCCTAATGCTGGCAATGTGCTAGTTCCTTTGGATGGTTTCTGGATGACTTTGCTGCTTCTTCTACCTTTCTTAGGAAGTGTGGAGGAGCCCCATTCCAGCTGTTTCCTGAAATTTCCCCAGTGCAGTAGTTTAAAGAAAAGGAATTACTACATAGGAAAAGCACTGACTTGTTCCTACGCTGGTGCCAAATGGTGCAGCCCAGCCAAAGTCAATTAATACACATTTCTTTACAATGGGGCCGGCCTGGGCCCAAATCACTGGCAGAGCTCTCGCCTGTGCTCGGATGGTGACTGTATTAGCGCCAATCTTGGTTTGGCAAAGTCCTGTCACATTTCTGTGATTTGTGCAGACCAGGAAATGCACTGCAAAATTTATGCTCTAATTTATTACCTGTGATAGGCTAAGCTTTGGCTTGCCTTTTTGCTTGCAGGGATGCATTCACTCTGCCTCTTGCCTGGGCAGATGTGAGTTTGCAGCGGGGATTCCTGCGCTGACGGCAGCTGCTCAAGGTCACTGCAGACTCACCAGGGCTATGAGGGCTGCTTGAGGTAGCAAGTCTGAAATAGCTAAATCTGTCTGGTGTGGAGGCCAAACGTGCAAAGTCATGGTGGTTTGGACCCCAATTCTGCCTTGCGGGTTGAATCTGAACTAACAGCTACTCTGCTGCTGGTGCTTGCCCACATGAGCTAACACAGCTCTGTGTACATACCCTGCAGTCCCACGTAAGGGACACTTTTCTGCAGGGACTTGGTCAATTTAGCAATGATTGCTGAGAAGGAGGAAGTCTTGACGAGTTGGGGCAGGATGCAGGAGATGGGACGTTCGATCTCCCAGGTCCTGGATGGTGACAGCATGTGCATTGGCGCTTTCTTTTCTGTAGTAGCTTGCAAAATTTTTTTGTCTCATTTGCCCTTCCCCCTTCTTATCCTTTTGGCTTCTCACACAACTACAGACTGAGCCTGTGTGACTGTATGAAAGGCATTTCCTCCTGATACTTTTTTTTTTTTTTTTCTTCAAGTCGGCTTCAGCCCACCAGCTGCTTTCCATTAGTGCTGCACACACGCTCGCGAGGAGGGCAGCGTGTGATCCTTGAGGCACTGCTGAGCAGCAGAAACCCTTCCGAAACGCTCCCAGACAGGCTGCTCAGAGCAGGCTGCAGGTGAAAGGAGCTCAGCACACGGGGACCTGTCTCCTGGCGAGTGAAGGGGCCGGGACGCAGGGCAGGGGCTGCGGCCGCATGCAGCGTGTGAGAGCTGTGAGTAGGTCTCCTTTATGTGCATCCTTGTTTGCTCTGGGTTCTCTTCAAGGATGAGAACTGAGTGTTGTCTGATGCTGCGGGGAATTACCACTGCTGTTTGATCCCGGGAGAGAGTATTTTTATTGATATTAGATATTGTCAGGCTGCTTATCCAGACTTCCTGATAGCTACTATTACTGTATTATTTGCGGTCTCTGGAAAAGGGCCTTAAACTTCCTCAAGCTCTCCCTCTTGCTGTGGAGATTACAAGAGCAGCCTTCATTAGCTTTGCAAGCTCCCTCTCCTTGCTGTTACCAGCAAAGGAACTAAGTCCTAGTGTAAACTGCTGTTTGTGCCATTCCCATCTGCCGCTTTAAAAGCTATAGTATAGCAGCATCCCCTGCTAAAGATGACCAACTGGGCAAAACTCTGGGAAATTTGTCACAGAAACACAGTGCTATAGAAGAGTATGATGAGATGGGCTGTGCAGGGTCAGACTCCAGTACTCGAGTTGTGCAGCACTGTTTCAGCAGAGATGTCTGTGGGATCCTCTGCTCTCCAGTGTGTGCCTTGAAGTGCAGCTTGCTCAGGGCCTTGCACCAGAGCAAAGGAGCTTCGCTCTGATAAGCTCAAGGGATTTGAGAACTACATGGAAATCTTGCTGCTCCTGCTGTTGTTTTGCAGTTAGCTCTGAAAAGCCGTTCAGTGGGTTGCAGAGGGAGAACTCACAGAGGCCAAATTTTGCTCAGTTACTGTCCCTGGATTAACAAGTTCACTGGTGGTTCCTCAGCTTGCAGGGTTCCCAGGCGGGAAAGCAGCCAACCGCGCTTTGTCAGAACAAAGTCCTCTAACATGCTTTAAAAAGACAGAATTGCATTTAACCTGTCAGTCCTCTTCTGCTGAAGAATGTGATCTAAGCCTAAAGCTTCTTTCTTGCTGTGTTTTTATGAAACTCAGTGCTCAGGACAAATAGAGGTTTTTTTCCTGGTGTCCTGCTACAGCTAGAAGTGCGTTTTGGGGCAGGCTGACTGCGAGCAGGTGGCCTAGAGGATGGGGTGAGTGGTATGAGTGTCTCTATGCTGATCCATCTTGTTGTGCAAAGTGTGTTTCCTGAAGTTCAGAGCATAAGCTTGTGTCAAGAAGATTCCTTTGCCGCCCAAAGGAAAATGGTCTTTCAAGGCTCCACGCAAAAATTTCACCTCTTCGGCCAGTTGTCTATGCCTTCTTTATGCTATCAAGACAGTAACCAAAGGCAGTGACTCATATTCCCAAGTCCTTATTTCCTCAAGCATTTATTTGTTATGGAGAAGGCTATTTCGGGGTCAGCATCTCCTTTGAACTCTCTCCCATGGGGTTTTCTGAAAGACTCATGCAGAAGGATGGGACTGAGGGCAGTGAAGGCGGCATAGCGGCCTTCTGACTGGGTCAAGTCTCCAACTCCTCTGTTTCATCTTCCTGCATCTGCAAGGAGGCTGTGTATCTTCTGAGCCTGAGCAGGAACATTTCTGTTAGTTTTAGCCTTTGGTAAGTGGAGAAAACTTGAGGCCCATACCATGTTAACTGCCCAGAAAGCTGAATACACAGACCAAGCAGTGAAAGGAAATGGTCTCCTCTCTTTCTAGAGGTTGTATTCAGCACATGACAGACACGCTCACGTATTGTGCTCTGCTGCGGAGGGGATGGTCAGAACACAGCCCCAGGGTTTAGCCCTTTCACCGTCTCCTCTTGTGGGGCAATCCAGATACTTGTCTAGCTGCCCTGCTTTGTAAAAGGGAGACAAGGCTATTTTCCTGGCTCCTGGATAGTATTTCCTGGACTCCTTAGTTCCTCTAATGAGGTGAGGAGCTCCAATTGAGTGTAACATGGTAGGTTTATTAATGGAAGTTGTGTTTAGGACAGCAGGGAGCATATATCTGAACTGTCAGATCAGATGAGCACAGTTGCCTGCTTTGAAAAGAAATCTCTGCAACTCTGTAGGAGTTTTATTGCTTTAGGATACAGCCTGGCATTGCAAATTCCAATGGCAAATTGGATCCAATAATGTCAGGCTTGTTTTGATTGTGGTTGTACGGGAGAACTCTGTTGTTTGCAAGTAATTCATTAATTCATAGGTTGAATAATCAATCCCTGCCCTGTGCAGGAGAGATGAGCACTGTGCTCAGAATCCCTGTGGCACTCAGGAAGCTTTCAGTCTTTCACATGGCCTTGTGTGGGAATTACTGTAGGGATCTTAGATTTGGCTTTTCAGGTGTCTAGTGCAGACTCAGCACCTTTGTACAGCACCTCAGCAACAGGAGGTTTGTGCATACACAGTGATTGCAAACACTGTGTGAAGGAGGAGTAAGAGCAGGATCTGCTCCTGCTGTCCTGTGACTGCTCTCTCCCAGGGGAGAGTCTCCTTCATCCCTCTGGGAGTTTCATCCCCCAGTTACCCCTAGCATCTCCTGGCCCAAAGAGTATTGAAAACGCCGCTACAAAAGGCCAATTATTTGAGCTGATATTTTTATCAGTAAAAATCGATGCACATACTGTATTTGTTTAACACTGTGGGAAAGCTTGCAGGGTGCATGTGGTTTGCGAGCTGATTCAGCCGAACGAGTGTGGTGGTGCTCCGTGCTGGCCACGTGCAGCGCTGCCTCTGTCAGATGCCATTAAGGGCTGGAATTGGTGAATCTCTGCGGGTTCGATTGTTTAATGCCTGTGCACTCGCGTGTATTTCTGTTGATGGCTTTTCACCCTCTCTCTCCATTACATCGATCTCCAGGCTAGGGTTTGTTACCCAGAATTTTTGCTAGCTGTTCTCTGTAAAGTGCCAGACACTGCAACCCAAATTTGAAGCCTGAACATTGTCTGAATGCTAACTTTTCTAAAGGTATTTCATTAGTCTTTTGATGGTGGAGCTTTGTTGAAAATGTCTTTTTCTTGTAATTTTAATATTTGTTAACTTGAAAAGCTTGGAAAAAAATCTGTGAGGGTTTTCCTTTCCTCAAGTTACTCTTCAGTTCTCTGGACAGTAATGATGCTGCCATTACGTACAAAAAGGCACCAAGCCATTGGGCCCTAATTAGGCCCATGAATCATGTTCAGTGATTCTTGATGCACCTTTGCAAATGGTTTTTGACCTCTCTATGCCCCAGAAAGGCCAGTTATAAATCTGAGTTAATGCAGGAGCTGATTTGACTGTAAAGAGGCTGCCTTGGAGCTGAACTACTTTGCAATTAAAGTATTACTTGTAAAAGAGATATACCAAATGGAAATAAATGCTTACAGTTATAAACACAGCAGTCAAAATCTCTCCAACGGCTTGAAGGATCCCGAATGAGAAGCTGAGATGATAGAGTAATTTAAATAAATGTAGAGCCAGGGAAAACAAAGCTGAATATAAAATCACCATTGTGCCTGGCTTTGATTTTATTTAAGGTGGGCAATGCAGAAATTAGAGGTGTAAATGAACCAAATGTCAGGCCCAGGTATTATATGAAGATAAGCTGATGTCTGGGGACTTGCCAGTTCACCATTGCAAATTTCTTGACTATTTTCTTCATGTTTCATTTCAAATACACTATTCTTTCCCTAAAGGAAAGTCTAATGTAACCAATGTGCATGGCATATAAAGTTGAGTAGAATAAAAGGGAACCAATTCGTTTTTTAATGCAGAGAAAGAGTTCAATGTGAAATCAGCTGATGACCGCTTTAGTCAAAATATGCAGGAAATACATATTTCAAGAGAGAATTGATGAGATGAGGGATTACGGGGGAGAAGAATTGTATGGTAATGATCATCCCAAAGCAAAATCCTTAAAAGCTTTATTTCATATTGCCTCTCGCTGTTGTCTAACAATTGCTTCAAGAACATCCTCAGTTCTGTTTAGAAAAGATGCAGTCCCTCCTGGTCTCTGCGATGGCATCATTGACTGCAGCAGGTTGAGATGAGGCTGTTTGGAGGTGCAGTGCATTGGCGCATGGCTCACAGGTGACCTGCTGAAACAGAAGGAACCTGCCCTCCCTCCCCTCCTATCCTACCTGCATGTCAGCAGCGTGGCAATAGGCATCTCTGCGGCGATAGCAGAGGGAAAACTTACTGCAGACTCTGTTTTTCCACAGAGCCCTGTTTCCTTTACAACCATGGCCTGTTGCCTTTACTTCAACACTCCTTTGCCTCAAACTGAACTTGTGCACTTCATGTCTTAAGGTTACCTGAGTGTAGGGTGTCTATGGTTCATACTGAAGTACTAGAACCTTTGGGCCTGGCAGATTATAGATGTGGATGATAGAGAGGAAAATAGTCATTTGCTGACGGGCCAAATGAATATAAAATGGTAATTTTGCTGCTGAGACACCTTGTCAGTTTTGTTACAATACTTTTAGGCAGAAAATTATTATGGAAGGTATGCAGAAAAGGGAGCAGGACTAGTTTCTGAGTATTTTCATTTATTAATAAAGATTTCTTACTCTGTAAATCCTGGCACAGCATAGTGGAACTGCTAACTATGGAAACGTATCACTGAGCTGTCTGCCCTGACAAAGGGCAGTATTCATGAGCTGCCCTGCTAAACTGTCACGTTTCCATTGTCACTTGACATTTTTCCTGTAACTCTTGTGGTCTGCTGCTTAATTCCTTTGTCTCTGACAGACACCCATTTAGGAGTCTTGGAAAATACAAAGTGGAGCCAGTTAACATTGAATGATCTTAAAACTAGACTGAACTTTTGTTTTCATCGGGGAGGAAGATGATGCCATCAGCTAATTTGGTTGATCAATAGCCCTGCTTGCAGATAAGGTTTCAAAGCTTGTGGCTAGAAGCTGATTGCACTGGATCCAAAATAAATTTGATCTATTGGCTTCCACAAATGTAGCGTAGCCAGGATGATGGTTCAGTGCAGATGCTTAATTCATTTTTATAATGCTGACAGACTAGACTTGGTGCCTGCTGTGAGGACGCTGTACTACATGAGCCATTCCACAGTACAGCTCTTACTTAAGTTGTTTTTTACAGTAGCATGGAGCTGTCACTCTCTAGCAAATAGCAATCATAAAGATTCATTATTCTGCGCCTGGGAAGCATTGCAGTCTCTGTTGGTGTGTTTAATAGCTTTTTTCATTTAATGCAAACTTTGATCCTCATTTCCTAAAAAGAAAGAGGTGCTGGTGAGAAATGAGACTGATTTGTTAGTGTTGGCTAGATAAATAAGTGTTACTGAAAAATGAGGAAAAGCTCTGTGACTGAAACACAGAGTCAGTATGCAAACCCTGTTTGTGATAAGCATTTGGGAATGCAGTTTTCGAAGGGATCCGGCAATGTTCTTTCTTTATGCAGGATGGGACTGTAGACTTCTGGGAAGATGGACTAAAAGTTAACCGATTCTTTCCTCTCTATTTCAGTGACCATATCATGGCTACAACACCAACAGATGTCATACAGTCACCTGAAAAAGGGGAGACAGTTGAAGAATGCACAGGTAAGAAGTTGTTCTTCAAATGTATAACTGATTTGGAAGTCAGAGTTTATTTCCTCTAGGTTATTAGGGCGTCTGTAGTGGCTTGTTTTGCAGGGTTGCCTTGGTTTTCTTAGTATATGAAAAGACTTTGTTTGCTGGCAATATTAAGGAAAGAATTTTTAGGGAGTGCAGGAGAGCAAAAAGCTGTTGTAGGATCATCTTTCCTGATTATGGGTTCAGATTTCCAAAAACCTAATTGCTTCGATGCTGATGCACGTTACAGGGCTGGATGCTGAGCACGTTAGCCAGCCCGGGTGCATTAGCTTCTGTCTGAGAGAGGTGGCTGGCGGTATCCCCACTGCAGCTTCCCTTTCTGGTTCACAGAGAACCAGAACACAGACAACTATTTTTTCTACTTGCTCTTTCATCTAGTGGCGTAGGCAAGTGCACTGTCAGCCCCAACAGCAGCAGACATGGGGGAGTGCCGTAATAGACAGGAAAGAAAAATGTCTTACCTATGCGAGAGCGTTGTCTTAATTAAAGCAAATCCCCTTTTCCAGTGACGAGACTATTTTTATTGGAAAAAACATTTAAGGAAAAAACTTGCATATGTGTCCTGAATGCATCTTAGGAAATCAGAAAGCATAGAAGATGCCTAAATGAACCATTTCATTTAAATAATGTTTACTGAGCTCCCAAATCAGATGTTTCCTTTGCTTTAGAGTAGTCATGTTGTTTTTTTGTCATTGTTACAGTCTCAATTTTGCACTGGAGAACATCTTTCTCGTATCCCATAATAGGAAGGAATCATGCAGTGAGCAAAAAAGCATGTGCTAATTTGCTCTGTGTACATTACACAAACAATAAAAATAAAAGCTAAAAAAAAAAAAAAGAGAATAAAATAGCTTTAAAAAGCAAGTACCTGCTGTTGTACACTTCTAGTAATAATAAGCAACTCATTTTCATTTTTGGGAAGGCTTTGCTCTTTAAAGGCAGTAGCCTTTAAGTTTAATCTTTGAATTTTAATGCCTTAAAATTTACAATAAGCATTCAAGTATTATAAATCATTATTCATTAGTGGGTGAATAGGCAATAGGCATAGTTGTCTGGGCTATGATTTTCTCTCCTTGTTTTGACTGTTTTTTTGTTAAGCATTTTTTTCCACTTTAGTAAAATCATCTTTTATATTAGTAGTTCATACATCATGGAGCACTTTACCATTTTGTGCTATGGTGGGCTACTTCACAGTGCACTGAAACACAGGCACCTTTATGTGAAAAATGGCATCCTTTTAGCATGCAAAACCAGCGCACAACTGTTTGCAGCAGGAAACGTATATGAACATTGCGGTTCTGAACCGTGTCTACTGCCAAACACTCGCACAGAGCAGAACCAATCCCACAGTCCCCATCTGGCTGCAACACCAAGTATCTAGTAGTGATTTTATCTTTTTTTGTATAATAATATGGCAACTGCCCATCTTTTATAGCTGCAGGGAATCCTCCTGTTTTCCATTCGTGTGAAGCAGCTGAGAGCACGCAGCTGGGCAGCGTGCAGCTGAGGAGCAAGCGCTGCGGGAGGGGATGCCCTGCCCGCCAGCACGGAATTCCTGCTAGGAGAAGGCCCTCGAGCAGCCCACGTGTCCGCGCTGGAGGCCTGTGCTGCCCTGCGGTGCTCGAGTGCTGTCCCGTGCCAGCTGCGCTTTGCTCGCAGGTGCTCTGTGCATCCTTGCACTGGCCTCTGTTCTAACGTTAGCACCGCTTTGGGTCTAAACAAATGTTCAGAGTAGTACCTTGAAAATGCTATCTTTTGTGCTAAGATTATGGCTGTTTCTCCTAAGTGTCCTTTGGGACACTTCTGGGTTGGTTGGTTTGTTTTGTGAACATTCCCCTATGAATATTCCCCTATTCCTTCTGGAAATACTAGCATCTGATTAAGCCCATAGCTAATGCTACCACTAGAATACAACTTTTTTTTGCTGCCCATATCACCAATGGCTGTCCAGAGCACATAATAACGTCCTTGTTTTTCGTTTAAACTGTCTTTAAAGTGAAGAGCAAAGTCTGCCATTTTGTTCTTTGAGTCATTGTAGCAGATGTTGCTGGGTGATCGTTTTGGGGAATTGTTTCAAGAGACTTCTTAATTTTTTTGTGTTACTCATCTAAAATAAACCAGTTCAGCTGTGTCAAGTTTGGTGGGATAATATTGTATATGCTGTCTAATTGCTGATGTGAGTGGCAGGAACTTTAGGGTGGTGTTTCTAAGGGCTCTCTGCAGGACTCTCAATGTACTGATTTTCTCTGAGAGGCCTCCTGGTTGCTCTGTGACCTTCCTCTCTCATCAGCTCTTGCTGGGTGAGGCTCATGGGGCCCTGTGCGTGTCCCAGCAAGCCCAAGGCCGTGTCTCCGCGCGTGCCGCCCGGCGCGGCAGCATCGCCGTGTGCCCAGTGCCCCCGAGGATCTTGGCGTCATTGTCCATCTCTCAAAGTGGCCACTGTCCGGAGCACGGTACAGCTGTCCCGATAAGGCCCTTTGGCAGAGATCCCTACACGCACGGGGCGTATGTTGAGGCAGAGCATTGCCGACTAAATCATTGCTGGAGAAGACAATAATTGTGTTGAAATAATGCCCTGCTTATGAAAGGATCCTCCAGCTGTGGGCATTTATTACGCCATCTGCCTTAAAAACTTAATTGAACAATGACTTTGGCTCTGATAGGCAGTGATGTTAGTGGTCTGCATAAATGTTTGAGTCAAGCACAAGGGTCTTAGTATAATAGTTTGTCCCCAACCACTCCAAAGGGACCCTTCACTGTAAGAGTCAATAATAAATAAGATGGAGCTTTTGTGTGCTGAGAAATATATTAATAAAAATGTTAAGGCATCTTAGGTTATTAAAAATGAAAAAAGTCAACTGTGTTTCTTATGGTTTATTTTTTCTTCTATTTTTAATTCTCTTCCTTTGGAATTCTCTTCCTTTGGACAATGGAAAATCTGAATTCAGAATAATAGGCCTAACGCTGTGTTCTTAGGCCTGCTATGTTTGAAGGTTTCATGTCCTGGAAAGGAGTGTGATAATTTAAGAGCAATTTGCTTCAATGGCCTTGGGGGAGTTGTTGATTTTATTTTGGGATGATGGTTTAATGTGGAAACATCTTTTGGCTTTAGGGTTTATAAATACTTTATACAGAAGTTTGGATCTTTTTGCCAAATCTTGAATATTCTTCAAATGTTGACTCGTTATAGCACTGAGTAAAGACATAAATGGAACTAAACTAAGCTCAGATAAGAGAAGTTAAAGACGTTAAGACATTACTGAAAGAGAATTAAGTATGACTTGCGGGATCACTGAACAGTTTAGTTAGATTCTATATATAAGATGTATTCTTTTTTTGCTTCTTTTCATTTCCATAAACTGGAACCTAAGCAAGCATCATCACTGTCAGCTTAGTGATAGTGCTCCTTTGCAGATGGCAAATCTATGAATTGCAGCTTCACCTTTCACTGGACTCCAGCATTGAATTATTAACAAGGCAGCTGAGTGGAAGTGAATGGGCTGCTCGAGCCTGTGACTCTCTGTAGGCTTCCTCCAGAGTTTAAGCGACAATATTCTCCAAGCTAAGTAACATCTCCAGCTTCCGTATATTTTCTTTTCTTTCTTTCTTTTTTTTATTTAATGCAGCAGGAAGGAAAAAATCTAAATTTCAGACTTTCAAGAACTTCTTTGCAAAGAAGAAAAGGAAAGAGCCTCCAGCTCCCAGGGGTGAGAGTAATTTAAAACCCAGCCAGTCCAGCAGCGATGTCAGCATCTCCGTGCTCGACTCCACAGCACTTCATTCACCAAAGGAGGCTGGGTAAGCTGCTGGGGAAGAAAAATAAATAAATAAAAGCGGACCTCTCCCTACAGTAGGATGAAAGCATGAGTTGGCCTCTTAGGAGCAATCTCTGTCCAAGTCTGTGCAAAACAAGCCCTAATGTTGATGAAGGAATTTCAGGAATTTCCTCTTTCTTTGCTACGTGCTTCAAAAGCCAGCATGGAGAGGAGGGGGA
This sequence comes from Tinamus guttatus, assembly GCF_059628265.1. Classification (NCBI taxonomy): domain Eukaryota; kingdom Metazoa; phylum Chordata; class Aves; order Tinamiformes; family Tinamidae; genus Tinamus; species Tinamus guttatus. The sequence goes on from NW_028288821.1 coordinate 526,676, forward strand.
AGGCAGCTAAGGGCAGGGGTGACCCAACCTCTTAGTCTGTAAAACTGCAGATAGCCCAGATTGTTTTGATTGGTTTTAATGCTTGAAATCTGTCCTGGCAGGTCTGACCAGCAGCGACTTGGCAGGAAAGCACTGATTGAGCAGTCATAGCACATGTGAAGTCAAATTGCTGTTTTTTCAGCATAAACAGTACCCTCTGTCATGGCTGGGTTAGAGGGAAAGAAAGTGTTTATGGTGTATTCCCAGGGTGAGATTGCTGCTTAATTTAACTTTCTTGTGTAGCCATTTAGGTATGAATAACAACAGAAGGCCTCTAGTTTTGTACCAGGCACTCAGGAGGACTGCACGTATGAGTGGGGTTTGCAGCTTGTATGTAGAATTTGCCAAAAGAGCCTTGCAAATCCCAATCTGTGTCCAGAGCCGTTCTCAGGTCCCTGAATGATGTTTTTTCAAAAGGCAGGTTTTGAAGTAAGGAGTTAGAGTAATAACAGGTATTACCTTGGGTTGCTAACGTTGTTTCACTCGTCACCTTAGCCCATCGAGCTACAGCAGCAACATTTCCATTGCACTTCTCTGCCTGAATCCGAGGTGGGATGACCTTCTTAATATGGTCATGTCTGCTGTCTAGGGTGTGGATATTATTTCTTAGCCAAGAAAACAGGCTGTCATGGAGCAGTATCTTGCAGCTTATAATTTGGCTGCTTTCCAGTCGTCTTGAGCCCCGTCCTGCTCCCTCATGTTAGCTGCCGAGGTGGGTGACTGGTTGGAATAGTTGAGAGCTCAGGTGGTTGTGGAGCTGCAAACTCACCGAGTGCCCCAGTGCACTGGCCACATCTTAGGGCTCGCAGTGGTTTCTTGGAGGGCATGTTGGGTGGGTATGTCATCCATACACATTGCTGCCAAATGTGTTGTATCATCACATAGGGCATTCAGTGTGACTGGACCCTGTGTTTCTGCTGGTGGAGCAGGTGAAAGATGTTTCCTTCTCAAGGGTGCTTGTGTCTCCTTGCCCCACCTTTCACTACCGTCTCTGTTGTGTTTATATAACTGCATCATGGAAATGATCTGGGTTTAGGGAAACAACAGTCTTTTTATTTTGTTTATTAGCGTAACACTAGCAGAGTGAGTGACCACACAACCAGCCCCTTGGGGCAAGTGGGAAATTAGAGTGACTCAAGTAACCCAGTCCAGAAAGCTTAGGACCCACTGAGCTCAGCCTTGAGCCCGTAGGAGGCATCTGGCATAAAATGAGCTGCCTGCTCCACAGGCAGTGTGGGAGAGAACTCTTTCTCTTGCCCTTAACCAAATACTTCAAGTCCAATTGCTGTTTATCTCAGCACTATCCTCCAGTGATTATAAATTCTTTCGCAAGACCACAGACCAGGAAGTTAGTAAAACCATCTTGTTTTTTAGTTAGAGATAGGGTTGAATGGGCTATCCAAAAAATTCCAAGTATATTTGTCCTATTTGAAAACCCAATCATGTCCAGATCCTGTATAGCATGAACATACTTTGTAAATACCTAGGAAGATTGAACAAACTAATCCTTTGGAAGACCTGATCCTGGAAGCCAGTGGAAATATAACTTGTGGAGGTTTGTAGCACTGAGCTTTGTAATTCTTGGCTCGCTGAATACCAAAACCAATCCTAGAACAATGCTGTTGTTTGTTGTTGAGGCAGAAGCACTGGTTTTCTTTCTATTTCTTTAAAACAATGTAATCTTTTCAAAATGTTGATATTCTGAATGCTACCAAATGCTCTTGTAACAGTCTAAGAGATGTGAAGGGAAGCAGAGGGTTGGCAAGGCTGCTTCTTCTTCTAAGCCTGGATATCATGGGGATGCATTAATCAATGGGACTGGGTAACTGTGAAGGGGAAGGAGGCATTATTTGCTATTGCCTTTTTATCTTCAGAGAGGTATAAGTTTTGAAAAGAAATGGAAAAATCTCCTTGGTGACAAAATTAAAGCACATGCCATAGGAATATTTTCTGTATTATTTAGATGGATAAAGAAACAGTCATAGAGGAGGATTTGGCCTTATTTGGTCAAAATCTTATTCCAGCTAAAAAGCTTTCAGCAGGAAAAACGCCTGGGCTGATACATAAATTATCCTTTTGAAATTGTTTTTGGAAGAGCGTTCAAGTTGGGGAAAAAAAGATAAAACACTAGGGAAGGAGTTGTAGCAGTAAGAAAGTGGAAGAGAGCACTGGCATTGATGAGGTTAGGAGGGGATTTGTCACTGTGTTTCGAATCCCATTATATCCTCAGTCACGACAGCTTGAGGGTTACTGTACGTGGATGAACTGAGCATTTGTATAGGGAAATCAGCATGGAAACACAGTGGCTAAAATATTTGGGGTTTCAGCTAACAGTGCATCTTTAGCTACAACACAAATATAAATGCACTGCCTGGAATTACACATGAATGTGTGTGTATATATGTGCTCATCTGTGCTAAAGCTGCAATTAATTCTAAACTTAATCTGATTCTCTTTTTGCCACTGCCAAAGAAAATACAATAATTCTCTTGCAAATCTACTTGATACATAAGCAGGGAGAGAGAGAGAGCAAGAGTTCTTGTACAAAGAAACAAGAAAACCTCAGCTCTTCTTGCTAAAGACTTCCAAGTAAGTGGAATGAGAAAATTCCCAAATAAATAATGTATGCTAATGCTAAAATTATTCAATGCAGTAAGTAAAATATGTCAATGAGTAGGGAACATAAATATTCACTACAGCAAATAAAAGCTAAGTGACACTATCTTTCTGAATGCAATAAAATTACTTCTATGCTGACTTTTCCATATAGAATGCCTTTCAAGCTGAAAGAACTCTTTAAAAAAAAAAAAAAAGTGAGGAAAAGAAAAAGATGGGATGACTCCATTCACTCTAGTGATGAAATAAGGCATGTGTTTTCCAGTGTGTAGAACTAGTACCCTATAAAGTAACCCAGGCATTAACTAAATAACACAGAACTAGTACCCTATAAAATAACAGAGGCATTAACTAAATAACACAGTCATTAACTATTATATGTCATGGGAGGGAGCTTGAGCTCTGGCCTGTGCTGTGATAGAATGAACTCATATTGTCTCAAATGCAACATAAGCGTAGAATAAAACTATTTTGCCCTACTGTGACACTGGGGTAGCTATATACTGATGACCACACTTTTGTGGCAAGAGGAGGGTTGGTCAATCAGATAAAAGAGATCCTAAGGCGTAAAAAAGGGAGATATGTGAGGGGGGAAAAAGTGTTTGCTTGCTTGTTTGTTTGCTTTTTTTACATGGTTTATTTATTTATTGGTAGTTCACTGTTTTCCAGGGCTTGCTTCCAAATTGAAGAGGGAATCTGAGGCTAGGCAAATAACAGACCTTGTCTAAATAACAGACCTGTATTTCTTGCAGAAATACGTTAGACTTACTAGGCTTTTTTTTTTTTTCCCCTCCAGAATTTAATTCCTAATCGCTCCTTGTTAACTTGAGCCAAACCTCTAGAGAAAATAAGCATGGCCTGCAAGGCAGCTGAGCCAAGAAATCCTTGTAGCTTGTGAGTTACAGAGCTGGCAGCCAACAACAAAAACGTATTCCCTTTTGTTTTCCACTTAATTGCTAGCATGAAATCCTAATATAAGCCATCCTTGTGGTCTTTGGGACAAAGCAGGGCGCAGAGAGCGCCTGCCTACGCTGGCACAAATTTGTGAATAAAGGAGTTGAGTCTTCCCTGTAGTGCTCGCCCTACAATGCAGAACTTGCGCTGCACAACTTGACAGTTCAACCCCAAGCCATCTCAGTTGGTTACATCTCAGTTAATGGCTATAATAGGAAGTTATTCCCTTTGGACTGGGCTGACAACCCAGAGAGCTAAGGACCAGGTCAGGAATATCTAACCAGGGTTCTCTAACTTGCCTGTGAATAGGCATGTACCAATCTAACCCATTTTTGGGTTAGATTGCCATCCTCTAAACTGCTGCTTTCTCTTTTCTGAGTGTAAAGGGAGCTGGCAGCGACTAACTCAGACAAATAACCTGCAGAAATCTGAGGTTAAATGAGACACATCTGACCCCAGCCTCTTTGATTCCTGTGCTGAAGTGAAGTCGTGCAAGAAGATATTAGAGGACTGCACCTAGTGCATTGACCACTCTTCCTTCCATTGCAGGCCCAAAGGAAACATGGGAAGCAAAGCCTTGTCCCATGACAGTGTCTTCATTCTGGAATCTTCACCAGGAAGTGTGGCAGGTGACACAGCATCTCAGGAGAACATACCTGGAAGAGTGAAAGCCTTACAGGTGAGAACATCTTCCCTCTTTCGTGTAGTTGCTTTATATTAGTTGTCTCCTGGAAAACACCGCCCATATTCCTTGTTTGATTCCTCTGCTGTGTGCCTTAAGACTTTGTTGTCTGACCTTTCTAAAGCCAGATTTACTGCTTTTGAATCACTTCTGTCTCTTGGAAGACACATCTTCAAGTATTCCTGGTGCTGTTGGCCTATCTTAGCCGTCACAGTGTGCTTGTCATGGTCTCCAGGAGTCCATCAACTAGATTCTTTCCTTAATGAGTATGTCATCTTCCATTGGGATTCTCATTTTTTACTTTATAGTAAATAGCAATACTATATTGCTTTTGAGTGAAGGCCATTTATTTATACCTCAGCGTGTTCCTTACACTCTTTTTCTTTATTAAAACATTTCTTTTCTGGCCTTTTCTGGAATTCTGGCCATGATGTTTTCATAGTACGTGACAACACCATGGCCTGTGTAAGTGTGTGGGATGACGGATATATCAGGGCATTCTCAGTGACAGCTTTATTTATATCATTATTTTTCTGATCCCTGCCAGCAGAGGATACTGTATTCTGCTAGGTCATTTCCTTCTTCCAAGGCACACGCTGAAACCTCCATGACAGCTCCTTTATCAGCTGTTCGTTATATTAATTGCATTCAAATAGCTGCCCAGCTCAGAGCACTGAGATAAAAGTTTAAGGTTTTTCCAGAGACTGGAACAAACTGTTGATAAGGCAGCCAAGGGCCATTCAAATTCTTTCTTTGCTTAGTGTGAACTTCTTATTGCAAAATACATTTGCATCATATGTTGAGTAATAGAAGATGCACAGAGGGACTTGTTCCCCCATAAAACTGCAAAATAGGTTAAGCTTCAGTTCAGGGTATTTTTTTGCACAACAATAGAAGCAGCGGGAGAAATTATTTTTATACATGACAGATTTTGTTGGGGAAAAAAATTCTTTTCAAACTGTCACAAGTCCCATGCCCCCTCTCTTCAACCATGCCTCCTGCATGGTAGCATAATACTGCCAGCATTATTTTCATAGTCATAAAAGACAATTTGTCTCTTGGCAGATTAAAGGTCTATCACTGATAAAAGCTGTTATTTCCTTAGCAGTGTAAATTAACTTTACCAGTAGAAGATGGATGTAAATTTGGCAATTTCTCCCAGAACACTTTGCTGTCTGCATTTAATAAATTTAATAAATCAAAGATGGGCAGTTATGTAAAGAGAGGAAAGCAAATTTTACTCCCTGCATTTCCTTTTCCAGGAATTGTGCAGATATATTGGATGTTTTTGACCATGCATTGCAATCTTTCTGCAGTTTGTTATTGGCCCTGCTTTTGCAGATTGTATTGCTGATATTTCTTATATTGCTGTGGGTAAGAAGGCAAGAGAGGTGCTTAAATTGTGATTGGGAAGCTAGAGGATGAAAGGCTGACTGTGTTCTCTTGCTCCCTGTGTAGATATTAGAGCTATAGGAACTATGTTCCAAAGCAAGTGTGTCTGGAAAAGAATGACAACTGATGAAATCTAATTTGCAGAGATGTAAATGAATGCGCTGCTTGAAGAGCAGCACAGAATTAGTCCTAAAATTTAAAAATCCTGTTTAATAAACAAAGAATAAGGAAAAAAAGGAAAAAGAAAAAAAAAAAAGACTGGTCTGCACATTTATCTCGAGAATATTCAGATGAGCTGTTTGAGGGACAAAATTCTCTTCAGATCTTGTCTATATTCCAGTTTTGACATAGCTGAAAGACTTAAGCCAAAAGTTTTAGCAATGGTGTTTCCTCAGATGTGAGTTTTTTTTTTTCAGTTGGAAAGAACATCTGGCTACTTGTGAGGTTGTAGACTTTGTTTTATTTTTCTAGGATCAGGGCCTGCCAGAGCATTTTTTTATGCAATCTTGGAAAATAATCTCCATAGTCCTTTTAAAACGGTCATTCCTGGCTGTCTTTGTCATTCCTGCTATAGATAGGACGAGGCTGTGATGCTGGGAAAATTAATAAGCAGGGACCAGGAGCTGAATTAAATTGACTTTGTTTAAGAGATGGGACACAGCTACTTGCTTGGGAGAGACCAGTGACGAGCTCTCAGCATTTGGAAGGGTTTTGTGAAGGAGAGCTGTCCATATAAATTTTGGGGTTGGGAACTGCTGACTGACAGTACTTTGTGGGCCAAATTGGACACCCTGGTACATGTAATTATTTTAACAAATATTTAAATTTGAAAGATTTTTTTTAAAGTTTTGAGTTCACTCTAAAATTACATTCATTTTTTTTTCTGGAATAGTGATTTTTTTTGTGTTTGGTCACTTCCTGAATAAAATTGGTTTTATATTATTTTTATGCAGAAGCCAACTCCAGTGATAGGTTCTTGGTGATTGTAATGAAATAAAATTATAAATGGCTGTTTTCTGTAGATGGCCTGTTCCTTCATATACTTCTTTTTAACACAAGATTCTGTGTGGTTAATTGGAGTAAAGGGTAAAGGTGTCCAAAATGTCACCTAGAAGTAATGCCATTGAAGGACAGTGTTTAAAATTTATTTTCAACCGCAGCTTCAATTGCAGCAGAATATCAGGCTTGGATCGCCGCCTCTTATTATAACGGGAAGGAAACTGGAAGATGCAGGTGCAGTTTCTGAAGATGATGGATTACCTAGAAGCCCTCCTGATATTTCAAGCCTTCATGAAGTTCTGACGGATTTACCAAGCAAGGTAAAAGCATCACATCACTTCAGTGAACTCCTGCACAGAGAAGAGAATTTATTTGGAGTGGAGGGAGATCTTTTTGTTTGCTTATCATAAAACCACTGCACTCACTAAGATGTACTTTAATGACATTTTTACTCAGTTTCCTTTATGCAGACACACCTATGAGGAATGAGCCTAATTTCCTGGTTCATTAAAGTTAGTTTCCACTAATGTTGGATTTAAAGAAGTCTCTGGTGAGGATCAGTTAGAACCAGAATGAATTACCTGGGTAGACTGTGAACTTGTCACTGTGAGAGTCAGGAAGAGAGAGTAGGAGAATTAGGAGAACTAGGAATTGGCCCTAAGAAAATCTGGGCGCTGTTTTCTTTATGTAGGACTTTACTGGAGCAGTTGTGGATTCTCTCATTAGGAGAGAGGAGAAGGAAGAGGAAGATCAGTTGTTATGACAGCTTCAAATGCCTTTGGTCAGGTTAGTCTCAGCAGGCAGGATAATATTGCAGAAATCACAAACAGAGAAGTATTTAGGAGTGAATATGGTGTTACTGTGACTGTACTGCTTCCAATCCCCGAACAAGCTGAGGTACCTGCACTGCACAGACAAACTTCCCGTGTCTTCCAACTCCAACGTGGAGACGTTGGCAGTTTCCTGCAACCATAGAAGTAGATTTACTGTGTTTTAAAGCTAGTGAAAAAAAATAGTGGGGTCTGTAAGAATATCTGAAATAGTTATTCTTTTTAGGATAAAATAGCCCAGAATTAGGGTGATTTTAGCTGAGTCAACAGGAAGGTAACAGTCCTAAGTGTATATTGGCGCTCAAAAAGGGATTATGGGTTATGTTCTTACTGAAGAATTGCCTTCTTACAGCAGGTGCATGATTTGGGACTTGAGTAAGTATGAAAGCATTTCTACATTTGAATATCTTAAGCAAGCTTCAACTTTAAAAAATACATTGGCTCTATTCCCCACTGAAGTATGTTGCCCTGTTGTGTATATATCCAGCATAGTGATTTTGTTCCTTGTGATTGCCACTGCTGTGGCAATATCTCACAGCAGGATAAAGCTACCCTTTTCTATGTCTGATCCCGATGAAGGGATGAAACCTACTCTCTGAGGTAGGGAGTTTGCAGTGATCCTTCCTTCATCTTTCCTCTTGTTTTTTTTTTCTCATAATTATCCCAGTATATTGAGTCCCAGAGAAAGCTGTGTGTTACTTTCCTTGACTTACCCTCTTCCTTATTTTATCCCACAGTCCTCCAACCTTGTTCAGCGTCATAGCTCTTTGAGTTTAGGTGGCACAGACAGTGAAGATGAACAGGTAAATAGCTATTCTTCCTCCTAATAAAATTTCCTGAGACAGCATGTATGATGTCTGTATGGAGCCAATACACTATGCTTTTTTACCTATTCTGAGTAAAATATATCCTGTCAAGCAGTTCATGAACAGTGCATAATAGGTGCAGGGCTACTTAGGATGAACCTCTCGTAGACTTTTGAATAAATTTCAGTAAGTAACAGAAATCTGTGCTTTGTATGAGCAGGATAGCCTGTAATGCAGTATGACTTTGTAAAGTTGCACAGCCAAAAATTGGACATGGTGTCACAGACCTGCAAGGTAGTGGGACATGAACACAGCAAAGCAATTCACTTCTTCCACAGCCCAGGACCCAAATGGCCAACAGTAGTTACAGGTTTACAGAACCTGCTCACCGCCTGCTGAACAAGGCCCTGCTTCGCTCTTCACTGGAATTAAGTGCAGGATCAGCCCTTCCCAATTCCACAAGCAAAGAGCCTGAGTTAATTTGAAGTTTATTTTGGATTATGAGAGATCTTCAGCAGCAGCAAGTCTTGCTGCAAGTCCAACACAGTCTCTTCCCTGACCCAGCTGGAACAGTTAACAGAGGTGATACTTTTGGAGAGGAGCCTAAGGGACCTTTCACCTTGACTATCCCTCCTGCATGGACATAAACCGAGTTCTGTCCACCTCATGTTTTCAAGGCAGATCTGTGAGGTTTGCATTTGTTATCCTCCTCTCCAGCATTGGTATAATGTCTAAAAGACTTGCCAGACCTCAGGTATCACTGGCAAAGGCAGCAACCACTCTGATAAAGATGCTTCAACTCAAGGGATAGTTCTTGCTATTTGAACAATCTAATCTGCAAATTCTTTATTTTAATAGTGTAAGATCACAGCTGTTTGATTCCCCAGAGCAGCATGGCTCTAAGGGGGAGATCCACATCACTCTGCCTAAAAGACGTTTCTGGGCTGCTTGTTGGAGAGAATCATTTGATTTTTCTGGAAGAGTGGGTATTCCAAGAGCAAAGTGGCATTAGTGACTTTCTTAGAAATAAAACTAATGAGGAAAAAATAACCATCCTACTTTTGTGGCTTTATAATAACTCATTCCTGCAATGTGTCTCATTATCAGGATGGAAAGGCACTTACAAAAACTGCACCAGTGTCTCCTGGTGGTTCACACATAAATTGCAAATAGCTTTTCACATAAGAACTGGGAAGGAAAACTGACGGTCTTACTGTAAGGGAGGAAGAGCCAGATATTTCCCATTTCTGTGTAACATACAGCTAAACACACCAAATGGAGTTGAAAGCTTTGCAGAAGTGATATTAGACATGACTGTTAAAAGTGAGAATTTAATATAAAAAATAGAGCCATTTTCAGGCTTCTGAAATGGAATGAGCTAGCAAAGGAAACCCACTTCAGAGGCATGGGGAAGAAAAGCCAAATGAATAGTGGTGTGTTTTTGTTTTACAGATAACTTCTGGAGATTCCTCTAGGCCCATTAGTCCTTCGTCCTCTGCTGCTGTCAGTGCTCCAGGCTCACGAGGCCGCAGCTTCCTGCCCGTTGACTTCACCATCCCTGCCAGTCCCATGGGCTGCCTGGACACCTCGGCAGCCAGGCACAGGATTGCCATAAACCCCCGGAAGCAGAAAGGCTTTGCCAACAAGAACCAGCAAACCCAGGTAGGTCTTTTCTGGAGGAGAATCACTCTGCAGAAGGAAGTGGATGAAAATGCAGCGCTGAAGGAAAAAGCTAATTGTGGGGAGGCAATCACAGATCCAGAAGTGATGATAATGTGTCTGGCTTGCTCTGTTCTGTACAGGCACCTGACTAGGATGACACTTTAAAACATGCTTATTCCCTCAAAATACATTAATCCCAGAATATTTCGGAGATTCGGGAGACATCAGTGGCCTGCCTTTGATATTTTAAAACATGGATGATTTCTAAGTTCTTAATTGGAACAACACGTTACCTTACCCACAGTGTTGGTAAATTGCAGTATGGGGATTTTGTCTGCATATATTGTGTATTCATAAATATGTGTCTGCATATAAAACATAAACTTTGTGCATAATTCTTTAATTAAAACATCTTACTGCACCATACTAGGTGGACCAGCTGGAAAATGAAGCATGTTTTCCTGCAACTCCAGAAAAGAAGGGAAATTCTACAGAATTTCTTGAGAGTGACCAACATAAAAATGATTGGGAAGGTAATGCAGATTTATGAATTGCTAGCTTTATTGCTTGAACTCTTCTACACATGGTTAACAATGAAAATCCTATCAAGCTAGGTACCTTTCTTGGTTTTATACCATAAACCCAATCTTAGTTGCTAAAGTGTGATGAAGAAAATGTCATGTGCTCCATGTTGGCCTGTGTCTATTATATCTTCTGTTGCTACCTCCTCTTCATATTCTTTGAATAATAGCTAACTGTTAGTAGTAAAACAATTATAATTGCATATTATAAGAAGAACTGAAATTTCTCTAGAATGTCATACAACCTTTTATCTTTAGCATTGTATTATGTGGTAATGCTATGTATGTACATATATATGCATAAATACATGGGAATCCTTGCACCTTGACATCAAGGAGACTTGGGATGTGATGCTTTGAGATTTTAAGCGTTTCAAATCCAGGGGATTAGTGTCTGCTGTTTGGATATGAAGCAGATGGGCACTGAGGACTGCTGCTGTTTCAGAGCAGTGAGTGACAAATGGAGCACACAGTTATCATCTATCTGATAGTTGGGCATCTATGGCTCATTCATAAAGGGCTTTGAGATCTGTTGGTGTAAAGATCTGTACAAGATTTGTGTAGTATTATCTGTGATTCCCAATGCATTTAACATGGACTGTGAGTTCAGTCTTGAAGGACACAGCTCTCCAGGCCAGGCTCCATCAAAAAAACAAGAAATGTCATTCTGAATATCACAGACCTGAGACTGGCCTTGCAGCCCTGTTGTTTGCTGTCATATATCTATCCTGAATTTCCCAGCCAGAAATCTGGCTCACCTCAGTACACCTCACTGGGTCTCAGGTGCCTAGAGAGGGTTAGATTTATGGTACACACTCTGCATGCTTGAGGTAGAGTAAGTTCACACCCCAGAGCAGGTGCATGCCCAAATCACCTGTAGCCCAGGAGCCTGCTGCTTCACAAATCTTCAGACTTAGTGTGTGTGGACAAATGTCAGCTGTCCAGACATTCAGCAACCCTGAAAATGGTTTTAATACCAGTTTAGCAGACAACAACATTCAGTCATTCCTAGGCTTAGATATATTCAAACTACAAAGTATTAGTTTCACCAGCTGGGCAGACTATTTCTAAATATACTTTTAGCAGCCTTGTAATGGCAGGTAAATAGGGGTAGCTCATGCTAAATGAGTGCAGTGTCTGGAATGAATTATGAATATGGGTGGTCCTTGAGTAACCTTAAAATGCACACTTCTATTTAATAAAGGCTTATCAACCCAGGCAGTACATGGTGCAAGGAGAAGTGGATTTAAGGAGACACCAACTGTAACAAGTTCCAGTGTTGCTGCTCCTGACTCTCGTGATTCCACGGTAGTGGTAGAAGATTTCTGTGCTCTGTTGCAAGAGGAAGCATGTCCTGCAGGCACGGGCTGTCAGAGTAAAGCAGCTTCTCCAGCGAGCATGGAGGAGCCCCAAAGAGCGGAGGTGCTGTTCTGCTTGGGTGAAGCCGCTGGTGAATTGAAATTACATCAGGAAAATACCAATGCTGAAGTGTCTGCACTTTGTAAATCTCAACACACGGAAGCAGAAGCTGTTTTGTTACCAGACATACTAACAGATGACTTGTTTAGCAAGGGCACGGAAACTCAGGACATAAGTACATTGGCAGATATTGCACAGACGTCATCAGCAAAATCTGAGAGCCACAAGGACAGAGACTGGGAAAAGGAGGATCCACCATTTACTGGCAAAATAGAAGCTTGCCTGGGTCCTAGTGAAAATGAGTCCATCCACTCCAACTCAGATCCAGCACTGACCATTTCTCAGGTTGCTCTGCCCAATTCAGGGACTGCTTTTGAAGAAGTGGCAGTGGCTGTTTTGATTACTGAAAACAGTTCAGGAACAAGAAATGATAAGGAAACTTGTGAAATTAGGGAAATGAGGTCATACAAAGGCAATGCAGAAACCAAAAGAGATGCTGCTGCATCTGTCCTGGAAGCAGATTGCATGCTGACCCCTGCTAAAGTGGATGCATGCTTCAAAGCAGAAACTCCTTGTCCTGTTTCAAAGGGTAACGAAGACAGTCAGCAAACCAGCACACCATATACTTTTGAAAAACCGTCCATTGGATGTCTGGCCTCCTCAAGTTTGTTTGGCTTGAAGAGTAGTATCTCTTCTAATAATGACAATAAGGAGTACCAGTTAAGCAGTACAGCTTCTCACACAAAAACAGTGAGAGAGAGCCCAACTTTGGAAGAAAATATAAAAACTCCACTAAAGACTGCTGCTGCTAAACCAGTCAGATTTACCATTGCACCAGCATGGCAAAGATCTCTCTCCGGGGGTTCAAATTCAAAGGAAGATTCTTACAACAGAAGTTCCCCAACCTCCCCTATAAGACCAGAGTTGTTTGAAGGCACAACAAAAGAGCACACACATTTTGATGCTGTCCTACAGGAGTCTGCAAAAAACAATTCCAGTAGATGTGGTCGTGATATTAAGGACAGTGACAGACATTCAAATTCTTCCTTGGAGTGGGCTGACCACGAAGCACAAAGTGTTGAAAACCCGTTTGGTGTCAGACTACGGAGAACATCTTCATTACTGAAGTACCAGAGTGAAAGTCGTGCCGAGAATCCAAAGCTAATCCCCTCAGCTGCTCCCGCTGCTCCTTCGGTGTCTGTCAGTGAGGATCAGAAATCAGCTGGCTCTGGGAAGCCATCCCCAGGCCTTCCTGTTAGCACAAAATCATTTGTTAAAAAATCAGATCTCCTTGAAGACAAAAATCCGCCCAAGGCAAAATCTGAAGAATTGGCAAAGAAGGAAAATGGTAGTAAACCTTCAGGTATTTACACTGTTTTTGTCCAAACATTATAGAAATTAATGGCCTTCTGGGACACTTGGCAGAGTAGCAAACAAAAGAACTCTCTTGAACAGCCCTGAGCTCATCAGCACTGTAATTTAATTGGTTTAATAATTTGGCCAGTTAGGGGAGTTCTTGGTTTATCTTAATGGTGGGTGTATTCCAGCAAGAATAACAAGAGAATAACAGCTTGAGGGCATCTGAAATGTTTTTGGTATGACCTGCTTCTACAATCAGCTAGAGTTTTTACATTGTTTTTTAAAACTTGCTGCTGTTTTGTAGTTAATTTTTCAGATTATGACAGCTAAAACTTAACTAGGAATTGTATTAGGTGTGATTTTTTTTTTTCTTCAATCGCTTGATTTAAAATACTAAAAAGGTGAAAGGGCGTGTTTTCCTGCCTATATGAAAAAATAATGGCTATCAAAATCATTTAATCTGCAATGTAAGGATGTTGTTTCAAAGGGAAAATCTGGGTTGCGATGGTCTCAGTGGGAGTTCTACCATTGACTAAAAGGGAAGCATGGTCAGGCCAAAAACTCCAGGATAAACAGAAAAACAGTTATTGCCAAGGACAGAATCATCAGAGAAGGTAATTTTATCTCCATGCTGTTCAAAGGGTATTACAGATGCTGAAGGATTTAAAGCACAAAACACTAGCTTTAGGCTGACTTGACCTAAATCCCTTCCTCACTTAAGAATTTTTTTTTTTAATAGAAAAAGTCTCCATTCCACATTTGGAAACTGCTTCCTCTGAACCAGCTTGGGTCTCCATGGCAAAACTAAAACAAAAAGGTTTCCAGGGCCACCCTCTTGCCAAAGAACATAAAGCTGAAGACAAAGCATTGACCAACACGGATCGCAAGGAGGTAGAGTATAGACTAATGCCTCTCCCTGAGGGCTGCAGGGAGTTGCAGTAGCTTTCCCAGCACTGGTGACTTAAAGGCAGCATCCAGTGCACTGCCCTAGAGACTATTTACTGGCAGTTTGGTTCTCCACTGCCTCTGCACAGATTACCTGTGCAGCCAGGGCAAGCCCTTTGCTTGCCCCATCTCTAAGACAGAGGGGAGAATCTGCTTGCACGTTTTGCAAGCCCTGTGTTTATAACAGCTGCCTTCTTTTTCCCCTCTGCCTCCCTCCCGCAGGCTGTTCCCAGCCATTCCGTACTGGCTTTCGGTGCATTCCTACAGTCAGGTTTTCAAGCTGCTTCCAGGACTCTGAGGGCAAACTTTGAGTGCAGGTGCCTGGTGGGTTCCTCACTTGCGTTCATTTCTCCTCTTCCCTCTCTTGTAGCCAGTGAGTGAGAACGTGTTGAGGAAGAGCGTGCCTCCCACCTTGAGCTCACAGGAGAAGAAACAGCAGATGAAGACTAGCGTGTCTGCTGCAGCAGGTATTCTCTTTCATTTGCATCTTTACATAGTGGCTGCAGTTTTCACCAGGAAACGGTGAAGGTGGTCGTAGCAGGGGGCAGATTGCTGCTTTTTTGGTAATCAGCACACTTTATACAAGGGCTGTTCAGAAAATGGTTTGCATATAAGACAATGCACTGCCTTGCTTGCTTGCCAAGGAAGGCGAAAAAAGAACTTTTATCTCTACTGCCAGTTCATGAAGGACCATATAAACAGTACGATGATTTACTATTGGTAGAGGTCAGTACTAAAAAGTGTTTTCCAGGGAGCAGTTGAAGTTGGACAGTGTCCAGAAGAAAACAGCAAAAAAGGTCAGGTCTTCTGGACCTGCAGTCATCAGGAAGTGCTGATGGGAGTGGAGTTGTTTAGTCTAGAAAAGAAGACTTAATTTCCTTCAGAGTGAGGACTTAAAAATGCGTCAGGGGAGGCTTAGCTTAGACATTAGGAAAAGCTTTCTAACAGTAAGGGTGTTGAAGTGTGACACAGATTGCTTGTAGAAGGTGTGCAGTTTCCATTGCTGGGTGTTTTTGAAAAGAGGTGAGTTCAACGTGCGTCAAGAATAATTCAGGTAGAGTCAGTTCCGCCCTCGGGAGAGCAGGGAAATTGGATGGTCCCTCTTCTCTGTGACTGCAGAGGGATGCAGGGGAATAGTGTGACTCAGACATCGTGACTCACAAACCTCTCCCAGGGCTGCTGCTGGGCTGCAGCTTATCCTCCCCTGCGTGCTCAGCGTGGTGCCAAACCTCAGAGACATGCTCCAGCTGCATACAGATAAGCCAGTTCTTCAGCTGTGAAAGCATTTTGTGCCAGCTGAAAGCTACTGATTTCAGGTGCTCCTTAAGAAAATAAGATCTGCTGCACTGTGTTAGAGCAGTGGCTCGTCTGATCCACGCTTGTGTCTGCCCCTGGCAGTAAGGGATGCTGTCTGGAGAGATCCTGTTTTTGGGTTCTGTGAACTGTCAGCGTTTTCTTCTCCCTTAATGTATGGTTGAGGTTTTGTGTGTGATGCACACATCCTGCACTCAGCAGCAAGAGGAAGGACAAGCGAGTCCTTCCTCTAAGTCTGGAAGAGAATTTCAAGAAATCAGATCCTATTACTATACTGAGTGTGAGTGTTTTGTTATGGCTGCATAGCAGCCCATGTTATAACTAAGGGGAGATTACATAGCCTAAATCTTCTCTTTCTCTCTTTTGACCCTAGGCACAGTGAGGCATGTCCCAAAGCCTGTCTGCCCTCAAATTTGCATGTGCCACCTGGTTTTTGTTTTACCCTAAGCTGTTGAAAGCATGCAAAGGAGTTTGAGACTCACTTTTGGTTATTACAAAGAAGAAAGTCTCCCAAAGCGTGCAAGTCCCCTTCCAAAGTCAGATTTTCAATAAGACATAAGTTCATTTCTGACAAATGTAGTGTGTATGAAGAGCTGCAGCCTTTTCTTACTGGACAGTATACTTCCTCCAGTAGTCCTAAGTAGTTTGCCCCTTGCAAGAACTACCAGGATTGTAAAAAACACCAGAGACCTCCTGAGCAGAGGTAAGAACTTCTGTGGCTTTGCCCAGGGGTGTGACTAGCAAAGCTGAGGGCATTTTTCATTAATTTAAATACAGGCAGGCTCAAAGTCCATGAACTTAACACAGCTGAAGGTCCCCATATGGCCTCTTGCGCTGGAGCACAGCAGTCTCATCTTGTCTGCCACATACTTCACACCAATTAATGAAGAATGAGAAAATGTTTGGGTATTTCCCAGGCTCTGACTTGCACATGGAGATATAATATTGCCTGGTTTGGAGTGGAGGGAGATAGCATGCACAGTATTGACAGACTTGTGAACTGTGTAACAAGAAATGAGAGGTGCTTCTGTTCAGAGCTGCATTGCAGGCAGTCTGTCTGAAGACATCCAGCTTGAAAACCTCCAAACAGGATGGATGGAAGAGGCCTTTTGTAAATGGTTGCTTGACACCAAACTAGCAGTATTGCCTGCATTCCTCCTTCCTTTCTGAGGATGAGAGGCTTATGTTAGGCTGCAGGAAAAACAACATTTAAGCCCACAAGCATCCGACCTTCTTGGTTTACAGATCCAAGAACATAAAACATTGATTTGACCCTATACTTAATAACGTTGCTGGAGTAGGAATATTTGTGCTCGACTGAAAACCAAAGCTTTAGACTTCTCATTGTTGAAAAACAAATACCAGTTTAACGCCACAATGAACCTTACCCTGCAAATGCTCAGCTTATTCTTTCCTGCACGCTCAGGATTCACTTCTAGATCTTCTTGCACTCAGACCAGAATAACCCTGTGGAACTCCTTACTGTGTGCTGTCCTGGCAGCTAAGAGCTTGAAAGGAAGGAGAGCAGAAACAAGGAATAAGCCAAGAATATGAATAGCAAGAATATCTGGGACTATAATCTCCACACATTTGAAGAGTTTGGAAGAACTTTATGTGTCAAGAACTAGATACTTATCTCTTGTGCCTCAGGAGAAGATTCCTTTCAGGGCAGATTATTCATTGGCAGTTTAGAATCAGTTTTTCCATTGCAATAGTTAGTCCTAGCCATTGTTGCAGCTGGACCAGTTTGTGTTGGCCATACCCAGATCAGGAATTTCTCTTGACTTTTATTGAGTCACAGACATTCTGGATTGTGAAATGATTGTGTGAAAGTAAGGAAAAATCGGCAGAAATTGAGTTTTGACCATTTAGCCTTCTGCTGAGTGATGGATATCTTCTTGTTGGCAGGTAAAGTTGGACCTATTGCTCAGGAAGCCTCTGTGATTCCTGCTATTGAAAAGGAAACACGACCCTCCTCTAACCTGCCAATGACATCATGCAGCCCTGTTGAACCACCATGGCTATCCCTGGCCAAGAAGAAAGCCAAAGCATGGAGTGAAATGCCCCAGATTGTACAACAGCAAATGACCTGAGCATCCTGCTTTATATTGCCAATAGCTGCATTAAGTCCCTTTAATCACTTCTTTACTGTGACTATTTTTGAGAAATAAGAGCCTTAGAATTTCTGTCCATACTGTTATATGTAAACAATGAAGAAATACCATTGAGGGCTTAATCTGAAGTAGCAAGGAGCTGAGTATTTCCTACTACCAAATACTAGGAACACTTGATCAGTTTGTTATGTACTTACATGGTTGACTAAAAGACATTTATGCACTAAGAAGATATGCTTCAGGCTTTTTAATGTTTCCCTTTCAAAATATATTTATAAAGTTTCTACTAACCATACAGTATTTTATGAAATTTGGCTTTGGATGGGAAATTAATGTGTGCTTATAAAATAGATGTACTGCTCCGCACTGACACATCATGACCCATGGGCACTGATGTCATAACACTTCTCTATCTGATGCTCTGAGACAGGCAATCTGACCTTGCTTCTCATTGTTAATGCATCTATTTTATGATAGCTATAGGATACAAACAGTAGTGTGAGGTGGAGTGATTCTATTTTTCAGGTGGTTTCAAAACAAGGCATTAGCCCTTGGGCCTTGTGCTCTGGTGGCTGTTCGAGTAGCCCAGAGCCAGCACCTCCTGCGCTCTTGCATACACTAGAAAACCACTTCTTTCAAGAGCACCCTCTGTTCTTGGCTGCACTTTTAGAAAGCTGGGATAATTACAGATTGGGCCTTATATATATATATATACATATACATATACATATATGTATATGTATAAAAAAAAAAAAGTCCTTTAATTATGACAAGAAGGGTTTTTTTCTGTGTGTGAAATTCTTCAGTCAGTTGTCACTCCTGAAGAGTGTGTTGGAGAATGGCAGTAATTACAGTCCAGAAGGTGACATCTTTGCAGCAAACACCACTGCTGTCGATGTTCATATGGCTATGTATTTAGCTGTATTTACTGTAATTTATGAAAGGTCATCTCATTTCCTCCTTGTCTCATCCTTTTTTTTTTTTTTAAACCAAAAAATCAACATCCATCTAAAAATGTGCATTTGGGAAAGGATTATTCTTTTAGGGCCTAGCCTCGCAGTCACTGAATGAACAGGAGTTTTGCCATCGAGTTTGAAGGGAGCAGACATTTGAAAAAGAAATTTGGAAAGCAGTGGTAGCAGTTTAAATGGCAATGATACTTACTATTCCTTTTTCTTTTTTCTTTTTGCAGAATTGCACATTTATAAAGTAATTTTTGTTTATAGTCAAGGCAGAATTTGAAGGCTGACTTGGCTGATGGACTGTTTTTAGGTAGGTATGCTTAAGGAAAATGTTTTCTATTGCTAAGCTTAGCAACAAAGCAAAAAATTTGGTTTCAGATCAGCTCATTAATAGGAATTTAATCTTACAATTCTGTCCCAAATTTAAATATCCCAGAATGGTTAAGGTTGGAAAGGACCTCTAGAGATCATCTAGTCCACCCCCCTGCTCAAGCAGGGACGCCTAGAGCACGTGGCACAATATATAGCTTTTGAAATTTGAACATAGTATTAAATAAGAATGGACTGTGAAATATTTTTATATAGGTGTAAACTTAATAAAATAACTCCACTGAAGCTATAGATTCTGCTTATCTATATTAACTCCAGAAAGAGTAAGGGTTTCACAATCTGGTAATATCCAGTCCTATATAACTACTTGTTTCTCTCTATTTTAAGAAGCATATCTTCTCTTGCAAAGAACAAAAATATTTGTATTTCTCTGAATAATGTAAAAGAACATACTAAACTTTAATTCCTGAAGTTTTGTATAGCTGACATCCTCTCACAAGCTCTCTGACCCTCTGTAAAATACATGCTTTTCTATATTCTGCAAGTTTTCTTCTCTTTGTTACTATGGATTGCGTTCCTTCACCTAAAGTGCTGCAGGTGATACTAAAATCCCTCTTCCCATGTGTTGCTTTTGATCTTAATATTGATTGTCTGTTATGTTGAATATGTATATATGTTTTTTTTTTAATCCTTGCCTTGAAGGAGCCCTTTTTGTATTCTATTCCTGTATTTGATTTACTATTAAACACCGCTATCAGTGATGGTGATATAATTCCTGGGAAAATAAGAGTAATTGATGGTCTTCATTTACTAAGGAAAAAAAAATGTAAAAGGCTTTGGACGCTATAGAGGCTCTATATGGATATACTCCATAGATCTTATTCTGGGATGATTTAACCGTGTGGCCTAGGATTGATCAACAACCTTCCTCGGATACTGTGGTTATGGACTCAGGAGCTTTTCTAGATCTATTTATGGGAGTTTATGGGACTTTAAAAAGCCTGAGCTGATGGCCCTCCTTTTCTGGAGCTACTGCTCCTCCAGCTCGTGGCTTGGCTTGAAGGCCAATGCTCCTGCTGTCTCAGGAAGCCTTGCAAATACTCGTGTGAAGGTGCTTGAGTATTGCTGAGACAGGACACAGTCTCTGTCTTTGAAAATAAGCTGCCCTGAAGTGCAGAGGTCATTGCAGAACGTTGCTGTGGGGTTTTGTGGCTTGAGCCTCAGTCAGGGATGCGGGAGGCTCTTCCTGGGGTTCCTGTGCACAGTGCAGGCCCTGGGCTCTAAAGTGACTTCTGTGCGAAGTGACAGCAGAGGGTGCTAGTGCCATCCCCAAGGAGCTCGCAAGGGTTCGCGGAGCCATGGAAGGCTGATTTCAGTGTGCATTCACTTACAGATACGCTGTTCCAGCAGCAGCAGGCTGGAGGCTCTCACTGATCCAGAGAAGAAGAGTCTAAGTGGGGTGGTGTTTCTCCTTGTGACTTGACTGGGTTTAATGAACTATAGGATACAGGAAAACGCTTCATCCAGTTGGTACAAGAAGCCAGTGAGAATTGGTGACAACCATGGGGAAAGACAGCTTGCATGGTGACTTCAGTCCTGTGCAGGAAGATGTGTGAACATAACCAAAAAGGGCATTTGCAGTTTGGTATTTTAACGCTGCTGCTGCCTGGCTGGAAGCCGATCATCCCAGCTAGATGCAGAGTCTGATGCTTTTACAAGAGAGACTGGAGAGACAAACAGCAACTTGGCAGACACGAGGAGGGTGAACACGGTGATTCCTGCTACACTGACATTGAACTAACTGCACAGGCTCGGGCTAAAAGAGAATCTGCTACCAACCAGCTGTAGTGTTGGAATTAACTAGGTTTATGGACAAGAGGAATCAGACCAAAGAAGGAAAAAGACTTGAAAACCTCCAAGCCACACACTCTTGCCCCAGCACAACTCTGACAACATAGTCATTACTAGTGAGTACACATCATCTTCAATAGCCCTAAATAATTCACTCTAAAATACACATATGGCTCCAGAGCCAAAACTCGTTTCAATGACCATAGTTAGAAGGAAGGTCTTGGAGTATTTGGGAATTATTAACCACACTGAAAGCACTAGCTTTTTTTCATGTGAGAACGTTTGAATAGAGAGGGTCCCCTTAACTATTATTATATTGTGTCTTTTTAAGTGCAGTGATTTAGAGTATTAAGTGTAGTTAGTTTGTCCAGAAATATTACAGAAGAAGTTCTAAGCTTAGGAAGGCAATAACCGCTGAATGGTCCTACCAGCTCTGGCAAGTGCTTTTGAGACTGCTAGAGGAAAGACACTGGCCTTTGAAGATACTTCGTTGTCTACAACCTGTTCTAGAACTGGTACCTGGAGCGTACTATAATCAGAGAGATGATTAGCAGCCTAATGACATATAGCAGCCCAACAAGATACACATCTCTCTCTCTGTTTTCCTCTAGTGTGTTTTAGCCTACCTGCTTTTATATTAGAGAGTTTCCTTGTCATAGGATTTGACAAACTTGTCCTGTCTACCAAAATGTTAGTCACCCAAATGTTAGCAGTTAGTGAAACATGCCACATCTGGGACATTTGAGCATCTGTTCAGGATCGTGGCCTTGGTTTCTCGCCAGCTAAAGCTGTTGCCTTCTGTATCTTTTGTGCTCTCAGGAAGTGCTTGTACCCACAGCAGCATTGCTTGTTACAGCTTTTTGCTTTTGTTGCTGGATGGATTAGCTTTTGCTGCAGTGATTGGGGCTGGAAATGGTTTTCTGTTTAACATCCTCTGTGGAAGCAGGCAGGTGAAGTAGAATTCCAATTCTCAACTCAAAATGCGCAAAACCATCCATCTGCCTCGAATGAAGAGGCTGCTCGTGTGTTTCAGGCTGGCTGGCTGGAGGGGCCGAGCTGGATGAAGGTGAGAGGCTGTTGAAGAATAACACTTGAAATCGAGAAACAGAAAAAGTGGGAAGCTACAACGGAAATTATTTTTGCCTGGTGGGATGTGCCTAAGACCAAGGAAAGATGTTGAGAAGGGGGCTCTGAGCAGAAAAGTGCTTTGTGCAGGACTTGCTATGTGCTCGCAGAGGAATAGAAATGTGCTGGAGATGCACATGGCCAAAGTTGGAGCCAAAGTTTCACAGCTTCTGACTTGCAAGGCAGATTGCTGACTACTGAGGTGTGAGATGCTATTGTTATTATTAATGTACCAGGAGGGGGTTAAAAATAAGATTTTTTTTTAATGGCTGTTTATTTGATGATGCAATCGAAAGAAGAAATCTACAGGTACAGGTGTATAACTATCAAATATTAGACTGATCTGTAAACCAAATGAGCCATTAAACAACAAGTAGGTATGAAAATGCATGAGGGTGTAGAATAAGCAATTGACATCACAATTTCCCATGATGTAAAGATGAAGAGGCAGCAACAGGGATTGATAAAATAATCCATGTGCAAAGGCAGTTTGGTACCTGAAACTGCCTCAGTCCAGCCATGTCTCCCTCAGGGTTTTTTGTTGTTGTTGAAAAAGCTAGTTTCTCTCTCAGTCTTACTTTTTATTTGTGGGATAAAAAAACATTCACTCTTTAATTTCTTTTATAATCAGTCATACTTTGTAGGAATCTTCAAAGATCACTGTTACCTACTTTAATAAGCAATTTAAGCTAATTATATCACATTTTCCATACTGTCCCATTCTCACTTCCAGATTAGCTTTGGTTTGCAGGTATTTTTCCAGAGCAGAAGAATGAGGCTGTGTGTTTCAAAATTAGAAACTTTTCACACAGTTCAGAAATAGGTTTCTGTGGCATTTAAGTAACTTTTTCCAAATTACGCAGTAAGGTCAGTGTAGCAACAGCAGCCATGCATAGGAAAGGGCCTAAGTCCAGGAGGTGTTTTGTTTCCATAGAACTTAACTTGCTTGCAGCAGCCCTCCCTAATGATGCTGTTGGCACCGCAGGGAGCTAACGAGGCAGGAGGAGATGTTGTTGGCTGGCTCGGGTTGAGCACGTCCTTCCTGCTGTCCTAAATACCAACTATGTCACTGGTGACGAAGGCAACTGGGGCGGCTGAGCGAAGCCACCATCGTCCAGCAGCGCTGGTGATGTGTCCCCCGCAGAGCTGTGTCTTACCAGTGGTGCACGTGGGGTGAAATAACTTCACTGGGCTCTGTGAGCTGTGAATGCATGTTTTATTGATCCATGAATAAATAAAGCGACGTTTCTGTCACAGCTAAATGTGCAAATTAGGATATGTCTACATTAAAAAGGGCAGAGCTGTGCTTTAAACACAATATTTCATTCTGTTCATTCTGTTTGGATCCAGAATCGCTTTCTAAAGAAGAATATACGTGGCCTTTCTTTCCTAGCAGACCACTTCATTGGTAAAGAGAAGCTCCGCAATGAGGGACCTCATCTGCACTTGTATGAAAAGACATAAGAGGTGCTTGACACGGGGCTTCATTTTACATTTATCGTTTTGAACAGCAGCTAATGTTCAGATGTTCAGAGTATTCCTAATGTTCAGATCTCTTGAGAAAGTAACTGCCTCCATACCTCACAGCCAAAGCTCTTATTTTAAAAACATCAGGAAAAAATGCTGCGTACTGAGGTAGAATAAAAAATGAGGCTACATGTATACTGTGTGTAAAATGCTAACAGAATCAACACCCCCTATTATTTGTTATTTGTTCAGTAGTTTTGAAGCACAACTCATTACTAAAGCACAACTTCTGTGAAGCACTTGGGTGTGCTGGGGCTTGGACTGACAGCATCTAAAAGTGGACTGCAGGCTAGTCCTGTGCTTGATCAGCCATGGTCACAACTCGATGTGATCCCTCTGAAGAGGAGTAAGTCACTTCTGAGGTTCTCTTAAGGGCAGATGCAGAGCAGCCGCTGTGCAGCGTGCTCGGGCCGCGCCAGCTCCCCGCTGCTGGCTCCCTGTTCTGCTTTGCTTTCAGCCAGAAGCCTCCCTGCTGCAACCTAGCAAAATAAATGTATGTGCAGCTTCAGCTTAGGGACGCTCATGAATGAGCTGGCGCCAGTAGTTGTCCAGATGTGATCACTAGTGTCTTTCATACTGTGTTTAATTAATTTGGTTTAGTAGTTTTTGCAAAGCACACATGGCTTTATGACTGCACGCTGCTGGTTTGGTCCAACGCGGTCGGTTCAGCTCAGTGAGTTTTCATCTGTTAATGCTGTTTTCTCTCTTTTTCTTTATCCCATCCGTTTTCATAGAGACTTCTCTTTTGGGGTCTTCCTCGAGAGCGAGGTGGATGATTTTGCTGAACTCAATTCCAGGGTGTGCTGCTCCGTGGCCACTGCGCTTCCTGGCCCAAACCACTCTGCCAACCTGCTGCCACTTCATGGGCACAGGCAGGAAAAAATCAGCAGTGTCAGGCAGCAGAATTGGTATTTTCACTAGACCTTTGAGGTTTTTTGTAGGCAGTATGGTTATGTTTCTTTGGGGGAATGAACTTAAACAAGAACAGACTTTGTGCCATTTTCCAAGGAAATGTAAAATGATGAGTGTTTTGGTGCTAAGTGATGCTTTGGACTTTCTTTCAGATCGCAGGAAAGATTCTGTCCATTGGGATCAAATTACTAAAGTTAGTAGAATTAGTTTGGTATCAATAAGACTGTAATTGGCCCTTTTGCTACTTCATGGCTCAAAAATAAATCTCAAAAGATCTCTAAAACAAAAAAAACAAGGTTCATTTTAAAGCCAATCTGTTAAAATGAAACTTAATAGGGAAGCAGCTGTTATTAGGTATCCACATGTAATTACAAATATTTCTACTAATAGCCCAAGCTTGGTCTTCTGCCTTTAATTAATCTGATTATATTTAATAATGAATTGTGGTAACCCTTTGGACATATTTTTTTAACTGGAGAAGTTGCTAATCAGTTTTGCAGATCTGGCTTTAAATGGGATACCTTGGTGGAAGGCAAAATTAATCCATAGCTAAAAAGACAACTCTCACTGTATTTCTGAGACTGTTAAGCTAACGTGTGCATGATTGGTTGGTTTTCCAAAGCCTGTGTATTTTGGCTCCAAGGAGGGCGGGGAGCAAACATGCAGCTTATGCCTTGTTTTTGGAGATGTGCCACTCTCCTCGTATGTGACACCTTGGTACACTTGCCCAAGGATGCTTCCTGGGACACTTCCCAGCACTGACTCTCCGTGGAAACGCGTCCAGCATCTTTACTGCTGCCATTGGGCTCTGAGAGATGTGGACAGATCCCTGCAGGACTTGGGGACCTTCAGCTTTCACCACTGTTAAATGATGGTTTTGCAGGCAGAGCCTTGGCTGGGCTGGCGCTGATGCAAGCTGCCGCCTCAGGAGAAGTCTGACGTAAACTTTTTTTGAAGGATTGATTGGTCTCTGACACTAGTAGCAAGATACTGTTTTTTTATTTCAGGCATCTCAGCGTATGAGTGAAGAAAGTAATCTGATTAGCCCATGTGCTGGGGAAATGAACCAAAGAGAAAGTGAAAATATTAATAAAAGATACTGTTGATTTGCACTCAATCTGGGCTTGGAGTTTGCAGTATACGCTGCAAGAACAAGCTTATATAACCTCTATTTCTATTCAAAAAGGTTTATGTGGGTCCATACTGAATTATGCATTTAAAATTAATCCACAGAGGCAGCCCACTGAGATGCCACTTCTCATTTAGTAACTGCATTAAGGACTTTGTGCTTCATTTAGGAGCGGAGAGCGGCTTGCTTTGTGCTGGGGAGAGACACGGGTCTGCCAGAGTCGGACTGGCAGTTACAGGGGCTTCAACCAACCATCTCTGTCGCCTCTCCGAGTCACCCATGAAACTAGTCTTGACTTGTGTGATGCGACTCATTCTGAACCTACCAAAACTCAGCTGAGCTGTGTCAGATTCTTAGAGAGAAGATTAATGGTGTGGAGCTTTTTATGGGTTGGGGACATCTGATTCTGAGGTCTGCCTTCACCGGGTGGTGGGGACCTGCAATGAACAGGCACAAGCATTAGGGGTTTATAACAGCAGCAGTAACTCAAGTTCGTAAGTGTCTTGTTTATGTAGTTTTCCAGTTCCTTAGGCATTTCAGAAGGGTTAAGAGCTCTTCTAGGTGTTTACATGGGTTGTATTACACAGGAGAAATCGAAGGCTCTTAACTCTTATCTGCAGTCTTCAAAAGCAATTCTGCTTCTAAACTACTGCAAAATGGCATTGTGAGGCTCTGTGCTGACTGTGTCTGACTTCAACTTCCATAACTTCAAAATAAAAATAAAAACATACCAGTTTGCAGATTCACACTGTGAAATGCAGATTGAGGCCTTTACACCTCATTCCTTGCCAGACATCACTGGTTTGGGGAATGGCTGTGTTTACTGACTCTAAGCAAACCTGTTGCCTCCCCAAGCTGCTATTGGTTACTATTATTCATTATTAAGCAAGTGCTTTGGGACCCTACTTCAAAAAAAAACATGCTAGATGATACCTAACAGACTTTTCAATTTGCTTTTCTCATTGTGAACAGAGCTCCTGCTACCACAGCCCTTGAGGATCATGCCTGAATATTCAAGAAGTAATTCTGCAAACACTGAAAAAGTCTGGTTTCATATGGAGTTGTGTTCCTTGACCCGGGGATCTCCCACTGCATTTGTCCCATTTCCTGTCCCCTGTGCTGTCCTCTCCACAGTGCAGCTGGTCTAGATGTGTGTGGAGGCCTCTGCACACACGGGCTGGCAAGCGCAAACAGGGTGCTCGTGGCTGGGTTCTTTATGCCTTTTCTTCCATCACTCTGTTAGTTCTCATCATTTTCTCTGCCAGCCCTTGATTTTAATGAAACTAGTAGAATTTATGAAGTTTTTACCACCCCCTTTCAATTTTGGTTAAAAACAGCCACCTAATTCAAAACTTATCAAAAATGATGGACAGGCAGTGTAATTTTGTAAGTTGAGCCTCCCTGGCAAACCAAGCTAGAAGTATAAATCATTGTAACAAGATCTTTTTTTCTCACCTCTGCATTTCTGTCTGCATTTCCAGACAGCAAAGGGAACAAATTGTTTGGTTTGCTGCTTTATTTTTGTGCAAGAGAACTAATATGTGTGATTTAGTAGAGGGGAGCTATGTTGAAGAAAAGGATCTTTATGTAAATACTAAAAGTGCTTAATTCTGATAAGTTTTATCTATTGAGGGATTAAACTCCATTGTCTAGGTCCAAGTGCTATAAAAAATCGTCTCTTGCAGGTGTGACTGCTGTATTAGTAGAGAGTTTCGCTGCTGCGGGAGCGAATGCAGCTGCTCCCAGAGAGGGCTTTGACTATCGGGGTAGACACTTTAACCGAGATTCAGGAGGTAAGGTAAATAATCTCTTATATAGTGACCTTGTTTTAAAATAGTCTGGCCTTTACGAGGTCTGCTACAAAATTAAGGCTCAGATCCTCAAAGTTATTTAGGTGTCTCAGTAACTGAACGGAGAATCAGAGGTCTGAGTATTTGGGGATCTAAAGTTAAATTAGAAAACAATGATGAACATCTCGAGGGAGAGAAGATATCAGTGACTAAAATAGATCAGAAGCATTTGTTTATAGTCTTATCATTTTAAGGACATGTATAAATTTATTTGTGTCTAGATTAAGGGTAAATAAGAGCATAAAATTACACATTCATTTTAATATGTGAAAGAGCAACTGGTTGCATAACTGTCGAGTTATGAAACCTATATTTTTGTCCTCTGTATCCTGAACATCTGTGGCCTATATTTAATTGCAGTTTTCATCTTCAGTTTGAAGAAACAATGTTCAGCCTGAAGATGAAAGCGATCTGTATAGTGAAATCAGCTAAGTACTGTGGTCAGGTCTCTCTAGCTAACAGCAAAGGCTTTTATGCATGTTCTTGTTTAGAAGTTGTCTTTGATAGGTTAAATGCAGTTAAGAATGCTCCGGTGTTTTGAGCAATCTGAAGAAAGGAGATATGAAAGAGAGATCGTAACTGAGCAGGAACAGGTGCACAAGAACAGAGACATGGCACCATATTGTGCTATTAGTTTTTGAGAGCAGATCTATACTGATTTCAGTGGGGAGTCATTCTGCTGAAATATTGATGATGTGATGCAGTATGGCCCATGGGCAGGAAATAACAGAATGGGGAAAGTAAAGCAAGCCAGTACAAGGAGATGAAATAACCTGAAATGCAGAACTAAAGGAAATGAGTGACTTCTGAAGGAATATTCCTGAAAAACCTGGGTATTGATGTGCACAGAAGGTTACACGTAGCTGAGCTGTATCTCATCACCTTTCACGTAGCACAGCATATGGGCCAAATAGCTTCAGCCAAGCTTCAGCTTCAGCTAAGCCAGGACTTCAAAGTGAAATCTATGTTTTGCTGTTAGTCTCTCTATAATGGGCTGGATGAGATTTCTGTTTCAGTCAACTTCAGTTTTTGGAGACTTGTAATTCAGATCCAAATGCTAATCTGCATTTGTGACTCAGAAATCTCTAACTGGCAACTTAATCATAGAAGGAAAAAATGGCTCCATAGTGCAGAAATAGGATGGTAAGATTTAAAGGGACTGCATCAGTCATGTAAAATGCTGGGAGTCAACAAGTATTCTGAAATATTTTCATTTAGTTTGTTTCCTTTTCCCTGTAGCTTTTGCAACATATTAAAGGTCAGAATAGACATCTAACAGCATGTCTGTGTTAGAAATCAAGATGTCTGCAAAAGTACATGGATAAAGAAAAGCTACAGGGTCTTAGTTTTTTTTAAAAAATGATGTCATTAAGTAAATATTACAGGATATCCTTAGTATCTTGAAGAGATATTTCATGCTAAAGCTATAATTTTCTCCAAATACAATATGGGTTATTTCAGCAGCGCTAAGGAATTCTAAAGCTCCAGTTTCTGCCTGCACACCTCAGGAAATGGATAGCGGCTCTGCTTTTCTTAGGCCATTCAATGATGAAGGCTCGGACTTCTCCATGGCATTAAAATTTCTCATCAAATAGGTGTCCAAATTAGCCAAAGAGAAGATATTTGCATTTTTCATCAAACCGTAGTTTTTACTGGCACGTAATTTGAGTTCATTTCATAATAGTCTATAGGTATGTAGATTAAAAAGAAAAAAAGAATACAGAGGAATCATCAAAACAGCAATAATGCATGTACTTTTAGGGCTGCCAGCAGTCCCCTTCCTTACAGAGAATGCTTTTAGATGTAAATTTCATAATTTTCCAGAATAGGGAGGACATTCAAAGAGCAGCTGTGAGTTACTCTGAGTAAGTTTGTTCTGTGAATTGCTTGAGAAGAAAACAGACTCTTCCTAGATACTGCAATAAATTGTTCCCAGCACTTCACCTTAATACACTAAATGAAAATGCAGAGGAAGCAACACAATATTGGCTGAACCTGTTTCAGAACATTGGCTGGGACCACAAAGCAAGTAATTAACAAGCTGAATGAAGCATTTAAGCCCACGCCTTATCATTTATGTAACTAACCTTTGAGTTTTGGACGCACTGGTATGCTGCATTGAAACCTACACAGTTTTTCTTTTATGTGTGCATATTGAGCAAATGGGAAACGCATTCCCTGCCATTTGTTTTCCACATTTTCAGCACTTATCAGAGTTCTCTGCCTGAGTGATCTTATATTGCAAAAACGTATGCCTCTTGCTCCTTTATTTCTGTAGTGCCTTATAAATCTAGTTGAGCCTCAGCCGTGTTACGTGTGTGGGGATATGCTACTTGAAAGGGTGTTTTTGAGGTTGTTTAATGCATGACTCATAGCACCAGGAAAATAAATAATTCGATGCCACTTCTCGTGAAAGAATTGAGCAACAGAGAGAATGGCAGGGGATTCTGCAAACGCCCTGTTTACGGGGGCTGCCTTTAGAAACAATTCTGAAAGCACAACAGGAGCGCTGTAAGCCCATGGCATCTGATTGAGAAGGCTGAAAAGACGCATTTTCCATTCTTGTAACACTTCTGTATTTCCTGTCCTGGGAAGTGCTGGGCACATTAGGAACACTCAGCCTGCCAGTGACATTAGCTTCCTGGAGTGCTACTAATACTCAACAGGGAAGGCTAACATCACCTCTGCACTGGGAGAATGAGTCATTTTGCTCATTAATTCTCTTGCTTTCGTTTCTCCCTCCTGTTCTTTTCCCCATCACTTTATAACCAGACTTATTTGGAACTCTTGTAAGACAAACACCATTTCTCCTTGGCGGGAGGGAAATAAAATAGCATACTTAACACGGTTATATAACACACTGCTACTCATGCCTAAAATGAGGTCATTTTGATTAATATATTTATCTGGTGTGCAGCTGTAGCAGGAGATGTAATTGGGATTGAAAGAGCACTGTTTTGTTTCATCTCTTTACAGCAGAGCGTTCAGTTTTTGTCACTGATGTCCCCAGACTTGAAGGGGGTTGTTAGTTAATGGGATAATCTGTGCCCTCGTTGTATGTCCTGGCTCTGCAAACCTTAGAAATCTACACTGCAAAATCAAAACTTCCTTGCTCTTTACTTTCCCCTGTAACGAGTCTGGTAAGACTTTCTTAATAATTATTAGACATACTCCAGAAAAATATAAGTAGCAGGAAGGTGTGTGTGTGTGTGGTGAAGAGCAGACAAATGGACTCTAAGTAATCAGAGGAATAGAGAAGGGCTGGGATGACAAAAATGGTGCAAGTAAAACAGAGGTAACTTGTGGGATTCCATAAATTGAAAACATTGCTGGAGAAAAGGGGAAGAGATGAGTGATAAAGCCAGTTACAGAGGGATAAAAGAATAAGCTGAGCAACATACGTCAAATGGATCTAGTGCCTTCTCTCAGAATCAGATAATCAGCAGAATTTACTTCTGGAATACAAGCGATTCTTTTTTTCTTTTGGGACATTGAATTGCTATTCTTCAGAGTTCTGACGCACCCGGTGCTATTTCGGTGTGATGACTCCTAACGAGACGTGTTAGGCGGCTGCTGCTCAGAAGCCAGCATTTAAAAACACTGTGTTTTTCTGTTCTACTCTTTCTGGCCAAAAGCTCGTTATTCTGGTGCTCGCTCTCTAACCTTTAGTTACCCTCCTTGCGTAAGTGGAAAGCAGCTCCCACCATGCACTTCTGTGACCCACTTGTGCCTTTCCAGTAGTGACTTTATGAGTTATGAAAGGTGTGTCTGCCAAATTGCTACGGAAACATTTACCCTACTGACCCTGATTTCCTAGATTTTATGTAGTCATCACTCACTAAGGAGTGAAAAACAATACACAAAATTTGAAGGAAAATTATTTCAGCGATGTTGAAGATCCTCGTGTGTGTTCCCGGGCTTTGCTCGAGCCTGTGCTCGTCATTGATAAAAACACATGTGGAAACTGCTTCTAGATCATTAATGCTTCAGTAATCTTTCAAAATGAATTTCAGATGGTACATTCAGTACTAATAGTCACAGTACAAGTAATTGAGTCATCTAAGGCATAACAATTGCTTTATTGAACTAACCTACAGTCCAAATTGTGATGCTCAGAATTTCTAGATTATCTGCAGAATTGCTGAAATCCTTTACATTATCATGTCATCTATGACCATGTTTCTACTTGTGATAAACCCTGCATGGATGAAACTGAAATTCTAGTATAAGCCACAGAGAGAAAACTATTTATTATTTTTATCAAATCGTTCTGTAACTAACTCATAGAAACACAAAAAACCATGTGCTTAGCTTCCTTTTCAATCACATAATTCAGCATGAGTAAATGTCACTTATATAGTCACTTACATTAATAGCTTATTTTTCTTTCATTTATGGCATACAAACCAAGAGCAGATCTACCTAAACAAAAGATGTTACACTAGCCTAAAGCTGGTATTGACAGTGCACTTGGACTTTTATTATATAGATTTTATCAGCCAGTGTATTTTCTGTTTCAACATTACAAATCCTGTTGTAAATTGTAAGCTATTGATGGTGTGGCAGCTCAGAGCTAATCCTCATAGCAATTCCTGTGCTTCATGTCAGTGCCCCACTTTTCAAGTAGCCTCTGTATTTTAATTTTTAATATCACTATACATCTTGTTTAGTTCAGTATATAAAATAATATCGCTGGTAAAGAAAGCCTGGTGGCATTACAGCTCACTAGCAAAAAATGATAATTCTGTCATAGTTCATCATCCTTTCTCTGTAGTATAGTTTATGGAGAACTTGGTACAGGAAACTGCTGATAAAATCTTACTCAATTTGAGGATCAGAAATACTTTAAAACCAGCGCCTTGGCCCTTGCTGGAAAGCTGAGCCTTACAGTTGTTCATGATTGAAGGTTATGTTCTTCCCCCATGTGTGCATGTGCCCAGGACAGGGATGGAGCGTGTGTTACAGGGGAGGGTGGTGACTAGGACGGAGGGAAGAACAGGCAATCCATGGCTGCTGACACAGCACAGAGATAACTGTTAATTTAGCAACTGCAGCCATCAACCTGGCTTTGCTTTTGCAGATAAAAACATTACCGTTCCTTCAACTCAACTATACAAAGAACCATAGCACATTAATAAATGTTCCAGGATTTTGTGGTCTCTCATTCACAGAAGAGAACAGCTGAAGCTGAGGCAGAAACTGGGTGTTGGGAACTATGTCAGGAAAGCAAAGGCTAATATTGGAGTAAGCAGTTTCCCTAAAACTGCTTTCCATGATGCTGTGAGAGATCAGTAGTAGCTCTGGATGATTATTTTAATATGTAGCAGTATATAATTGTAGATGACTAGAATACTTAAAATATGATTTGAATAAATATATGTAGGTACTAAGCTGTGAAAAGAATAGCTCGGATAAAACTTATTTTCTACCTTGCCTATAGAGGTCAGAAATAAAGCAGATTTTTTTTTTCCTTCCTCCTCCTCTTTAAGAGCTGTGCTGGTCTTGCTAAAAACAGACCTTTTCCCTGTTCACTAATGAAACTTAAAAGCAGCTACAAATCATTCTTGCCTAGGACTTTGAGTGAAGAGAGATTCTGGTTACTGTTTTAAATTGCAGAAAGTGCAACAGGTCACCGTAAAGCAAATGCTGCTGCACAGTCCAGAGAAGTGCTTAGAAGTGCTACTCCTTCAGTTCCCCTTTTTCTTCATTTAATGTGACAAGGAAAATCATCCTTCCTTTGGCACCCTTTACAAACAATGAGCTTCAGGCAGGTCCCTGTCTACACATTTGTTCCCTCATCAAGACCATGTGATTGTTCAATGTAGGAGGTTTTCTTGGTGTCTTTGTTTATCTAAAACACCTAAAAGCAGCAGCTCGCTTATTACGAGTTCTGTGACAAGAACAGCAACTTGGTTATTAACTGATCAAACACACATTTATGTAAAGATATAGAATGTTTAGGGAGTTATTGTAAAATGTAGTAGACGAGTCAGACCTCTGACTGACAGAGCAGCATACCCAACAACCGAGCCTATTAAAGCAAGGTTTTAAGTGACTTGCATATTTAACTGCAGTAGTCAGAGCTTGAGAGCACAGCAGGAAGAACATTCCTAAAGATCCTAGACAAATCTTAGACAAATCTGGTTCAGGATGCATCTGAAAGATTGTCTTAAGCAAAGATTTTTTTTTTTTACTGCTTTCTTGTCCTGTTTGAGTAATATAATTGTCATGTTTATTCAGTGTGTTCATCTTTGCAATTCTTTTATGAGAGCCAAAGAGTAAAGAACACAAAGATTTTAATTAGCAAACAACTCTCCACACAGACTTTGTCAGTACAACATAGGTATAAGTACATCTACAAACACATACAGGTTCTTTGGA
Organism: Tinamus guttatus; assembly: GCF_059628265.1. NCBI lineage: Eukaryota > Metazoa > Chordata > Aves > Tinamiformes > Tinamidae > Tinamus > Tinamus guttatus. The sequence goes on from NW_028288821.1 coordinate 560,455, forward strand.
CTAGGATTTCTTTTTAAGAAGATACTGTATATGACAATGTGAACAAATTTGGAAAAGAAAGTACTTTAATCTTATGTAGAGGTAGCTGAACAGTTCTCTGTTCAGTGATATAGGAGTATAACTTTTTTCAAGTTCATTACATTACACAAAAAAGATGTTTTACAAACAAATGGAATATACAAGCCTACAAAAATGTTTTAAAATGGCTTGATATATTTCTGGCACTCTTGTAACCACATAGCTTGATGCAATTAAAGGGACAATTGTACATTGTCATATTAAGACATCTTTACAGTCTTTTCCTCCTCACCTTTTGTACTTCTCCCTTACCTCATCTTAGTTATAGAAGCTATTAACTTATTTTTGCTACACTTCTGCTCTGTAAGAAACATTTGTTCTGCAAATTTAATATAAAGACTTAAAGGTGCATGTGTGTATATATATTTATAAAATATATGGCTATGACTTTCCGAAAAAGCTCAAGAATGGCAACCAATAATACAGGCACTTGTATGTGAGGGTAAATTTAGACCTTATGAAACTCTGACATTAGTAAACACTTCATATATGAGTAATAGTTCAGTTTTTATTATCCACTATTTTAATCTTAACTAAGCAGATTAGTTTCTTGTTCCCAGATAGCATTTATTTAGAAATCTGCTTCAGAATAGTGACTTTACTGAAACTTTACCTTCTTTTTATAGCTGTAAGTCTTCTGGTGATTTGCTGGACTTTGGAAGAGACCCCAGATCACCATACCTTAAACTATCTGCTGCACCAGTCACAAGTCTCCATTCCTAAACATTGCACTGAAATACAGCTGCTGTCCTGAACACTAGTAAAATGCCAGCACCAAGTAAAAACATCACTACATCACCATCTAAACCACAAAACTTGATTTTCCACAAAGCTCCTTATCTATTCTTTATCATGCAGCATAAATCTAAATGCTAAATCCAAATCTAAGCTTTTTTTTTTTTCTCTCTCTCTCTCTCTCTCTCCCTCTCCTTTTTTCCCTCCTCTCTCTCCTCCAAAGATTAAAATAATCTTTGGGTTAAGAAGTCACTGGTTCAGGTGTTCTTAGGGAGCCGTCAGGACGGAAGCACAGGCCCAGTAGGTCAGCCATTCAGTATGACACAGGGTATTTCTTATTGCTACCAGCTAGAGGAAGAGAAGAAATTCAGAATACCGTAGTACGGAGACCTTAGTTACAACTAACACCAGAATGTCAATTAGACCCAGACCATTCTAGCGTTTCATCATGTTTGATATTTCCCCCCGCCCTTGATTACTCCACTCCTACCTCAAGTTTATTTCAAGCAAGTCATGCCAGCCAAGATAACTATTTTCATGGAAATATTTTCCTTTAAGTTATTGCTAGACAATTAGCATACAAAGCGAAGGAAAGTTACCACAACTGTTAGAAGTTGCTCTGTACATGAGAATGATAAATAAGTTCTCTGGAGGACATAATAGTCATCTGAGAGAATGTTTTTAATTAGAAACCATACATATACACACAAATATTTGGAAAGGTGACATAGCCAGCCTTTGTTATTTTAATGTATTTGCATTAAATACTTCACTTACAGAAGAGTGAAGAGATTTCACAAACAAACAAAACTATCTCACAAATGGAAGCCTAGAGCTTTCAAGGAACCTCCAGGAGATGTTCAGGTGCCTTAACACATGGTCTTCTCCTGGAGACTAGTGAGTATTTAATTATAGTTCAAGCCTTTTCTTGCCTTTTCTCCCTGTCTCACAGGGGAGTGTCTTTTTCCACTTCCTTCTTTTAAGAGGGACTGATGACATTTCCATGGAATCAAAAAAATTCCATTGCTTTTAGTAATCCTAACTCAGTGATCTAGGGGTCAATGAAAATTAATCTCAATGGAGGACTAGCAAAAAACCTGTGTTGCTTATGCCCTAACAACAAAGACTTATCAGTGCTTCTGGCCACGCAAGAAAAGCGAGATTGAGTCATGATTTTCTTCAGCAGAATCAGCAAGACACAGTATCGGACAAATAGTATCTAGAACACTGTGAGAAGCATAATAAAATATCCCCCAATTAGCATCTTATCTGATCAATGCTTTATCTATAAAGTGAAAGTATTTTAAAATCTATTCAGCTGTTTATTCATGCTTCTAATGAATACAATTGAAAAAATCAACAATGCTGTGGCATAATGGAAAGATTTTGTTTTGTTTTTAAACCTCATTACTGAGTTACCAACTTAACTCACCAAAGTCTAAGGCTACTCTTCATCCAGCTGTTCCCTGAACAGGTTTGTGTGTTCCAGCAATTTTTTCCCTTAAAAGGATTTTGCACGCTTGGGCTACGCTGATCTAGGGCACGTGCACACACAGGTCGGCCTGCTCAGCGCGGGGCGTTTAGTGCACACAGGTTATTTGCACGTGCAGACTATGTGCAACAGGGCCAGCGTCTCCAGGCTGCAACGGATGCAGTGGCTGTGCATGACCACAGTGCATGCACACAAAATTCTGCTTAGGAAATGCTGGCAGGTTACCCCTGGATAATTAAAATAAAATAAAATCACTTGAAATTAAAGGATTAAGGATTACTCCCATGGCAATTTTTATGTCAACAGAATGGGCAGAATAGAAGTATATAGAAGATGCCGCACACAAAAATCAGTGAAGAAATCTGAAAATGAGAGATATTTAAGGACCTTTTCTCACCAAAGAAAAAATGCCAGCTTATTTCTGTAGGAGCAATACGGGCTCCTTACATTATGCATTAATACATAATGCTTTAAGGAAGAACTGTATTTAATGCAGCTTTGCTTCCAAACAAAAACAAAAAAATCACTTAATGATTGACTTATGGAGACAAATGCCATAGCAGGTCTCAGCCATCACACTGGTTCAGACTGTGTACGTATTTCTATACATTGTTCACAGAGAAGCATGTAAAGTATCAACTACAGAAAACAGTGGAGCAGCCTAACAGTATGGAAACAAGTTGCAGCATTTCTAGAGAAACTAAATGCACATACAGGATACATATTCCTTCATCAGGGTGAAACATGTTTCAGTTCCATTTAGTTGCTTTGTACCCTTATGGAAAAGTCCTATAGAATTTAACAAGACAGGAAACAGTTTTATTGAAGCTTAATGGTACAGCAGTTACTCTTAACTAATAAATATTTCTGATGATATAATAATGGCACAAAAAATGTAGAAAAAAAAAACATTAAATTCTACTGCATTTTTCCATAAAGGCATGGAACAGCAAACAGTGCTTTTCTGGGTAAAAGTAATAAAGAAACTTATAGTATTCCACCATATTTAAATTTAAGCTATTTCTTTTTCCACTGAAAGGGAAATGGATTAAAATAAAAGACCGAATCCTGATCACACAGTCAAATTCATCCTATTGGAGGCAGGATCAGTTCCATAAAGCGGCAAACAGAAAGCAATAATATAATAATAATAAAAGGAAAATAGGAAAGAAAGGTGAAATGCTGTTTTCAAACTAAAACCAAGTTACTGCTATTCTCCTTTCTGTCTTGTTTTTAACTTCTAGCTGTAAGGCAGGTATCTCCCTAAAATCCACTGTTGTTGTGCATTAGCTGTTATTAGCAACACTACCTAATCTCTGCCAAGGAGACTGCAGTAGTTGAGGAGATTTGAAGCTAACAGAAACCTTTATATTGAGGTGAAATAAATAGCGTGTTTATTAAAACATATTTCTTCTCACGTGGCACAAACTGCCCTCTGAGTCCTACAGTTCAAAGCAACTCCCCCACCTAAAATCAAATCCCACCAAGCTGTTAAAAAAAATTGATCTTAACAGCATAAAGACTTTATGTAAAGAATTTATGTAAAGGATCTACGTAATAACCCACAACGAAATGATACCACATCTTTTCTTCTGGGAGGAGCCACTTCTCATATAGTACGGTTCTTTCCTAACAATTGTAGCAGCCATTAACCTATATTGTAACAGGGTTCAGATATTAACTCCAAGTTATTCTCCCTTTTGTAAAACACTAAGGAAGGGATCCTTCGGTCACCACTCCAGCCAATCACTACTGAATTCAACAAAGCATTAAATCTCATGCTTCAAGTTGAGCATGTGCTCAACTGTTGTGATATCGGGGACCAAGTCACAGGTGATTCTGCTCTAACAACTAGGCTGGAGTTATCTCAGACAGTCTGTGTGTGTTGACAACTTCATGGCAGGCTGTTTCAAGGAAAAAAAAAATCCTTCTTAGGCTGCAACAGAACTGGGGATAAGTAAGAAAACATTCAGAGTATTTGAACACAATATGCTGGAAAAAAAAAAAAAAAAAAAAAAAAAAAAAAGACCAAAGCAGCTGCTTCTGCACTGCTAATATTGTTTTCTCCCCAGTCATAAATACAGGGTAATAACACTATAAATAAATAGAGCAACTCATTTTCCTTTAGAGAATGTACACATAAATAATATACATTTTGAAACAAAAAAATTGTAGTGCAAAAATAAATTATCAAATGGAAGTTGTGAACATTATTTTACACAATGCTATATAAAACCTGAACCATTTGGAATAAAAGACTTTGCAGTTGACTGAAATAATGCATTAACATTATTATTTCTGCTTCACATTAAACTGCACAATTTCCTTTATCCACTACAAAAAATAAAAATAAAATAAATTAAAAAACCTCTTAAGCTTTTTAAAAGGTTTATGGCAAACAAGATCACTTTTTGTTCTATCACATTTGTTATTAATTTAGCAGTGCAGTGATTGAATAACCTTCTCAGAGTTCCAAAAGGAAATTTTTGAAGCATCCTTTGCTCTTTAACTTATTTTCTTTGAAATTCAGGCTTGAAACATCCTGACACTCAGATCTGTAAGACATTATTGCAGTTAGATGAAGTCACAAGAGACACTCTACAGTCAAGTACTGCGGGAGACTTCACAGTTCTCCTCCTCACCATCACCGTGCTCTTGTACGAGACATGAACGTAAGGACACGTCTGATGCCATTCAAGCGGTCTTTGAGGGATTTCATGGCAAGGAAGGGGAGCTGAGCTCTGTTCTCAAGTGGAAGGACAGCCAGGACCCACCAACACCAGGCTGGCCCATTAGGGTTAGCCTGCAGCAAGGGAGGAAAGCAGAAGTTAGGTTATCTTTAGAGAGCAAGGTCTTGTTTTTGAGGAGTCTGAGACAGTATTTTGACAATTTGCTTGCTAAATGGCTACCTAACCAACAACCTAATGGCTTGTAATTACAGGTTGGCCTGAAAAGTTACAGCCAAGCTGCACCTTTTCTAAAAATAGGATCTTAAAGGTAGGGGGAGACTTTTCTATTTCTAGCAGCAATTTATAGGATTCCCATTTTCATCATAAAGGCAACATGCTTCTTGCCCTATTGCTTGTTCTGTGATTTCTGTCCAAAAAAGAAGTTAGGTAAACCATTGATTGTGGATACCTGTGGGTCAGGATCCTTAGCTGGCATTGGACCAAAGTGACTGAGAATTCGACTCTTGAGTGCTTGCTTGAGCGAGTTGAACCACATGTAGGCCTGATCGTAGACTGAATCGTGGAGAACAAGTAATGCAGCATAGTCTTGTCCTTGAACCTGAAATGAGTAGAGAGAGGAGGTAGGTTACTTCAGCTTACATGTTCCAGAAAGCAGCAAAATTATTTTCATGGTTTCTTTTGGTAGGGAGGGGAGAAAAAAAGAGATATTGAAGGACTTCATGATAAATCCTGAATTCAAATTTTAAGTATTTTTTTCCTAAAGTAAGTCCGTCCATCAACTCTTTCACCTTATTTTCTATTCTAAACCGAAGACAACTCTCATAGAATCATAGAATGCTTAAGGTTGGAAGGGACCTCTAGAGGTCATCTAGTCCAACCCCCTGCACATGCAGGGTCACCTAGAGCACGTGGCACAGGACTGCGTCCAAGCGGGTCTTGAAGATCTCCAGAGAAGGAGACTCCACAACCTCTCTGGGCAGCCTGTTCCAGCGCTCTGGTACCCTCACTTGTCAAGAATTTTTTCCTTAAGTTCCTGTGGAAATTTTGATGCTTCAGCTTCCGGCCGTGTCCTCTAGTTCTGTCAGTGGCCACCAGTGAAAAGAGGCCAGCACCATCCTCCTCACTGCCTCCCTTGAGGTACTTATAGACACTGCTCAGGTCCCCTCTCAGCCTTCTCTTCTCCAGGCTGAACAGGCCCAGCTCCCTCAGCCTCTCCTCATAGGGCAGATGTTCCAGGCCCCTCATCATCCTTGTAGCCCTGCGCTGGACTCCCTCCAGCAACTCCACATCCCTCTTGTACTGTGGAGCCCAGAACTGGACACAATACTCCAGATGCGGCCTCACCAGGGCTGAGTAGAGGGGCAGGATCACCTCCCTTGACCTGCTAGAGACACTGCTCTTTATCAGCAAAATATTTTCCAAACTACTGGTATGAAATCACCTTTACGTAAGTTCCTCATTTACCCAGCACAGAACAAAAGCTTTGTGCAATTTTATTTCAATTTAGACTCCTTGGAATAGAACCATCTTACCACTATATAGCAAAAGATACATCACCCAGAATACTTTGCTTGCTTGCTTATTTAAACATAAATAATATAAAAGCTGTAATGGGCTCAGTCCTGCTGCCACTTACTGAAATGGAAGCTTTCCAATTGGCTTCCATGAGACCAGAGCCTGTGTCTATATTATAGACTTTAAAAAAAAAAAAAAAAAAAAAAAAAAAAAAAAAAAAAAAAAAACATGATCTAGAACAGCAGTAATATCTCATGCTGGATTCATTTTGTTTTAAGAAAGCATTCTGCCAAAAATGCTGTGTTTGTATGCATGTGATTAAATACTTTTTTTCCCCCATCTTTAACCACAACCAGTTGGTAAATACCATAGTTTGCTTTACTAGAAAAAAAATGCTGAACCAAAAAGAACTCACTGAAAATAAGATGTAGATTTTCAGATTCATATGCTTTATATGAAGTGTTTCTAGGCTCACCTTTTGATCCTCAATGTACTCAATATCTGCTGTATTATAGCCATCACGCTGGCTGTGCTGTATCACCTTAAATCTCCTCTTGCCAATGCTGTCTACAACAGAGCGACCATCAGCAAAGAATTCAACATTTCTTATCTCCAGAATGCAGCCGTAATCTGCAAACCTATTTAAAATCAGAACAAAAGCAAGTAAAAAAGCCTTATTCTCTCCACCCTTAGGACTGCCATACAGCCGGTTCAATACCACAAAGGTATTTATCTGTCAGCTCATTTCTATTTATTTGCTCACGGTACTGTCCTGCTATAGTTCAAATTATTAACAATTGTTTTCAAAACTATTAGGAAGATTCAGGCTGTCTACATACTTTGGAATACACAGAATTTCTGAAAAAAAATGTAGGTATTACATGGCTAAGTAGACTTTCCCCAGTGTTTATATAAATCTAGAAATATTACATCATTTGGTACAAAAGAACCAGCGCAGTTCAGAGTATTAGAATGTAATGAAACTTGTAAACTTTCCTCCATTCAATCCCTTATAATAAACACTAGCTCTAGCTGTAGGTTTCAAAGCAATGGGCAGTCATACTAGACAGGATCCAAGTGCTCAAGAGGCAAACTTTGATCTTCTCACTGTCACTAATTGTCATAATTAGAAAGAAACTTTCTCTGTTGGAAGACTATCACATAAACATCTAGAAGCAAAGACCTTTCTGCACCTTTTCCCTGGATTTGCCCCAGACCAAGTGAGTAGATGACATGGTCCAAGCAGGTTGCTCACTCACCCCTTGACGGGATCACTGATGCACATCCCAAACTGTTTGGTGCCCGTCTCCATGCAACGGCGAATCATCAGTCGGTAACACGGCTCAAATATGTGCAAAGGGCATGGGACTGTAGGATAAGCCATTGTGCAGACAAATATAGGAACATTCTTATTTAGGCTGTAAAAAAGGAAACAACAGAGATGACATTTTACCAAGATATTGCAGAGATAAAATACATACACTTTATGCAGTGATATATTCTTTGAAATGACAGTAAGTTTAAAGTGAAATTACAGTTTATTTAGAATAAAAATCTTGATTTAGTTTAAGTAAAAACTATAATTAAAATTGGTATCTGGCTAGATAAAATGCAAATTGATATTCCAGTGTTTTTAGCAGAATAACTTTTAGTTACGCTTTCTCGTTTTGCTAGTAAAAGTGTTAATAAATTTCTATTACTGTTTCTACTTTATTTTACTTTCCTTAATCCCTTTTCTTCTCTACACAGTAATTTCCAATCCCCAGCCTGTGGGCCTCTTCCTCCGCCCATTATTTCATTCTGGTGTTTTCATAAAGGGCCACAGAAAGCAATGACATGGATTTCTGCAACTCACCTGAATCTCTTCTGCTTCCATTTATCGTATAGCAGAGTGTCTAATAATGCTACTCAAAGCATAATTTCACCTGGACTCTGTCCTCTTTGAATCATGTGATACAGAGCAAGAAGCTCCTTTGTCAGCACTTTTGTTCATGTTCCACAGCAGCAGCAGCCATTTGGTAGCTATTAGATACTGTTTTTTTAAATAAATCGATTACATACTTTGAAAGTTCCGCTATTTCCTCTTCATAAATCTTTCTTCTTTCAGTTAGTTCCTCTGGAAGATATTTAGCTATCAGCTCCTCCATTAGTACCGTTTTACAGTATTTCCTCATAGCCAAGCACTGCAGCAGAAAAGGAGAAGCAGTTATTAGATAATGTCTGGCACTTCAAAGCACAGGGCCTCTGCCTGCTAGCTCCGTGTTGCTGTGTCTATTGCACACACAGACGATCCCCTAAGCTCCCGACACCAGTGGAGTTGTTTGCTGAACTATTCACTGAACTGCAGGCCTTGTATTAGCCAATCCTGAGGTCATTTGTCTTCCCTTTCCAGGATTTCCAAATATAAACACAGTCTTAAAGTTTGAACAGAGATTATCCACACCTTGTTAGTCCCCAGGACATTCTAAAAGTCATTTTTTTCCTTAAAGCGTGTAATATTTCTTTCAAGTTTGGCAATACCAGAGGTTTCTAAAGGTGCTGCCTGATCCTATTCTGTGCTCCAATTTATGCAGAACAAATCCATGCATAATTACCTCCGAGAGACCTTCTTTGCACAGGGGACATTTTGGGTTGTGATCCAGGCATCTCTCAAGGCATTTGAGACAGAACGTGTGCCCACAAGGCGTAGTGACGGGTTCATAGAAGAGCCTGGATCGGAAAATCCAAACACAAAGACACCAATATCGTGTACCAAATTAAAAGAAAAAGCTGTTACCAAAACAGCTGTATTCATTCACTAATTTAACTGCTGATTTTGCACTTCAGGGAGGAAGCTTTTTCTTGCTTTTCATTTCTTCATCCAACTGTTACACTTATTCTGCTTATACACTTCGCTATCGCCTCCCAATACAGAAGGCAGCCCAGGAATTCCGATTTCAGGGAATGCAAGGGGGAACGGGGTCACTAACTTCAGATTGAGGAAAGGGAAATCCTAGCTTATGTGAGCAGTGAATAGTAGCAGAGCTTGAATCTGCTTAGTGTCTCCAGTGCAAGTGAACAAGACTTGCACCAAGTGTTCTTGTAGAGATCAGTGGCATCACTTCTACATGTAGAACTAAGCACAAAATAGCTATTTGCAGTAACACTACAAATAAAGGTTACTGCAATTAAATATGTTATTACTAATTCTAACCTGAACTTGGAATGCAGATTTGTTGCAATACAGACAGTTTTTAACCTTCAAATGACTGCTTTTCTAGAAAACAAATGACATTAAATATTGGAGGCCAGGTCTTCAGGGCATCTCAGTATCTAATCTTTAGACATCTAAGTACCTCTGAGAAGCTTATTTCCATGTAGGGAATTTTGTTTTCATTATTTGATTATATGATACTGTGATTATATGATATTGCAAAGAAATGTTGCCTTACCAATTAGAACCTTCATGAAATGCAAAAAATATGAAAACTTTTAAAAAAGTAATACATTCAAAACTAGAAAAGAATTTTTACAATGTTATCTAAGCATGTTAAGGTCTCAAGTATCAGTTTTAGTTTAAGTAAATTTAGAAGTTTACTTAATATTACAGTTTACCAAAGGAACAAACTAAGATGCTGTTTCACAGGAGGAAATTATAAATATGTAAACCCATGTTTATTAATAATTAAATATGATTATGCTTAAGCACATAATTGGCTCAAAATTGCTATAGCCAGTTTATTAAATATCATTAGTAACTAAAAATACTGGCATTTAAACAAGAAATATATGAAGACATAGGCACACCTATCTCACTGCAACTTGACTGTATAACTGAGAACCCTTCATTGTAAATTATTTAGCAAACAAACTTCACAGCACAAAGGCTACTTGTTCCTTTGAACTTCGTAAAACACCCAGTTGAAAATACGTTGCAGTAAGCATTTGTTTCCATATGTAATCAATCAGCAGTGACTTACTTGTTCTGAAATGTTAGCATAAAGACAAGAAATTCCTGTTAGAATGCGCGATCCTGGTCTAGCTCTCAGAGAAGCCAGCACAGCTTTTCCCAGTGACTAACAGGGCCTGGACTGAACTTCAAGACTTAGAGAAAGAAACACTACATAGAAAGATTTCATGTCACAGCATTTTAAGCTATTATAATGATGGAAACCAAATAACTGCTTCTGCTGAGTAATGCTCTCACTTCTCACCAATACATTGTTTTACCATTAGTTCCTATTTCCTGCTTGCTGCTGGAGTGAACACAGATCAATAACACTTTGCCACTCCATCTGACAGAGAGGTTAATAACAGCTCCTGCAGTTTATAGCAAATAGATCAGTAGGTTACTAGGTAATTGGTCCAAGGTATCTCAGAATCCAAATGCTTCAGAACATGGCAGGAAATAATTACAATCAATTTGCATTAATGGCAATACTCAAGAAAGGTCTTGTGACAGCTTCTCTTAGTGCAAACCTTCATTGGTGTAATGAAGGCTAAGTTTACACATCTCAGGATGTAAGGGCTATATTTGTGACTGCAAATATAGAATCAGTACTAGCATCCCTTAAACTCTCAGAGAACCAGAGATCCTTAAGCTAATTCCTTTAAGAATGTATTGTAGTGTAGTTTAGCCATTTATGATTTAACATAGAAGGTGAGGAAATAGGGTTAATTTTATTAGAAACCTCTTTAAAAATGTGGGTTTGGACACAATCATCATAAACATGCAGACTCCTTAAATACTCCAAAGACAAATTGCATGGCTTTGCACTGGAGGAAAGTTTTGCTCTTAGCAGTATAAGGGTTTTGGCAGCTGTGTAAACTTCTGGAGCATGTTTCAGCAGTAGGCAGGCAGAGGGAGAATGGGCAGACCTGATTTGTTCCAAGGAGAAGCAATGTAAACAACACAGCAGTTATTCCCCCAAAAATTTCATTCTGTTTGAAATCAATTGAGTTTTCTCCAGCAGCATTTAAACAACAAAAGGAATCCACATTTTTTTCAAGCCTTTCAAAGATAAATAAATAAATTCCATGAAGAGGCCACCTGCTATTTAAGAATCTAAAATACAGTGCAAGACTAATGCCAACATACTTTGTTTATAAGTTTACGTAATTAAAAAGACAGCAGAAACAAAACTCAGTGCAGAGGAATTTGCAGTAACAAAAACCCTCATGTGCATTTGCCAATATTAATGTTTTTACAAAACAAGTAGTGAAATTGATGGAGTTAGTAATTCTGTTAGGATTAAGTCATTGATGTCCTTGAGAATAACTCTGTTATTTAACTGAAAGAGGAGCTCATGAAGCAAGTGTTACCGTGACCTTAGCTAACTAAAGCAGGCATTCAGCACATCACATTTGAGTGCTGGGGGGATGAGGGAGGAAACAACTACAACAAACTCTTTTCTTGTACAATCCTCATATTGCAATAGCAGAAACATTGTATTTTACATGCAAACTTAGAATATTCATAGAACATGCTCCCTGTGCTATTTTATGCATTATACAATGGCATATATGGCTCTACTAATTCCAAAGGACAAACTGTGGTCTTGTGCATGACGTGCATCTGTGAGTGGGCGCGTGTAACTGGGTGCGGGGAAATCTTTCAGACATGTTCACTAATGCGCTTAGCCCTCACATGACCTTATCTGTCTTGTCTTAAACAATCACTGCTCTTGGCCAGATCAAATAGTTTGTATTCATCAACAGTGCTCAGAACCAAAGAACAAGAAACGTATTAATGGAATAATCATTGTAATAGAAGCAGATTTCAAGTCAGAAGAAAAATAAGTAAACTAGAAAATCTTCAGATGATACAAGAGAAAGATAACACTTGAAAACTAAAGACATGTGGGAGAGAACAATGATTACCTCATACACAGGGAGCAGTCCAGATCTGATGGATCCACAAATTCAAATGGAATATGGTGCACAGCACTACTTTCCTTGATGTCAACTGTATCTGTCAATAATAATAAAACATATTACAATATATGATTGGACACAACTACATAAGCAATGCAGAATTTCAAAGAGATTTTTCTTCTGCGTATCCACAAACAGTATCTGCTATTAAAGTATGCTTTGTATTTACTGGCAAACTACTGAGCTACTAGCATCATTAGAATAATTTCTGTGCAAAGCATCAAATTCTGCACAAAGGGAGCACACCTCCCTTTAGTTTTTGTAGCATTATGGCCACTAACAGAAGGATGAATTTAGCCTTGCATTAACATCAAAATACATTTTAGTGTTAAAAATCTACATCCCACAACACAAGAACAAGGCTGGATCTTGGATATCAAACAGAATTCATGCTTTTAAGCATAGCATACATATTTTACTTGATACGGAAAGTGCCGAAACACGTACAGCTTTCATACATCCATATGAAAGCTGTACATATTCATATATAAGTCTAATTTGAAGCCTCTTCCTGTACAAATAAGAAAAAAAAAATCCACTGATGACCTTTTATGGAATTCATCCTGTGCTTAAACATACCTTTCTTCATGAGTTTAGAGGGTACCTCAGCACCTCTCATCTCCTCAGAGCAACACTTTCTTTTCAGAAGGTTGCACTTCTCCGAAATGAGAAAGGCAGACTCTGATATGGAGGCGAGTTTGTTCTCCTCCTCCAAGCAGTCCCTTTTACTCTCTGTAATTTGTACAGATTTCTTCAAACTGCCAGATGTTGTTACATTTTGTTCCTCTTGAGCAGGAAAACTCTTTTTCTGTTCTACATTTATCTGTAGAAAGAGAAGATGAACATTAAAAACGTCAAACAACTTCATAAAGAAAACACAAACATACACCCTGTAACAAGCCTTAATATTATGGATCATCAAGAAAGACTTTGGAGGTCAAGACACAGCAGTTTGAGAGTACCTCCTCAGTGTCTGATTTTAACCAAAATATTTTTCTAACTAACCCTTCCTTCTCCCCCCTTATCACTGGATTTTTTCAGCCTCTGTGTAGGGCTTTATGGGTTGGTCATGAAACTTGATTCATGCGGAAATGTGATTAAATCTCAGCATGGCACATTGCTATCAGTTAGTCTGTGGAAAAATATATATTGTTTGTATTGTATATTGAATGTATTGTCAACTATCAATATCAATCAAACCAACAAAAACAATGCAAGTTTTATTCTAAGGAAACAAAATTTACAAAAGACAAAGTGCACAGGGCTCCTTCAGCAAAACTGATTTCTTTCACAAGGGATAAAATGATCATTACTACAACCTATTCACAGCCATTCCACAGATCATCACCTATCAGCTTGTCACACCAACTCCCCCAGAAGAACCTCAAAGTACCTATGATCAGAAGCTGTAGGGATACCTAGTGTACAGAGAGATGAGAACTGTCTTTCCAACTGACTTCACTTCGGAGGCTCTTTACTACCCGTTTCTTTGAAGAGCTAAGGACAGTTACAGCTATAGTACCTTTCCTAATTCTGACAAAAACAAAACAAAAAAAAAAAAAGGAAGAAAGATTTTGTTAAACAGAGAAGAATCAGCTAAAGAGAATCCATTAAGTTACATCATATCTTCCGAAATGCATCATCCAGTCTCCCAGAGATGTAAAGGAGAAGACAACTTCCCACTGTGAACCTAAAACACACAGCGAAGTTAACAACCACACATCAGATTTCTTTACCTTGAGCAACCTTTGTAGGCTATGGCTGGTGCCTCCAGATCCAACGGAATTTAGGAGATTCCCCTTTAATCTAGAGTGATGCGACAACAGCTGCAGGATATCAGGTAGGTGTTCCTGAGCATTTCCCGGGATGAGTGAAAATAAACTAAGTAGAAGCTGCAATATAGAACAGAATACTTCACTGCTTAGTTCTTACATTATTAAACGTTCTCCATAAGTGGCATAAACATGTCCTCTTGTTCTGCATTTTAGAGCTCAACAGGATTTATTAACATCCTTTCAAATCCACTTTTACTGCATGTCAGAAACTTTCATTGGAGTTAATTAGTACAGAAATCTCACTGGTTTAATCCATGTTCAATCAAGTAATTGTCTCCAACACTGTAAATTACAACTACTTAAATTCAACTATGTAACACCACCAAAAAAAGAGAAAAGGCAATAGGAAAAAACAGCCTCCATTTGATATCCGAAAATAAGTGAATCAGCATCAACAACTTGTAGCCATTTGCACTAGAGTACAGCTCATCAGATGATTAGTCAAAGAGGCGGGGGGCGGGGAAGGGTAGGTGCACAGAAAATTCACATGCTTTAAAATGAATTCCAGCACACTACTGGGATGATCCTGCTGATACATGAAGAAGCCACATGATAGCCAAGATTTCCTTTTAAAGACAAAAAGATTCCTCGGGATCATACTCTGTCAAAACTAACGTGGAAGGACAGATAACACAAACAGAACGTCATAGCTATGCCTGAAGAATTTGGTAAAAAATAGTATGTCATTGTTATGCAAACAGACTTGGAAATGACCCAACAAAATATTACATCGTGGATGAACTCTGTATCTGACGAGTGCACAAGCAATTCTTTCAGTTGCAAGCAGCATAGTTTTCTTCAGAACCCCACTGCTCAGAAATTAGCTCTCTTGCACAAGGCTATTTGGAGTCTGAATTTAGAAACATATCTGTTGTTCTTGCTTTTCTTACTCTATACACAGGAAGCCTCCCAGCATGACTACCAGAACAAATCATGATACAATGACAGTGAAAGACCCTATGGAACATGCTGGAAAAAAAGATGAATAAAAAGAACAATGACAGAAAATCCTGCAGGAAATGGAAATCTCAACCACATACAAAATCTGATAAAAATCTGATTGCAAGACCCAGGCCACACTTTCTCAGTTACCTGTGTGAGCAGAGCTTTACTCTAAGAATTCTACCCTGCTTTTATAAAGTCTTTCACATCACAGCACTAAGACCACCAAAACTTCCCATCCCACCAGCCACAGACAAAAGCATGAATACACTGCCATAAAAAAAGAATTCAATAAAATAAAGGCAGAGCATAATATCTATCATATTTTTATTCTCATAGGCCATCCTTGCTGTGATGCTAAGTCACTTGGCAACAACAAAAATGGTCAAAGGTAAAAACATCTACTCATTCCAGAAAAAGAAACCATAACTAGTTCTTAAGTGGTATACAAAAGGGAACTAACAGTTTTCACCAAAACCTGACGAAAACCTGTCGAAAAAGGCTTATTGCAGATCTGCTATACTGCTTATTTAGCATCAAGTATTAGCAATCACTGAAACAATTTTAAAACATAATCTCTTCCTTTGCCGAGTGATTCCTTTCCTGGCCCCTGCACACGCCGAGTCTTGGAGCAGTGCGTGAGGCCCAAAGGCAGAGAGCTGCTGCTCCCAAGTGGAGCTGCAAGGCTGCTGCACGTTGCCTTCTACCACTCGGTAGCCTGATAAAATATTAACAAGTAGCTCCCCCTCTTTTGCACTCAATAACTGGAAATGCATTGCCAAACTGGGAAACAGATTAGAAGTTTGATTACAGGCAACCATAATAATCTGTGGGTGGCAATTATTAGCAGCTCCATTTTATCTCTCTTGTGCCGATGCTAAGATCATAACTGTTTCCACAGTGTCTACTTAATGTTTTCTTTCCTCGTTACAACAGATCACTGAAAACGATTAAACAGGTCTAGACAATTTAGAGAACTCACCTTTTGAGCCTCAGATTTGGCCGTCTTGTTCCCAGTATCTAGAGCAAGGCAGAATAGAAACTCTCTTAAAGCTTCTTCTGTTTTCCCCAGATTAGCTAATGCTTGTCCTTTCCTTAAATGTCCCTGAAATGAAATATATCTAGTTGCAGCTTTTGTTCCTTTTGCTGCAAGAATATTCAAGTAAAGCAAGATGAATTTACAAAAGATCTTTCCAGAGAAAAAAAAGAAGGTTAGGCAGAGAAAATTCCTTACAACAGTCTCTTATGCCTTGGTACCACCAGTGTCTGGATTTGCAAACGTGAATTAACTTTGTCGTGAAAACTCTTCAAATACATAAGCTCTTACAGAGAGAAATAGGATATTCGCTAACTCCATTAAGTATCATCTTCCTGCACCCAGCTGGTCACTGGCACAGTTGAAACTTGAGGAAACTCATATTCTGTCTTGGAAAAATGTACTAAACTAGTGCTATTACAGCTTATAGAAAAATGTAAGCACAGCACTCTTTTTTTAAAACTTCTTCATGAACTTGAGATGGGCTATAGAGTGTTTAGTAGTTCATCCTCCAGAAAGGGTATGTCTAGTTTATCATTCCCCTCCCTCACACCAGAAGGGACAAGAATGTCATAGCTGAATGTCTGTAAGTCACAGAAGTCAAAGAAGTTACAAGGCTTAAAGCACCTCTCAAATTTAGTTCTCCTTGAACAGTGTAACGGTTTTGTAACTGATGCAGCATAAAGGTTTAAAACAAAGTGCAGCTGAAGTCAGCACTTACTTTCAGCCAGTATGGCTGCAGCCTGCAGGCTGTTTCTGCATCGTGCAATGCATCTTCACAAGCTTTCAAAGTAGAGTTAATCTGGGACCGGTTGCTGTAGAGTAAGTGGTCATTTGGAGCTGTAGCGAATAGAAAAAAACATGAGTTATTACAATTATTTAAGAAATAGTTACAAAAACTTTATTCCCTAGAACTCCTTTTAAAAAAAAAGCAACAAACAAATAAGCCAAAAATATCTATTCCTTAAATAACTATGTACTAAATCAAATGTGGCAACCTCTTTGGGCAACTCCAGACAACATGTCAGCTACTCATTATATAACTGCAGAGAACATTGCATAAATAAATGTCGAGACACTCGTACAATAAATTACGAGCTCGGACAGAGGCTCAGAGGGGCCACGGCAGCGCAAAGGGAACATTCAAGGTGGCGTGCGCCAGGCTCGCGCCGTGCGGACTGAAGTTTCAAGTTACTAGGATGAAAGTGCTTAAGTGGGAGGTAAAAATCCTCCGAGGCTGTAGGAAACAACGGGACACTAGAATGAGGAGGAACCGTGGATGCTCTTGGGTACAGTGCCGCGTCCCGAGCCCGCAGCCTTTTGCCCGCTATCCCCTCCATTTGGGCGAGGTTCTCCGCGCGCCGCCGGGTCCCGCGCGGGGCAGCGGAGTTTCCGCGGCGCGGGGGCGCCCCGCGGGCTGCGCTCCCCGCGCTCCCCGGTTACACAACCGGCCCGGGAGCGGGGGCAGGGCGCCCGGGCTGGACTCGCCGGCTCCGGGGCTTATGCAACGCGCTGCTCTCCTGACCCACTTTCCCTGCGCGCCCCCCGGCCCGCTCCGCTCGCGCTTACCCAGGCTGAGCGCCTCGTTGTACTTCTGCAGCGCAGCCTGCAGCTTCCTCTCCTTGTAGAGCGCGTTCCCCTCGTGGCGGAGCCGCGACGCCTTCACCTGCCCGGGGAACCACTTGGCCAGCAGGCTGCTCAGGATGACGTTGACCCGCAGGAGCTGCCCGGCCGCCGCGCCGCCCTCCTCCCGGCACAGCACGCAGCGGGGCTCGGCCGCGCGGCCCCTCTCCAGGCACTTTTTGCAGAAGGTGTGTCCGCAGGGCAGCGACACGGGCTCGAAGAGGAAGCCCTGGCACTTGCGGCACCTGAACACGTCCCACTCGCGGGGCGGCGGCGCCCCGGGCAGCCCCTCTCTGCTGCGGACGCCCTGCGCCAGGCACTCCACGAGGCGGCCCAGCTGCTCGGCGCGCAGCTGCCGGTGGCGGGACGCCAGCTGGTAGAGCTGGAAGGCGTCGTGCAGCCGCCCGCCGCGGGCCAGCGCCTCGGCGCGCCCCAGCAGCACCTGCCAGTCGGGCCCGCGGCTCGCGGCCGCCGCCTCCGAGGGGGGCGCCTCGCCCGCCCGCGGCGGCAGCTGCGAGCCCATGGCGCTAGCGGGGGGCGCAGGGGCGCGGAGGCGGCGCGGCGCGGCCGCGGCCCCGGCGCCCGGCCCGCCGCCGCCCCATGGCGCTCCGCCCGCCACCTCTTAACGGCCGCCGCGCGGGCCGGCGTTATATAAAGCGCGGGCACGTGACGGCGGCGGCGCCGCTCATTGGGCCGCGCGCGCCCGAGCGTTACAAAACCAGACAGTTTTGTAACCGCGCGGCCCGCCGCCTTCGGCGCCGCCCGGCCCGGCCCAGCCCGGCCCTGCCCGGAGCGGCGCCGCCTCGCGCCGGGCCGCCCCGCGCCGCTGCCGCCGCTGACCCACTGACCTAGAGCGGGCTGACCCCGCCGCCCCCGGGGG
This sequence comes from Tinamus guttatus, assembly GCF_059628265.1. Taxonomy (NCBI): domain Eukaryota; kingdom Metazoa; phylum Chordata; class Aves; order Tinamiformes; family Tinamidae; genus Tinamus; species Tinamus guttatus. The sequence continues at coordinate 579,194 of NW_028288821.1, forward strand.
CTCGGCGAGGTGGGCCCGGCCCCCGCGCCGCTGCCGGCGGGAAGCGCCTTCTGCGGGGACAGGACAGGCGAAGTGCTCCGATAACCGCCTTGGCCCTTCTTCGAAGGGACCTCCGCGCTGCCGAGGCTGGTTTGCTTTCACAGAACTGCTCACACCGCTCAGGACAACCGAACACAAAATTAAGAGGACAAGCGCAGGGTTGGTGACAGGGCAGGGCAAGCAGGGTCGCTCCACCTGCCACAGCAGCTCCATGTCACAACATGGGGCTCAGGCAGCCCAAGGACACTTGGTTTAAGAGGGGTTGCAACACACACCTACCACCGCCTGCTGTTATGTGAACGGCCCTGGCACACAGGCAAGGCTTTTGGCCAAGCATAACCTAAGGAAAGATCAAGAAAAGGAGCCATGTTAACAAACCAGCAACTCACCTAGGGGTTAGGGCAGGACCAGGAGCAGCACTTTCACACTAAGTTGTCTGATCTAATCCTTGTAGTTTTACATGGATCTTGTACCTAGTTTCTAGAAACATCTGCAATCTACATGCATGCATCCTCTAAAAAAAGTAAAAAGGCCTCTCTTCACACTCCTGTAAACCCACCGCCACATTTGAGCTCTCAAGGATATCCTGGCAGTGATGCCAACAGCCTCCTCGCAAAGCTCAAGCGAAGGGCTAAGCAAAGTCACCTCCCTTGTCTTAATGCCACAAGAGCCAGGCTCCCCACCACACATTCTATAGCGCGAGCCGGTACTAAAGAACAGGCCCTGCCTTGAGGGGCTTCGACAAGAGAGAGAAGGGAGAGGTAACCTGACTTTTATAAGAGCTTAATTTACAGAAGTTGCTTGAGAAAAGTTCATCTGAACTTAAGACTTAAAATGAAAAACAAGTGAAAAACTTATATTCAGGATCTTGCATCTTAAAAGCACTTAAACAGTAAGAATTAATTTAGGGATGTTTTTCCCAGTGTCCTGGAAAAACAAACAAACAAAACAAAAAAACAGACATACACCTGGCAAAAGAAACCAGCCATCAGACCCTTCAGCTGTCTGATTCCTGGGGTGCTAACACAACTTGCACCTGACCAAAATTTGGCCACTCTGGTCTCTGAGGTGCTTCAGTTTTACAAACACACACACACACACACACACTAACAGCTATACCCAGGCAAGTTATTTAATAAATTGAAAAACATTAATTAAGCCAGGCACTCATCCCAAGTACAGCACAGCCTGCTATCAAATAGTTCATAGAAAGAATAGTACAGTTGAAGAACTTCTGTTGGTCTCAATTAAGCAATGCTTCAGAACAGTTGGAGAAAAAAACAACAACAAAGTCAGCACATGTACTCAGAGTGTCTGCTATGCTTAAAACCCACTTTGCTTCCCATCCAACCCAAACTCGCTTACAGGGCAGAGACATCTTGTTTTCCAACTTCCAGGCAAAGGAAAAAAAAGGAAAATATTTTCTTGCAGCCCTGAGGTCGACAGTTGTCTCTGTTGCAAAACGATAGTCTCAGCAGCCCTTCTGTGTGCTATTTTATAACCATTGTCCTGAAAACCACTATGAGTCAAAGCCTATTCAAGCGAGGGAAAGTGACATAACCGCTGGTTACCAGCGGCAATGCAACCACAATCTCTCTATCAGGGATATGCCAGCAGTATTTACATAGCTACACAGCACACACTAAGGAGGCAAAAGTCAGGAGTATAAAAGCAGGGTTTATTAGCACTACATGAGTTCAAGATAGGGAATGGAAATAGATTATTGCTGAAAATTCAAACAGGGTTTGCACTCTGAAAGAAAGGAACTTCCCCAGGATCTATTTACAAGATGTGAAAATGACTAGAGAGCCAGCTAACAGCCTGATCCCTTGGAACTAAAATGAGGCTCAAAAAAGTACTGGGAAACAGCCCTCGGAGCACAGCTGAAACATTTCAAAATTTCAAGCAAAAAGGACCCTGCATGTGTGAGCTCTACTCCAGCAGCAGGAGCTGTACATTTACCAGGAGTCAGAACACAGACTTCGATCCTGAGCTGGGAAAGAGTTAAATCCTTATCACGGGTGGCCTATGGGAAAACACTGTGACTTCTTAGGAGAGAAACCAGCTGGCACTGCCTCTGCTGGCTCCTGGTGTGCGTGTGTTGTTTGGTAAATGTTAATAGTGTGTAGGGTGTAACAGGTACAGACTGAGCCTTGCACTCACTAACGTCAAAGAACTTCCAACCTAAGCTACCGCTGCGCTGCTCACCACAAGTCAAACAACCACAAAATACTTGGTTCCTGACATCTGGCCAAGCTCTGCAAAGACATTAGCAAAAACAGCTGTGTAAGAATATATGTACTCCATCCAGATTTTTTTTTTTTTTTTTTTAAAATAACAGACCCTGAAAGCACCGTACATTCATACATATATTCATGGCTTTGGAGCAACAGGGGGGTCATAAGGTGTATTTCACTAGAAAGAAAGCAAAAAGGCAAATCCTTACTCTGCGTTGTTCATGAGATCAAGAATTGATTTATCCTTCATTTAAGCAGAAGTTAAAGCTAGGAGGTGACTCACTCTGCAAAAGCACGTCTCCCTTGTATGATTTTTTTTTTTTCTACAAAGGGAGGTTTAATTTCTTCCTTTTAATGACAATGAGCACAATACTGATCTTCCAGCAGCTAATGACTGGTGTAACAGACAGGATGAGAGCATGACTACATTCTTGAACCTTCTTCTAGATTCATAATCTGCATCCTAGTTGGGACCACGAAAGTAATAAGCAATTCTACTTTTATACAACTAACCAAAGTGTGAAATTCTGACCTACTAGTCATCATGATGAAGCTCCTTCTGCATTGGAGGTAGGGATGTAGACGTCATATAGCAAATAAAGCCACAGATAGCTTTTTATTTTCACACACTCTGTACACTCTGTACACTCAATAGGCAAAAATAGTTTTGGACCGATGGCCCATGGAGTCCAGCCAATTAAAAAAAATCTGACCATTATAGCAGCTGTACTAACTCATGCTCAGATAAATAAAGTCAAGAGATGCGAGTTTGCCAGCATCATTTTGCTAGTGAGTGATTTTTGGCAATTGTTTCAACTCTCCTTATAAATTCTACATAACTAGCTTGTCCTCCATACACAGGGCATCTTTCTGCTACTGTATTATTTATACACACTATTTATATTGAAAAGAGAAATTCAAGTTCTTAAATATATTCTAACATATTAATCTTGAGAGAAAAGTGATAATAGAGAACTTGATGTTCACATTACATATTTAGAAATTTGCAAAAATTAATATGCTTATAAATACATTAGCTGGTTTAAATATACAGTACCACCAAACGCAGAAAGCAACTGGAACACCAGGGTTTGCTTTTCAGGGAAAACTGCAAATAGAACCTTTGAAAGGTCCTTGTTACCAACTGATCCGTGAACAGTGAGTAGTAAGAAGGCAGCGGTGCCCTTTTCATGCAAACCTCTTATCTTCCTAATTGATGACTGAATAGTGATCAGCCTGACAAGACCTTGGGACTGACACCGTGAGCATCCCACTCAAATCCCGTCTTTCACTGTCATACAGAAAGGGGAATTCAGAGTGTGTCCCTGAAGGGTAACCAAGCCTCAAGTAATTTGCATAAAATAAGTTCTGTTCAGACATACCCAGATTTGGGAAGGCTATTTTTGTTCTATATGGGAAGGAAAGTCAGAAATTCATTGTGGAATGCAAATTCTGGAATATTTTAAGTTGGAAGGATGAAAATGTTTCAACAGTGAACAAATACATAATTCACCAAGAAATTCTTAGAAAGCTAGCAATAATTTGAACATAGCTATTTTATCAGAATCAAGAAATTCCCAGTAGGCACTTTGGTGACAACTAAGCCAATTTACTGAAAAGCTGTTCTGCCAAAAATAAAGCCCCAATGAACAGCTTCAAGTACAAAAGAATGAAAATGCCAAGGGGGTTTGTATCCTTCGAGGTGCCTGGTAATCCTTGCTTAACGTATAGCAAGACAGACTTCGGACTAGGTCCATCACCTACTGCAGAGAACATGAGAAAAACGAGGTAGGAAGCCTTTCCATTTCTGGAGAATCTGGGCGATTGCTGTTAGGACAACCACTGAATGAAATTATTTTGTATAGAAGGTAAAGTATTTATAGATTATTTTATTTTGACTAGTAGAAAATACTTTGCAAACGTCTTGAGCAACATTAGAGGTTATTTTACGCCCATGCAGTTTTTAGTTTGTCGTAAAAGACTTGACTAATGGTCTCAGTTGAGATATCTCTCCAGTTCAAAAATACGTAAATCTAAACATTCAGAAGGGAAAGGCAATAACAAGAAATATAAGAACATATGTTTTGTTTCACAGTTTGTGATAATTCCAGTAAGATGATGAATAAACTTCATGAAGTAAAAAAGAAGTTATCATATTAACATAATGTGTTTGAAGTCATATTATAGGACCCAATTCCTTTGTATTTGCTATATGACCTGACTACAGCAGTTAATATGGGCCAAGCCTGGAGGGGGCCTATTAAGACAGCAAACAGAAAATTCAGCCTCTTAAATGTCCAAAATCATGTCTGACATTTAAAACTACAGGACAAATTGTTGCACAGACCTGAAAGCCTCTCTGGACCTCAGCTATATAGCTGTCTAAACACTGAACTGTGGTCAACTGACCTAGCACCAGAAAAAATGGTAATTAAAAGATACACTAAATCTAAAATGAACTGCTCTTCAATATTCAAAAAGTAAGATTTCTTCAATCTGATGCTTCCTGCTTGGTTCTACCCAAAGCCTTTTCTCAAAACCTTTCAACTTTACCTATGTTAATACTCTGCTGAGACAGAAATTGCCATCAACAGGTTTAGAAACATATTCATTGATCTGCAGACGTGCTGTGCAGCAAGTTCTTAAGGATTTTCAGGTAAACTAAAACAACTTTATGTCGCAGAGATGCTCAAGAGACTGCTCTGTACTATTGGTTCCTACTCAATTCCTATGCTTCAACAGGGGAAAGAAGATTGAACCTTCCAAATGCTACAAGTAAAATTGTAATATGTCTTAGAAACAGCAATATGTATCTTCTTGCCATCAAATCCTTTTTTTCCAGACAATACCTAAAATTCAGAAATCTCCAGTAATATAGAGAAGGTGCAAAGAAATACTAGTCATTTTGTAACAAAAGTGACAACAGAAATCATACTAGAGAAACCTAACGACAGCGACCATATCCGCTTCTAACTCATGGCTACCCAAAGTACAATAAGCTTCCTAACCATCCACTGAGTGAAGTGGGACATTCAGTCCTTAGTATGTTCTCAATATCACCCTTGCAAAACTGCCCTTTCAATGATCATGTTACTCAAAATTCTGTAGATATCTTGATTCATTTCAGCCAAAAGTCACACTGAAGTCTGAAGCAAGTCCAACATCACACTGAAGTGTTTTTATGCCTATTGTGATTCTTAAAATCCAAGAGCCAAGTCATCCCCTCCCACACAAACACCTGCAGGAGTGTAAAAGGCCTCTACAATCTATGATAATTTCAATAGTTTTCTGTGGGGAGTGAGGTGAATAAAGGCGAGTTCTGCAATCACAGAAAATGAAAGAGAAGTACAGGTGGTACCACTACGAGGCAGAAACCCATCAAGCAGTTATAAAAAGCCAGTGCTCTGTGCTTTCTGAATTACCTCTGACAGACTTACACATCCTCTAGTCCTAGGGCTCACGCTGCGTTGTCTTTGTGCTGTTGCTTAGCCTCCATATCTCTGCTGCTGGGGGAACTCATTCAGGCACCAAATCAGGAATGCATCCTTTCTTGGCAAACCCCTGGGGAAATACTTGTGGTCCCACTGAGTTTAAATGAGACTTAAAACATATGCTACAAGTTAAGCAAACGCTTCTGAGCTTTACTCGGGGCAAGGGAGTTTCAGCCCATGCTTAACTGTTTTCTTGACCAGGGAACTTGGACATTGTCCTACCTGTCACTTCCATCCCAGGGGCTGGATGCAGCATCTTCATCCTGGGATCTGACCTACACTATTCAGGAGTCTATAGCTGCAGTGGTCTACAAGGTCACTGCTCCTGCTCTTTGCTATCAGCTCAGTGCCACAGGTCAGATAATTCAGTTTAAATCAAAACTAGGAAATACATGAAACAAGACACAGGCACTTGGAATCTAGGAGATGACTGCTTCTTAGCTTATTCTGATCAATCAGACCAAGCATTAGACTGCACATTTCTACTTTTACAATTCCACAGAAATGGTTCTGAAAACTCAATTCACATTTCCTTCTTAATGAACTTCCAGTTTCCTCCAAAATTACCATTAAAAAGCATAGATATACCTCAGTCACTTATGGGGAAGCCAGACAGCAATTTTACTTACGCAAAACTCAATCAACTTCACATTTGTTGTACTAGAATGCAGGAAGTTTTTTTTTTTTTTTTTTTTTAAAAAAAAAGACACTGCAGAGCATTCTTATGATACACATTGATGGGGTTTCCGGTAGCAGGCTTTCAAAAATAATTAAACTGATGAATCATAATCAGGAAGAAATGGCTCTTACATCTATTAAGATAGTTACTTAAAAATGTTTTGATGAATCATGCAAGAATGCTCACAAACAGGATTATACTTTTTAATCAATATATTTCTTGTTTTTCCAAAGTCATAAGAAAAGAGTTGGTGCTTTTAACACTTAATTTGAAATAAAAAAAAATATTTACAGCAGACATCATAAATGCCACAGTGCGTTTCAGACCAGCAAAAAGGTACTGTTTTTTGTTTTGCCATTCACAAACCTTGCTGAGGATTTCAAATCTGCAAGCTCCCAATTTGGAAATGTTTCAGTCCTGGATCTTCAGTATGCTTCTTTTTTCCAAATCATTCATTTCCTTCAGTATAAGAGCAACATTGTATCTCAGTTCTTGAAACTTTGCAACAGGCACCTGAAACAGAGGATTCAGTTTAGGAAACATTAAAGTTCTTAGAAACCGTGGTTAAGGTGTGCCTGTGAACAGGGAACATGCCACAGCATCAGCCCAATCTCTCTCAAAAGAAATATTTTTTTAGACTTTAGCCTTGAAGTAAATTAAATCCAGTTAATTCAACTAAACTATCTCTGCCATTGAGGTGGGAAACGGAGAATGGTAGGAAATCAATTCTATCAATACTAAAACACCATTCCTTGTAAACTGTAAAATCAAATCCTCTCCCTTATCCAATAGGCCACAATTTTGAAAGCACCTAAAAACCAGCTATGAGACATACACATTTTACATGAGAAAATGGAAGTAGTCACAACACTATAGTAAAAATTATAGCAACATACTATAGATTTCATGCAAACACAAAGTGAAAGAGCTGCCCAAAATCAGCTTACAGAAGTGGATCAGATATATTTGTTTTTTACACTAAAGGACAAATGGCAATGAAAAGGACTGCCAAACTCCTCTTACACCAAGATCAGAATTCTCAAACAAATGATCAACTCCAAAATACTTAACCTACACAAACACACCCTGTCCTGACACATCCTCTCCAGAGCTTTATTTACAGCTTAGTCACAACCAGAAAGTCTTTCACTTTCTGGACATTTGGACTCTTTGGGTACACTTGCTTTTGCAATGCTGCATGATGGGCAGGAGCAGTGGAGGGAATACTTGGGGAATAAAAATCTGGTTACATTAGAGTTACTCTCTCTACCCACACCTGATTTTATACAAAATTTCCTTCCAGATTTACATCTTAAACTCAATGTCCCCGTTACTGACTTATCTTTTTGTATGTCAACTAGCAGAGCATGAACAAAATCCAGCATATAAAAACCCCACCCGAATCTTTGGAATTCATTATGCTATGATTAAATTCAAAGATTCAATCTTTGTTGCAACAAATATATAAGCAAGACTTCCTAAGATGCATCCATGTTTCAAATTCTTCAAGCTTCTGTACTATTTTGGGACCCCCAACATAACTCCCCATTTCAAAATGACATAGCCAAAACAGAAGACTAAACACTTCAACTAAACACTTCACCAAATCATACAGACATGGTGAGGTGAAGATGAGTGCAAGAATTATAGCATTATTTATACAATAACATTATTATGAAACAACTACTTAATGCACACCAACTATGGTTTTGCTTTCTAACTAGATACAATATATTTTCTGATCTTGCCACCTAGTCTTCCTTAAAACCTGGTTTTACAAGGTTAATTGCAACCAACTGCCAAGAAAATAGGCCTTCTGCTTACCTACACTGATCATAAATTCACACACAGTTTCATAAAGGCTAATGTGATAACAACTTCAAAGAGAAGACGAGCTTTAGGTAGGAAAAATGATGTTGCTGAAACTCAGAATTGCAGAATTGTAAATGCTAGGACAAATGGATACCACACTTGCTATCCAAATAGCAATAACGCACATCTGTGCATGAATAATGCACAGATTTCAAAGAAAAGGAGATCAGCTTTTCAAAGGTTAAGAGGTAGGGTCAGGATATAGAAATACAAAGTCTGCTCTCTGGATCATGCCAAAAATGTACCCATAGATTCATCTGGAAGAGACTCATCTGTGTGAGGTAGGTAGAGGAGGCAGAAAACTAATGGACTTTCTTTTATCATTGCAAGCCTGACAAGTCAAATGGATAAATCAGCCTATTAAGTGCTGCTAAAACTTTGTGAGAAGGCACTGAGCCCGGTGACAGAGCACCACCAGTGCAGTGCACAAGCGCACGTGCTGTCACAGGTGGCCACTGCAGCACGGCCAGTGCCATGAGGCTCCACAGAGCACAGGCTGATTTACTGCACGCTGGAAGAGGCCAGTTCTTTTGACAGACTCCTACCCCGCTTCTGCCAATGTGGCACAGGTATCAGTTATGTTAGAGCAATCCATGATCCAATTCATAGTTCCCATATGGATCAGAAATGCATAGAAAGTCATAAAAAAGCCTCATGCTCTTTTCCCTCATAACGTATGCTACAAACTCAAAATGCTGCAGTAGCCATTGCTCTTTCAACATCTTCATTGTCAGTAAACTCACTATGATAAAAAAAAAATAAAGAAATAACATAATTTCTCCCTGTCACTTTCAGCGCACAGCCCTTCCATGCTTCTTACAGACTACTATGAATACATGAACTGAAGCCAAAAATCTTTAAAGACTCCAAATGTGATGCCTGTTGTGCACTGACTCCTGTATGCACCACTGGGTTATTTATAGAACAAATAGCATTCCTTCTTAAAGGTTAAAAATATGGATGAGTTTATGCCATTTTCTGGCAAACCATTATGTAGAGTATCATAAATCCTGCCACTGACTAATTCTGAGGTAAAAAGCACTAAGAGAAAGTTCTATATTGAGAAAGAAGAATAAAACTACCTCTGCCACAGGAGAGAGCGTTGTCAGAAGTGAGGTTTAGTAGTGCATCATATATTATATAAACTACTCTGGTATCAAATGCCATTATCACATCTGAAAGTTAAACTGGATAACAAAACTGTAAGATTTAATCAAAGCAGATATTGCAAAACAATGATTAATATTCTTCTAACAAAGGAGGTTTCCACAAACATGCCTAGAAATAAGATATGAAATTATTTGGGTAGCATTTGATTATATATCATGTGGCTACACTGAACTTGGAGGATTCCAGAGCAAACCAAGCAGTGACAATGCATTTTTTACAAAGTTTTATCATTTTATATAGTAATTCAGCTTTCTAAAAGAAAGAACATCAAATAGTTTCCTTTTATTTATTACTGCAATCAGACTTACTTCAAAGCGATGAGCTGTCCCATCTGAAAGCTTCATCAGCATTAAAATGGATGGCTGAAGTGCACGGGCCAATGAACTGAAATTAGTTAGATTATTAGTGTTACAACAACACATATTGGCAGTGAGATTAGTACAGCATCATGCATTAACAATCTAAGGTGCTCATGTAGGCTTTACACAGAACATATGAATAAGTCAAATTATACAGTCACATATCTGGCTAAATAGGAGACTCGGGAACACAGAAATCCTGTCCAATCCACCTCAGTAACAAGACTAAAAAATAATCTTTTCTTGTTTAATAATTTCAGGCTTAAGAATATTTTCATTTTAGATAAAAACAATTTAATGGAACTGTCACAGGAATAAGAACCGATCAAGTACTACTACAAGAATAACATATGCTGTTTTCCATGCAGTTTACCCTGTTGTATTAACCATTCCCATCCCTTCATGCTCTCAACTGCCATCTCAGCTGGAGAACAAAGCTTTTCCAGACTACATCCTAAATTTGTGCATTGCTATTTTATTTGATGACCCAAGGAGGGGAAATGAGTCATTTTTGAGCAGCATCCGTTGACGGCCGCTGCCGAAGCCTGCTCAGGTACTGAGAGGCCCTGGAGCCGGAAGCTCTACTGCTCCTCAGAGGCTGCTGCTCGATGATAAACAAGAATTCCCAGAGGAAGGTAGTTGGAAAGGAATATAAGAAAAATAGAAAAGGAAAATGCACCATTCCTGTGTTGTTTGGAAAGTGAATCATAGCATTTGCTGGCAGGCATTGTGCCAGAGGATGTTTATCTGGGCATTTTGCTCTCTTGCAGGTAGACGTTTTTTATAGCACTGCTCATCTGAGTCAGCTGAGCTTGTAGCTTTTGGCCATCACAATTTTCAATTGGGAGCTTTTTGCTTGGTTTCAGACAAACTATCCCAAATTACAATGGGTGCCTCAGCTATAACAGTGAGTAAATGGCACCTTCTCCTTTGTCCAGTTACACAGGATACCCTAAGTCGTCACACACATGTAAATTTAAGCAACTGAAAGATACCGAATCATCTTGTAATCTGTTTGATTCTGGTCACTCTTGGTTAGACCTAGACATGCACCAGGAACTACACAGATAACAGGCTTCTATTTATGGCTGGGCTGTAGCCAGAGAACCATCTCCTAGATGTCTCTGCTGTGGCAGATGGCAAGAAACTGCAGGGACAAGCAGCATGACTGCAAAGGACTTTTCTACAGTTTCATGAAAGAAAGTAGGAGGCAGATCAGTAGCCAACTGCCTGAGTATGGCAATGCAAGGCTGCTGTTCTAAAGTCTTTTTTAATGCCGTGCCTATAGCAGACTGAAGGGTGATAAAGTTATTTAACACGTGCAACATACAAATGCCAGCCTACTGGAAATGCTGAATGGATTATATCCTTCCTCCCACTGAAACCAAAAGCTTGGCTGGCTGAGACTCAGTCCATGAATTGCTTCCATCATCTCTAAGGGCTGCTTGAGTTGTATCAGCCCATCAAGCTTTAAACTGTAGAAAGAGGGACTCAGAATTTGCACGAAATGCTCTAGCAGAGGTTTTAGACATCAGAACAAACAAAGAGTATAAAAATGTATCATTAGGAGAAGGAGACAGCAACCAGCTGACAAATACCTGCAGCAGTAGCAGCCTTCTGTATATAAACTGTTTCACACCGTTCAGTGTTCCACACTGTTTCAAAAGTTTTCTTTGTGTCTTATCATTTAATTTTGCATGCAAAACCCTAACAGCAAGATGTATTTTAAGACTGTTAACATTTTCAACAGTACAAGTCAGTTTAACCTTGAAAAAGTCTTCCCTGTGATCATGCAACGTTCCTTTCTTTACCTTGTGGATATAGCCACATCCACTCTCCACTTAAAGTCCTGGACACTCGGCAGCCTACTTCTTTGTGTCAGAGATGTGCCTTCAGAAACAGGACGTCTACCAAGAAAACCAGAATTGGAAGGTTAAAAGCCAAATTCATATCAGGAAAAAAACAACCTCAAGATAAAATAAAATTCTTCACAAACTTGCATGGAACCCATTTGTCTTCTACATATACCTTCATTTATAGAAGCTCGAATAGGTGGAGGCTTTGTATATTTAGGATGTTTGTGCTCAGATTACCTGCATTTCCTATGCTCAACTATAGTCCCCGTTAGGGGACTATATAGGCCATTGTTGTAACCTCCATTTCCCAGAATTGCAGAGTTTAAGAATCATCATGGTGTCTGGCATATCTATCACTCCACGTCCAATTAAACTAGGATAAAGAGGGGATCTGGGATGCAAACCCAGCACAAACAGCAGGAAGAAGCAAGCAGGAACAAAAGACAGATGACTCTAAAGTGAAAAAGTTGCAATAAGCTCACAGTGCTCCTTCAGCAGAAGGCACCTACTATTAGCTAGCAGCAAAGTTTAATATAATTATATGAGAGCATACAATATAATGAGAAACATATAATCAAAAGTCACACATTGGTTCTTGATAAATCTAACATACTTTACAAATCCGGTTCTTTATGCATTGTTCATTCTAACCCCAGTATAACCTTTAAGATTTTTGTCCGGTCTAACATGTAATAAGCCAAGACTTTCATTTATTACTTATAATGCAGCAAGAATCAGGCTCATCAAGGCTTAGTTTATTTCTATTAGGAAATGCAGTTGACAGTGATTAAGCTTCAGATGCCTGACAGTCTTTAAAATTTTAATAGCATCTTAAGCTCCTGGCAAGTAAACAAGGCAAATCTATACAAAGACATAGCAGCCATCCATTTTTAGGTATACATACAAAAATATCTTCAGAATGAGGTCACTCTTCTGGTCCATTAGGGAGCTAGTCTGGACTTCGTGTTACCATACAGATCGACAGGGACGGACTTTTCTTTTTTTAAAGCATCCTGTGTCTCTGGAGGTTATTTACGGTGCATTTCAAAGCTACTCCAGTTAAGGGCAGGATAAGAAATGGTTCATCCTTTAACCATGGTGCTGGCCATAATCTAATTACAGACTTGACATCAGACAGGAATCTTCTCTGAACAAATCAAGAGCTGTAGGAATGATAGTCTAACATCCCTACTTAGGATCTTGTGTGCAAGTTAGCTGGTGCTTTCAGAAAACACCAGAAAGATTAATGATTTGATAAAGAGCACTGCACCAACAGGCTATGATCCTGCAATTCCCTTGCATGCATTAAAGGGGAGAATTTATCCTTTTCCTCTTTGGGGGTGGACAGGGAGCCTTAAATGACACACATTCCTAGTAGTAAGGCAAAGGAATAAGCAGAGAAAATAGATCAGCTCCTTCTTATTCACTGTCAACTGCTGGATAGGAAGTAGGTCACCACAGCTGGGTGCAACCACGAGAAGCGGGAGCCCAGACTTGTCATTAGCAGGATTAAGCAGTAAGAGCAGGCCTTTCCCTTGGCAGTAAGCTGCTGCCAGGGTATTGCTTAACTTGGGGACTGCCTCAAAATAGCCACGCTGCTGCTGCTTCCTTCAGTCATGCTAACTGCCATCAGTGGAAGAAGGTCTGTTCAGTTCACCACCAGGGTTTTGGGAGAGGGACTAAAGAGAACAGAAAATCATTATGGTTATGGGCAGTGGGGAAGGTCAATGCCTGAGCACAGATGGAGTTTCCAAATTTTGTTAAGTTGGGGAATTTCTGTGGCCAAACTGCAAGGCTTTAGTTCTGGTGAGGAAGACACCCCGATACCATTCCTTCAGACAACGTCAGATCTTTTTCAGCTTAGTTTCAGCTTCTCTCAGCACCTTCCCAACTTGGAAAGGCTTGCAACTGGAACAGCAAGAATACTATAAGGATGACTATGTGCACAGTGGCCAGCATATGGAGAGTTATACAGGCAGAAGAGACTCTTGTATCCATAACTAATGGAATATAACTATATTTGATAAATGCTCATTGCCAACAGGCACAGCACACTGTCAGCACATATTGCAGAATGCAAGACTTGAATAAGGCAAAATGGATCATTTAGAGATGATCCAAATTATACTGGGATAAGGATGATGCACCTACAGCCAAAAACAAAAATTCACACACCAAAAGATGCAACAGAAAAACAACTGAAAATGAAACATTGGAAAATCTGGTGCAGTAACCAACCTAATAAGACCAAATCTGAAGACATTCTGAATGCTGCCCTACACACCTGATAAGGCACCCCTAGCAGGGCACTGAGCTGGCAGAATCATAAATTGGTCTCTCAAATAATACACAAAACCCATTTCCATGGCAGAAACTAAAGCTACAGTAGGAAAAACAATTGTAGTATATTTATTAAAAGCTTTCAAGAAGCAGAGAATTATGGTACTCCATTTCCTTTAAAAGGAAAAAAGTTTAAATTCCATGCAGTTATTTGATAAGAGTCGATTTGGTAAGACATGCTTCTGCAATCTATATAGCTTGAAGGATCTGGAATTATGGGGACACTGAAATACAAATGTTAAATACACTTCAGAGCTGTTCAATAAACAAAACGGAAAAGAAAAGGAAGAAAAAGCCAGGGCAAGTATATAAAAAGCCTTGAAACTGACCTTTCCAGGCTAACTCATACTAAATTTTTTATCAGATGCTAATACTTCCCTTGCCATCACTATCTACAACACAACAAGCATATATATATATATATATGTATATATGATTCAGCGTTATATTTAAGATCATAAAAGCAGATCTGTTTGGAAGTCAAATTTGAGGTGCTCTTCTCTGTTCTTAAAACACATAGCAAGATTATGCTGGATAATCACAGCTTTTGAAAAGAGAAAAAGCTAAATTTTCCAGCATCGTGATTTCACAGTAGAAAACAGACAATCATGCATGCTTCAAGTGACATCTAAATTTATCTTTTCTCTATTGCAAACAATATTTTACATTGCAACTATGAATTTTGCATTCTTAACACCTATAATTCAAACAGAAGGATAAAGAAATGAGGCTGCTACACTTATTTTTGTCACAAGAACAATTAGCTGAAGCCAAGATCCTTCCTAACCAAAGAAACTAAATATATTTTTAATTCTGGTAGTATCATTCCACCCTTGTGAGGGTAACCAAAATACAATGGCTATAGTTATTGGGACTCCAAGCAGAACATCCAGAGCAGTCCTAGGCTGGTGATGCTATATGCTGAGTAACCTCAACTCTCAAGAAAGTTTTGCACATGCAAAAAGATCAAGCAATTTCCAGATTCCACATAGAAGCTAAATATAATTGAGCAGACAACTATTCAGAAAAAAATATATATATAAATATATATCTCCTTAGAAGCAGCACAAGAGAAGCTGTTAAAGAAGTTCTCAATTAGGACATCCTCATGAGCTACTGAGGTATTTGTAAATGAATTTGTGAATGAATTCCAGCTAGCACAGCACTTTATATTGCATATATATCATCAAGTCACCTAGTATGAGTTCCCAAGTCAATTGTTCATGCAGACTTGATGATTAAATGCAGCCTGGCCTTCAGTTTATGTTGAATCAAATTTATGCAATAAGTTTTGCTCTCATTTGAAAGTTTTGCCATTCCTTCAATAAGTTTCAGGTTTTGCTAGCAAAGGTCTGCACAACACTCTGGCTACACATTGCATGAAACATGAAAATACTAACCTGTTACCAAAAACTACACTGGAAAAGTCCATGATGAAATCTTCTGGTATCCTTAAAGAAAAGATCAACAATACAAAGCAGTTAAGTGTTCTGTAACCACAAATATATAGTCTTATCTGCAAGAACTACTATAGAATGCAAAAAGTGACATCATTTTCCATTTTCCCTTGCTTAAAATTGCCATCAGTTCTTAAGTAACCATTTCAGTATTGATTTGGTCTAGGCACTGTTCTGCTCAGAATGGCTCCAATAAGTCTTTTTACATCAAGAACCTTAAGAGCTCCATTTTTCTTTCATACCTAGGACAAGCTTTTTGTTAAAGCATACAGATACGGCAGGAGTGTGTTTCAAAAGAAGTCAATATTGCCTGAGTCTTCCCACAGTGAACACAAAATCAATTTTATCGGTGGCACCGTGAGCAGAAGTGAACCAGCAATGCATGCTTTCAAAAATCCCAGCGCACACATTTCATTGCTCCATTAAAGTACAATGAAAAGAGGACAGAATGAATTGCTCCAGAAGTGAAACCAGAGACCCTTGTATAGCTAAGGGTGCCTACAAAAGAGCTATAGCTAACATGGGGAGAACAGGCACAAACTGAATTAGAACCATGAACTAAGAGTTGGTTGAACAAACCAACCCACATCCCATACACTTTTTGCCACTTTACTACTTTACTATTCCTTTGATGTTGTGACCGCCTTATAAACAAGCTGTTGTCGATTTTCAGTTCAATATATCAAGCTGAGAACTGCCAAAGACTGCAGAGTAAACAACATCCATTCCGCTGTCTTTGCCACAGGGACAGCAGTCTCCTGCAGGGAGGCAGGTTGGACAAGGGGGAAGAATAACCACTTCAGTTGCCACTGCTAAGTCCAGCATACATCATGAATCAGTGTCCAGAGACATTACTCACCCTTGCCTTGAGAAACATAGCAGCATATCAAAAAAAAAAAAAAAAAATCAAAGCAAACAAGGAAGTGACCCATCCTAAAGGGCTTAGTGTCTAATGGTGGGGAAAAAAACTCAACTTGCATAGTGGAAAGAGGAAACAGTAGTTGTCAGACCTTGAATTTTTTAGTAGAAGTACAATTAAAATAGTTTTAAAAAGAGATTTGGATATAATTGAATCCACGTTAACCAGATAGTTAGACATCTAGGCTACATCTAAAAAAAGATCATCCAGACTGAACAGCACCTTCATATTGACATGAATAATCCATTAAAGGGAGAGAAAAACAACCAGAACTACAGGAGTCTGAAACATTAAAAAGTGGTCAGATGACACGGACAGAGGCCCAGAAGTCTGTATTTTTGAACACAGCCATTGTCCCCAGCCAGCTCTTTCAGTGGCTTGTGATACTTATCAGCTTGCTCCACTGTTC
The DNA here is from genome assembly GCF_059628265.1 of Tinamus guttatus. Taxonomy (NCBI): domain Eukaryota; kingdom Metazoa; phylum Chordata; class Aves; order Tinamiformes; family Tinamidae; genus Tinamus; species Tinamus guttatus. The sequence continues at coordinate 596,022 of NW_028288821.1, forward strand.
AAAAGAAGGTGGGAAAAGCAAACAAAACAAACCCCCCACACATACACCCACAACTTCCATGGAGTCAACACAAATTCATCAGTTTTACTGACCCTCTTGAACCTGGGTGCAAACTCCATCATGTGCCAGAGGAAGCAGCTTGAGTTTTAGCTCACAAGGCAAAGCCCAAACTCCAGCACTGAGCTCCAAACAATTGTCCCAACAAGGCATCTTTCACCAGCGGCCTCAACTACATCTGGCATCTGTCTAAATCTGTTCCTTTCATCTGCCTGAATTTGCTTGGGACTTCGCAGAGTAGAGGCCGAGAAAGCCAATCGGCAGAATTTGCAGGCCAACATGAAAACAAGGATAAAAAAATGATTGAGAGATCTCCATTAACCTGCACCTTCTCGTCAGTTATCAGAACACTGAGAATCTCAGAAAATTAACAAGTTGCTCTACAGAGCAAAATATCAAGTGCACTTCTGATTCCCTCTTGTTATTACAAAATGTGAAAATAAGGGTAAAAAAAACAGAGATTGTTAGTAACTGATGCCTAACTTTTAGGACATTAACTTCTATTCAGAGATGCTCTGAATAGACAAATCAGATTTTTACTAAGCCTGTGTAACAAATGTTATGCTTTGTTGGCTAATTGGCACAAGAGATCATAGCTGAACAATGCAGTAGGATTTCACTAGTGTCATATCATTGGCCTTTCAAAGAAGGGAGAGAAAAAAAAAAAAAGGCAGTTTCCTAGCATCTGAAGAGTTAACGTTATCTTACTAAACATGCTAGAAAATACTGCAGGACCAGGTTGGGGTGGCAGAGAGGTCAGTCACATTTGTATTAACTTGCATTACGGGCTACATTAGACCCATCTCCTGAGCATGTAAAATTTATCGTTCACATTCAGTACCACAACAAGTCTTATCCAACATCTGTTTTTTTTCTCCTCTCTAGCTTCACATGACCTTTGGTAAGGGATGTACTTGGACTACTTGCATGCAATTTGTATAGCAAGCTTGTTATGCAAAAATAATAATAATAATAATAATTTGGAGAAGTAATTGCATAAAGACTACTAAAACAAACAAGTGAAAATTAACAGGCTTACCTGAGCTCCTTCAGGTCTTCTTTAAAAACCTAAAAAGACAAGGAAAGCAAAATTTTTACAGGCCATAGCTTTGAAACATGACTTCTTACAAGCTGAATTAAAGAGTGGTTACTTGTAAGCTAATTGTAAAACCAATGTCCCTGCTATCTGTAACACATTTTTCTTGTAATTATGTGACCTTATTCTTGCACATGCTTTACAGTAACTTGTGTAAGCCAAAAGAGCAGAAAGGAAGTTCCAGAAGATAAAGTCTGAATGCTAAAAGACTTGCCCTATGTCTACTGCCATACTGGAGCTTTTCCATTATGCCTGAGTAAATACAAAAATGGTATCTTAAGCAAGAGCAAGGTGCCAGAAGCTCATAAGCGGTTTCCCCGCATAAAAGCAAAATTTAAAAGTGATAAGATAAGTGATAAGATTTAAAAGTGTAAGATAACATAACAAACACAAAATAGCCATAAAGAAGAAATCTGTGTTGAAAATATAGCAGCTCTATCTACATTCATTCATGCAGAACATCAATACCATAACCACAAATATCACATTCTCCCAAATCCCACCATATTGTTCTGCCTGTAAGCCCTCCCTTCCTCTATGACAAAAATCTGACAAAAAAAACAGAAACAAATGTAGGAAACCAAGTGTAAACAAAGTGGTAGGTGTGACAAACAAAGTAGGAGAGAGTTGAGACCACAGAAATAACTTTTTTCAACGGGTTTAATTCAACAGGGATTCATTCAAGAGTGAAAACAAACACACGTGGTAAGCAAGATTCTAAAGCAGTAGAAGATAAGAAACCTCTTTCCCACAGAAGAAATACTCTTTTGACAAGTTCACTGCAAATCTATGCAACATAAAAAGTAATAATCTCTGGATTTTTAAGTTTTTCATCTACTTTAATTTGGAGTAGCATTTTTATGCTGAGCTCCCCACCCTTGCAAATAGGGTTTAAATGGTAACTCATGACTGACGTAACTTCAGCTTATCAAGGCCTTGAGCATTCCCAGAACTTACTTCTTGCTTCAAAGTTGATAAGGGGAGTCTTAAAGCTTCTCGGAGAAGGGTGTACATGCCAGAAATGAGGAAAGCAAGCTGTTCTTCAGAGAGATTAGAGCTTTCTGCAATCAGTTTGACAGACTCTTTGCAATCTTTTCCTTCCAATGCACTTACAGTGACTGCAAATAAGAAACCAATAAAAGATTCTTTAAAAAAGAGGAAGACATTGGCATAAATATATCTATAACTTTACTTGACTTAGCAGCTTCACACTTTTCCTGACATGAAACTACCACTCCAGGTCTCTAAACACCTAATTATTTACCAAAAATCAGTCTCACAGTATTTTATCAGGAGAATTTAAACAGATTATGCATTTGCATTGTAAAATTGAAGATGTTTCCACTATGAAATTTTGTTCTAGTAAGATATAAAAAGAAAAAGGAAGTATTCCTTTAAATTTAACCTTGTATCAACAAACTTGCTGACATCAGAAGTCTACTTGCAACTTAACTACACTTTCTGATACACAGAATAAAAAAGTACCAAGACAATAAACAACTCAAGGTTGTTCTTCAATGTTTCGCATATTAAATTTACATTGCAACGTCAGCAGTGACTAAATATTAAATGAGCAAGGAAGCAAAACTGAATCTTTGAGTTCAAGTAGTTTCTACAACCGCTGACAGTAGAAGCTCTCGCAGGAAGTGACCATAGAGCAATATCAGATATGATTAACTAGGCTGGTTTTAACTCAAAATGCAGCATCCAATTATTCTTCTTTCTTCCCTAAACACACTGGCTTACGTAATTTTGGTTGATGCAGCCTGATACATGTAAGTGGATGCACGGAGACACAGAAAGCCCCTCTGGGGAAAAAGGATCCCACATGGCCCATTGCAGCCACTTACAATGCAACAGATTTACTGCTGCAAACAAAACATAAGAAGTTAAAAAAGCCTAGCAAGTTCTACTGAAATCAAAGTCTAAGAGACTACCTTAAATCTATTTTTTTTAAGTTTGAATTGAACTGTCTTCCTTTTATATTAGATGTGTTCCAGTGAGTATCACCTTCTATTTCTGGATTAGCTTTCTTCCTCTTTCAAATTTTTAAGTGCAGATAAAATTGAAATTAAAATCATTGATATGGCTGGCTGAGTTCACCTGACATGACCTGCAGGGCAGGTTTGGCACAAATTTTCTAGAAGGTGCAGAATGTTAGTACCCAACTTTGCAGACCATCTGGAAAATGCTCCGCCTTAAATCCAAACAACTGCCTTTGAGAAGAGAAGAAAGGATCAATGTACTGAAAAGCCCAAGCACAGACTAGTGCTGAAGTCTGCCTGTCAGATCATTTTCTGAGCAGAAAACAGGTTAATGTCTACTTAAATACAACTTTGACCTGTCTCTGTGAAAAATAGCATTTTGCTTATGGTTTCTAACCAGGTAGCTTTAGTAACAGAACGTTCTGTATTCTTCCTATTGACTGATCCCAAGAACTGGCTAAAAATCCACACCATCTTATTCTTCTATTCTATTATCCAACTTTTATTATGGAAAATTTAAAAAAAAAAAAAAAAAAAAAAACTCAGGGTTTAAACATCAGGGAACTTAGAAGTCTACTAAAATCCAGTCAGGTCTTCAACGGCAACCAGTCCTGCAAAGGGAAAAAAGGCCCATCCTAGAAGCTGTTCTCACAGCCCAGGAAGGGCAGAGGACACCTGGGATCTCCTTCTACCTCTGCTTAACCTGTAAACACATTTCCACTGGCTCTGGTAGAGACCGATAAGGCAACGTTCACTTGCTCCGGCTTCAGAAATTTGAGGGAAGCTTCAAGTATTTGCGCAAGTCTGCGCGCTCCCCCTGCAGCGCGAGGCGCTTACTGCACGCGAAGCTTAGGCGATAATTTGCGGCGAAATTAAACCCACATGGGATTTAGGAGACGGTCAGACTTCCCGACATTAATTAATAATCTTTCCATTTCCGTTCCCCCCGCACTAAACCGCAAATTACGGTTCTTGGTGTGTATCTAATCCTATCCCAAATGCCCCAGTCAGGAGGTTTCTTACTGGAAAGCTCCGTACTCGGGGAGCGCGGGGCTGCGGCGGCTCCTCGCGGCCGCGCTACCCTCCCAACCTCCTGTGGAGCCGCCAGCGGGCTCGGCGCAGCGGGAAGCGCCCCCGGGCTGCGGGCTCTGCCGCCGCAGAAGGCCCGCGAGAGCGGCGAGCCCGGCCGCGGGCGGGGCTCCTACCTTTGAGGAGCCGCCGGAAGGTCTCCCTGTCCACGTCCCGCACGGCCCGCGCCATGGCCTCCACCTCGGCGGGCACGCGCACCCCGAGGAAACCGCCGCCCTCACCGGGCCCGTGGGCCGCAGCCTTAGCCGCCACAGCCGCCATGGCGGCCCGGCCTCGCCCCGCCCGCCGGGAACTGCTGCGCTGCGGGGCGGGGCTAAGTGAGAGCGGCTGCGGGGCGGGGCTAAGTGAGAGCCGCCGCGGGCGGGGCTTGGCGGGGGGCGGGGCTCGGCGGCGGGCGGGGCTCGGCGGGGGGCGGGGCTCGGCGGGGGGCGGGGCTCGGCGGGGGGCGGGGCTCGCGCGTGGCGCCGTTCGCCCTCCCGCGCGGCAGGAGGCGCGCGGCGCGACGGGGCGGGGCCGGAAGGAGCGCGGCGCGCGGGCCGCGGCGCCTGAGGTAAATCCTGGTGCCGGCGCGGCGCTCATGGCGGCCGCGGTACCGGTGTCCGTAGCAGGGCCCACGGTTCGGCCGCTGCGTGCCTGAGGGAGACGCGCCCTGCTCGCCGCCATGACGGAGGAGCCTTATGAGAAGTTCCTGGCGCCCGACGAGCCGTGCCCGCCGCTCTCGCAGCAGCCGGCGGCGCGCGGCGGCGGCAGCCTTAGCGAGGAGGGCTGCCTGGACGTCAGCGATTTCGGCTGCCAGCTCTCGTCATGCCACCGCACCGACCCGCTGCGCCGCTTCCACTCCAACAGGTCCGCCCGGGCCCCTTCCCTCCGCCTTCCTCCGCGGCCTTCCCGCCTGGCCCCGGCCAGGCCTTGCCCGCGTGGAGCCCCGCGAGACTCGCAGGGGAAGGGCCGGCTGCCCTGGTGCAAGGAGACTGGGCCCTTTTACCTAGCCGAGAAACTAGTCTCGACCCTGTTCACGTGTGGGGTTAAATCTGTGCACTCCAGGAGCTTTTTTGGAGACTGATTTATGAACATTCAGTCCTGCATATGTGCCAGTGGGTGCTTTCTGTTCCTGCTGCAGAGCTATGGAATATTCTCTTGGGGTGGCTGTGCCTCTAGTACCTCCCAATGTATAGTTGACTAAAAGGAAACCTTTTTTTTAATTATTTTTTTTTAAAGTAAACTATATGGGAATTATGTTTTAAAAGCCTTGTTTACAAGGGCTAGCTCTTAAATGTAGCTTCTTAAGTGTTTTGGCACAAAGTGTATTGATTAAATACTACATCTTCATGCTCTATTACTAGGAGGCTCCCATGTAGCATAAACATAAAAAAAGTTCGGTATTTCTAGTGAATCCATAACACAAATGTATGATAGTAGCCAAATCTGTCTTTAACTTGTTTCATAGGTTTCCCTTTATATATTGTCTTTCGCTTTTGGGTTATCCTGGCTTGTTCTTTATATGAACCCAGGCACCACAGGCTTCCTGACTAGGCATTTCACTTCTCCGGGCAAAGACATGCCCTGTCTTGCTCCAGTGAAGCCATTACAATGTACTGCTTTCCCTGTGGTATTTGCAGAGGCTTTCTCTTTTTCAAAGGCATGGGTAATTGTAAGATAGTTCCCACTTCTGTGCACCAGGCTCGTTCCAGCAGCCACAGCAAATGCTGCCCTATGAGTGGGTCTGATTGTGCCTGTAACCACAGTGGGGTTTGTGACGGAGCTCAGTGCCTCAGCCTGTGTTTTAAAAGGCTCCAAAGCCTGCTTTAGCAGGGGGGTTAGACTAGATGGTCTCTAAAGGTCCCTTCCAACTTCAGCTCTTCTATGGTTCTGTGAAAACTTGGTCTGTTCTGTCTCTCTCTTCATTGATATTTCATAGTGTTGAAATTGCACTTGCACTCCTGAAGTCTAAGTGTGTGTCAGGTGGTCAGCTGGCTATTTTGCATCCTGATTCATTGGCCAGCCCTCAAAAACAAATGGGTGAATGATGCCAAAAGGGAGAGCAGGTGTTCCTGAGACTGTAAAGAGAAATGTCTTTGAAATTATATCTTTAATGTCGGATAAATTTACTATTGGCCGAATAGGCATGGAAGAGAGCATATCACTAAAACGTGTTGCTTATACATCCAATCAGGTGCACAGTATAAATAATAAAGATGAATATGGGTCTGCTGGCAAATAGCATTGTTCAGCTTTTGCATGTGGAATAGGGAAGGGTTTTTCCAGTTAGCTGGGTCACAGTGGATAGACTGGTGGAATAGGAATTGATTGCATGGGTTAGTGTGGTGAATTTCTCTTTAAATTGTTTTGATTTAACTGTACCGCAGCGCTGTGCTGAATCATAGTTGTCTTGGCCTACTTTTCACCAATTTGTAAAACAAATCCAGATATGGAGACTGGTTTCATGCGTGCTTTAAATTCTGACTTACTGTCATTGAGTGAAAACCTGTTCTCTGAAGTCTGAGTTCTTAAATGCTTTATTTTAGTAATAGCATTAACTAGCTCCTACATGTAAATGAGGAAAAGGTTTTAACTCAGCAGGGCTTTCACATGCGTCACTTTTCCATCTGGCCCTGTTCCCAAAGGTATGTCCAGTATTCTCTGCGGAGAGAATAGTCCAGTATTAAAAATCATAAATAATGGAGCCTTGGATGTATCCGCAACATGTTTCTCTAAGTACTGATTTTCTGTGGGATTATCATTCAAAAGTTGTTCTTGGATTCCTGTTTGGATTAGCAAGAATTATCCTGTTTAGAAGCCAATTTGATTTACTTCATAGTTTTGCTTATTTTGGTTTTTAAAATAAAACTTTAAAAATTCCAGTGCATGGGAAACTATTTTTAGTTTAGTATATTCAAAAAACAATTTATGTACTATAGGAACCATGCCCCTAGGGTAGAAGATCTAATATATTAAGATAAAGGTGTGGCTATACAAGCTATGTATGGATTTTTGCTTGGGCATTTTTAGTGTCAAATTCCTTTGCCTTTACTTGTGGAACTGTTCAAAAATATTAGAATACTTATGTTTACATAATTATAACTTTTTTCAGTGAAATCCATGCATCAATTTTGACAAGTAAAGTGGAGTGACTTGGAGATTTAGAAGTAATCCTTTTTCAAGACAAATGGTGCCAAAATGTTTGCTGACTTCTGTTATTGTGGCTTGTTTTGCAGGTGGAACTTGACTTCTTGTGGAACGAGCGTAGCCAGCTCAGAGTGCAGTGAGGAGCTGTTCTCATCAGTTTCGGTTGGTGATCAAGATGACTGCTTCTCCCTGCTGGATGACCAGGAGTTCACCTCTTTTGATCTGTTCCCTGAAGGCAGTGTCTGCAGCGATGTCTCATCCTCTATCAGCACGTACTGGGACTGGTCAGATAGTGAGTTTGAGTGGCAGGTAAATGAATTCTATTGTAAAGTTAAGATTTTGGAGAAACTGTTAAATGTTGAGTTTTGTTTTGATTGAAAAATCCTTAGCGCTCGTTTCTTGAAAGGCACTGAAACTTAAGGGCAGAAACGTGAAACTTCAATGCTGAAGAAAATACTGTGTTTATTTTGTTCTAGAATTCTTGGTCTGCAGTAGGGAAAAGGTCAGTTCCTCACAGAGGGGTTGTTATGTATTATGGTTACATGGTTTTAGTGACTGGGCTGTAGCTTGTGGCCGTGAATGTAGATCCTGTGTGCTGGGATCTGTGCTGCTAATGACCTGTGGTTGTAGATGTCTGATTCCAGTGATTTAGTGATATTGAATCTTCCTTGGAATGGCGCTGGTGGTAGGTGAAGCCATGCCTAATGTCCATCTTTTTGTGCTAGTGAGAATACAGAGCTTGCTTTGGCTTTCTCCAGGCTGGGAAAAGTGTGAAAGCGAATTCTGTGCTGCCTGGTCTGTGTTATGTGCAGTTCTGTATCAGTAGCTCTTTTTTTTTTCTTTTTCTTCCCCTTTGTGCAGCGGTATTCCAGTTGAGATATGCATTTTTATATTATAGGCTTTGACCAAATGTCAACATATATATGGCTTTGAAATAGGAAATGTGATGTTTCAGAATATACTGAAAGGTGCTTTCAAAATTTGTTGTGGAGCCATGGATATCCAGTCTTATAAATGTTGTTTCAAAGGGTGAAACTCTGATTTCAAGAAAGTACAGATCTTGCAGGAATTGCTGAGAAAATGCAAATTAATTTAAGATAATATGGGCTGAAATTTTTTTCTGAATTCCGTATTGTTTTAGTCTCTGTATGTACTCTGTACCAAAGAAGCTGCAAGTGCATTTATGTAATGCAGCCCATAGTTCCAATCTGAGTTGTTTCTCAGTGATTCAGTTCTTCACCACTGAGTTGTGCAGTTTCAATTGCCTGATAAACTGTGGGATTATTTTGAAAAGAAGCAATTTCCTATGTTTTGGTTAGCTGACACTTTTGATTAGTAAGTAGCTTGGTTGGATTTTTTTGTTTGTTTGTTTGTTTTTTAATCAAGGATTTGTTATTAAGAGATGTACTTGATTGGACTTGCTGAATTTTAGAAAGGCTTTTCCATAGCTTTTTGCAGTGTTACCTGGCAGACTCTGAGCATGAGTAATCCAACTGCCACTTTAACTGGTGGTGTGTTCCTAAATTACGTGTCAGCTGTGTTAAGTGAAGCTGAAGTTCTGCAGCTGCTTCCAGGAAAATAATGGTGATTTAATTCAATTGTCTTGTGCAATTACTGCATGTGGTGTAAATTAGAAGCCTACTCTAAGTGTGATCTCAAACTAGAATTATGTTTTAGCAGGGAAGGCTTATATTTATTTATAATGGATGATTTGCACCCTTCATGGAGAAGGCAAATAGTGAAATGCTACGTTTTTGTGTTAAGTGGATTAATAAGTATGTTTTGGTTTTGATATATGTCAGTTCTATAAATTGTTATAAGATTAAAACAAGTACTGCGGGGTTATGAGTAATTATTAAGAAGTTTGACGACGTGCGTAGATAACTGATGCTCTGCTAATTTGACAGTATGTTTTGAATTGTTAATAGTGTTGGAATGACTTTAAACGAGCCCACTGTATTCTGAGGCTTTGTTCTGTTTCTCTTGCATGTTCCAAGTTGCCTGGCAGCGACATTACAAGTGGGAGTGATGTACTTTCTGATGTTATACCTAGTATTCCGAGCTCTCCGTGTCTGCTTCCAAAAAAGAAAAACAAGCATAGGAATCTTGATGAACTTCCGTGGAGTGCAATGACAAATGATGAACAGGTGAAACTGTTTTGTTTGTTTGTTTTCCTATGTGAGGAACTGTAAGATACAGAAGAATTTTTAATTAACGCTGCATTTTAAGACATACAGTTGCTATAGATTTTAATTAAGCCCTATACATCAGTATTTGATTTATTTTTTTTCTTTTGGAAACTCAAGTTTCTTGTCTGCTTCCTCTGTAATAGACAGTTTAACATGTAGTTTTCCACCTTGATTTGAAGATATTCAAAAATGAGGCAAGAATCATAGGAAGTGTGATGTTTGAACATTGTATTCTACTATTTTTATTATTATTATTGTTGTAGTATTTGAACGAATAGTACTTTAAAAATGACCTGCCTTTTTCTGGATCTAGGTTGAATATATTGAATACTTAAGTCGTAAAGTCAGTACGGAGATGGGCCTTCGAGAGCAACTTGACATTATTAAAATTATTGATCCTACTGCTCAGATATCGCCTACAGATAGTGAATTCATTATCGAATTGAACTGTCTCACAGATGAAAAACTGAAACAGGTACTTGAAGATTTGTATGTAT